>NW_006408725.1:288388-315490 GCF_000296735.1 Chrysochloris asiatica
CTCTGATCATCCAGTCATTGAAGCCAGGTCAAGTGGGTATTATCTGCAAGTGTGGGTGTTCTTGTGCATATGCCCTCTCTTCTTATCAGCTGGACCTCCATGTGGTTTTTTGTCTGTAATCTCTCTTGACTCCCATGGAGCCACTGGATAAGTTTGAACTGCCAACCTTTCAGTTCGCAGCTGAGCACTTAAGAGTTGCACCACCAGGACTCCTGTTGATTTTTCAAACTGTGTTCTCTGGATACCTATGTTCTCAGAGATTCTTCCTAGGGTTTTATATAATGTTTTACAAATGTAGTTAAATTTAAGTTCAATAATTTATAAAAACTCAAGTTTGAGTTCTTCTAATATAATCTTGAATCCAGTTATTTTTCTTCTTCTGCCTCCAAATTAGACATGTCCCTATCACCCTATGGGAGTGCATTGATTCCTAAGTGCAATCAAGGATCAAGTAAGTAAATAGTACAGATGAGAAAATTGCAACACATTTGTTGATAATTTATTGACTCTGACTCTTCAAAATATTGGACACTTCTTGATTTATGGGTTACAGGGCTCAGTATCTGGAGTTCTGGAGTGGCGCTGTAGGATAAGCACTGGATTGCTAGCCACAAGGTTGGTTGATTCAAACCCACCAGCCACTACTTGGAAATTCCATACGGGGTCTCTGTGAGTCAGAACCAACTTGATAGCACTTAACCACAGGGTTCTGTATCTGGAAATTTTAAGAGGTCTTGAACAAATGTCAATTGGCAACTTGATCAAGGACCATTTTTTGTAAAATTATCTGTGTATGTGTTGATTAAAGTAGAAAAGGTAAGACTATCGTCCTTAGTCACTCTCAGCCTGGAACTGAATGAACTCAACCCTGTGATTCACTTTTTAGCTTAAAATAAATGTGGAAAGTGTTCTTTTCTTCCTTGCTTCCTGCTCTGCCATTTTCTTAATAACAAGAGCAAAGGCCTGTGGCCTCCTCAGTGCAGATAGTCAGCCAGGTATGCTTGACCCTCCCTGCCCTGTCCCTTCCAGGCCAGCTATGAGCCTATGATAATCAGAGGGACCCATGGGCCTTTGGGAAACATCCAGCAGAGTCAACATCTCCTCTAGTCTTCAACATGGCCCTTGCCCCATATCCTCCCTCCAATTTACATAGAACTTTCCAACTAGCGTAGTGGTTACGAATCAGGCTGCAAACCTCATGGTCAGCAGTTCGAAACTACCAGCTGCTCCACAGGAGAAAGATGAGGTTTTCTGCTCCTGTAAAGATTTACAGCCTCGGAAACCCTGTTCAGGGTCACTATGGGTTGGAACGGACTGGATGGCACTTAACAACAACAACATTTATTTGTTAAAGAGCTTGGTGGCGCTGTAGGGTAAACACTGGGCTGCTAACCTTAAGGTTGTTAGTTTAAATCCACCAGCTGTTCTGCAGGAGAGATAGGAGACTTCCTGGTCTGGTAAAGATTTGCAGCCGCAGAAACCCTATAGCGAGTTGTTCATTGACACTCCGTTGAATCAGAATCGGCTCAATGGCAGTGGGTTTTATTTGTTTGCTATTTTGTTCATTTGTTAGGTAGATTGTTGTTGTTAGTTGTCATCATAGAGTTGACCCGGCTCATGGCACCACCATACTCCACCATATCCATGATTAGCTTCTGATTGGATCACTGTGCTCCAGAGAGTTTTTATTGGCTGATTTCCAGAAGTAGATCACCAGGCATTTCTTCCTAGTGCGTCTTAGTTTGAACACTCCACGGAAACTTGTTTAGCATCATAGCAACACATAAGCCTCCACTGACGGGGGGTAGTGGCTGTGATTGAGATGGAAGCCAGAGAGTTCTGACTGAAGACTCCAGCGTGACTCCAGAGTTACTCACAATCTGTGTAACTGTCAACAAGCTACTTCCTGTAACTCTGCCTCAGTTTCTGTAGTCAAGCAGCACTAATGAAATGACTCCGTCAGAGTGTTGTGTTACATACATGAAGAAGATAATACATGTAGAAGGCTTGGCAGGTGGTAGGTGCTCAGGACATTCAGCTACTGGATTATTAACATTTATGTCACCTGTATACAACCCAGGTTCACAAGTCATACATGAAATTGTCTTAGTTAGATCCTCCCCTCTCACCATCCACTGCCCCCACCTAGATCGTGAGCAGGGTCTGGAGGAGGCAGCACAGCGCCCTGCCCACGGTGACCCAGTCCACAAGGTACCCAGCTTCAGAACTGCCTTCTCCCAGAGACTGTGAGAGGTGGGGGAGGGGAGACACTGTAACAGGAGAGGCAGCAGCTGACTGAGCTGCAGGCCTGGGTCCTTGGGCGACTTGGTCTAATCTTAGAAGGTATGCCTCAGCTTCCTGCTGTGGCCTGAAGGACAAATGTCCCAGACCCCAGGACACACACTGTCATCTGTCTCCCACTGGGAAAGCAGGAGTGGTCCTAATGAAGAGGACTTATGTGGGACCTCCAGGGGGCTGCAGCACACCCCAGGATTTATTGGGGGGCCTGGAGCCAATCCACTCCTTAATCCCTGTGGGGCTCTCAAGGGAAATCAAGTTCACTGGACAAATCACCATGAGACTAGCACATGATAGAGCATTTCTGAACTTGTTTAGAACAGCATCGAATGGTAAATGTATGTGCTGGCCTAGTGACCGAGTCCAGGTCTGTTACCTGGGCCAGCTGTGAAGAGATATTTGGTTCACACTCTTCCCCTTAAGAAAAGACCAACAACAACAAGAGCACAGCTGTTGAGAGACTGCCAGACTGACAAGGTTGGATTTAATCTGCTGTTCTGCCTCTGTACACCTTCTGCTGACAACCCAGAGAAGGAAGGAGAAGAGAAAAATGCTGGCAGAGTACAGGCCAGCCTGGCCTAGGAGGCTGCTGACTCCCTCTTGGTCTCCTTTGCAGTCTCCTCTCACCCTGCCTGTCTCCAAGCTTGTAACATGAGCCAAGATTCAGATCTAGATGAGTCTCACTCCAAACTTACCAAGCAAGATGTTTCAGGGTCAAGCCCGGACCGTCTGCCCTCCCTGTCCATGCAACCTTTCTGAGCTGTCTTCGCCTGGCTTGCCATCTCTAAGCTAACTCCCAGCTGAAACCTTTGCCTCTTTCCTCTCCCATGGCTTCCCCCCATCTCCCATCCACCCACCGACCAGAACCAGAAGTCTGGGCAGTAGTATCCTGACTCCTCCAGGCATGTACCCAGTCAATCCCAATTCTGATCAGTCCTTCTTTTAAGTTTTACCTAATTATCTTCCCTGGTTCAGACCACATTCTCTCTTGTCTTCCAGACTCCCAAGACCTATAGATATTAGCTCCAATCCTATGTCTAAAGCTGTAATTAAATTGTATTCTTTCACCATACTTAATCTATCTGTATGCTGAGCAAATAATTGGAGAAGCTGGACTATATGGAGAAAAACCAATGCATCAGGGTTGAAGAAAGACTTATTAACAACCTGCAATATTCAGATGATACAGCCTTGCTTACTGAAAGTGAAGAGGACTTAAAATACTTACTAATGAAGATCAAAGACCACAGCTTTCGATATGGGTTGTACTTCAGTGTAAAGAAGACAAAAATCCTCACCACTAGACCAATAAACAGCATCCAAATAAGTGGAGAAAAGACTGAAGTTGTCAAAGAGTTCATTTTGCTTGAATCAGTCATCCATCAGCAGTCAGGGAAGCAGCAGTCAAGAAATCAGAGGACGTATTGCATTAGGCAAATCTGCTGCACAAGACCTCTTTAAAATGTTGAAGAGCAAAGATCTCAGTTTGAGAACTAAGATGCACCTGACCCAAGTCATGGTATTTTCAATAACCTCATATACATATGAAAGTTGGACAGTGAATAAGGATGATTGTAGTAGAATTGATGCATTTAAGAAATGGTGTTAAAGGAGAATATTAAAAGTACCATGAACTGCCAAAAGAACAAACCAATTTGTTTTGGAAAAAATACAGCCAGAATGCTCCTTGGAAGCCAGGATGGCCAGCCTTTATTTCTCATACTTCAGGCATATTAACAGGAGGGACCAGTACCTGGAGAAGGAATCATGCTTGGTAAAGTGGAGGGTCAGCGAAAAAGCTGAAGACCCCCAACAAGATGGATTGGTATAGTGGCAGCAGCAATGGACTCAAGGATATCAACAATTGTGAGGTTGGCACAGGATCATGAAGTGTTTCATTCGGTTTGCATAAGGTCACTATGAGTCGGTACCAACTCGATGACACCTAACAACAACAGATTCCAGGAGGATCTCTGGAGGTGTAGATGCTCTTTGTACCTTTGGTCCCAGTTTTATACTGCTGCCTCCTTGTTCTCCATTTACTCATAGCTGATTGAACCAAAGTACCCATCTGCTCTGCTGACCCAGCAGTGTACCTGGAACCTAGCCTAGCATTGTTATTATTAAGTGTGTTGAGTCGGTTCCAATTCATAGCGATCCTATATAGGATTTCCGAGGAGCAGCTGGTGGGTACGTTAGCATTAGTAAACCCAGCTGTTGTGGAGTCATTTCTGTCTCATGATGACCCCATGTGTGTCACACTAGAATTGTGATTCCTAGGGTTTTCAGGGATGGAATTTTTGGACGGAGATCACTAGGTCTTTCTCCTGAAGTGCCTTTGGGTGGACTCCAACCTCCAACCTTTTGGTTAGCAGTCCAGCACTACCCAGAGACTCTGCTGGCATGTAGTAGGGACTCAGTAATACCTACTGATTGGGTGAGTCAATCTGCATCTAAATGAAGGGTGCAGACACTTCCTCTGGATTCTCACCCTACCCCCCCTTTAAAAGTACCCACAAATAAAAGGCTGCTGCTTTTAGTAGAACTTCTGCTGAAGTTTTGTGGACCACAGGAAGGGGTCACACTGACCTTACACAGCTAACAATTTTAATTCATGGAGTAGAGATACTTGATTTTCAAAATCTTTTTGGCTGCTCATCACCAGAAGTTTCTTTCTCTCTTTCACTTCACCCCAGGATATCCAGCCCTTGCCGATTTCTTGGGGTCTGACCTCCTGCTAGACCCTCCTACTCCCCTTCACCCTAATTCTTGGCAAATACAGCTCCTCACCCTTTCCCTCAGCAGATCCAGCTGATCTCCCTGCCTCAAGACTCACCCCTCACCTTGGTTCCCCAACTCTGCCATCTTTTTTTTTCACGGTTGCCAGCGGACCCTTGTAACAATGAACTCGATCTGTTCACTCTTTTGCTTAAAACCCTTCAGTGACTTTGCATGGGACATAGAAAAGAGTCCTGACTTAGAAAGCCCTTCACACTCTGCCCTCAGTGTCTTGTCCAGCCTCATCTTGCCACTCTGCCCCTGAATGCATTCTTGCAGCTCCTCAAGGCTCCCCCTGGCTCATTGGCCTCCCTCAGCAGGAAAGTGACGAGCTCTATTAGCTACTCAAGGTTGGGCAGGGTGGCACTTCCTCTTGGAAGCCCTCCAGTATGCCTCTCACCAGCTCTTGCTGTTGGTTCCTTTCTTTTCTTTCTCCCTCAGAACTCCCTCCGCTCCTCTTCCCAGTCATTCTCCATCAGGTTAGCCTGTTTACTTCATTCATGGTACTTCTCACCCACTCCTCTCCCTAGATTCGTTTAGTTTATTGCAAGGTAGCTCACGGTCAGGCACACATTTATTTAGAACCAAAGAATCAGAATTAACCATTACCATTGCAATGTTAGTTCAGTGGCTAGAGTTCAAATCTTTAGGTTTCAAACTTTTACCTTTAAGGAGAGGTCTCAGGAGGAAGGCTTAGCCATGGCTCCAACTTGGCCAAGGTCCTTCGGTTTGAGGTTGTGGACAGAATCTCAGTTTCATCTCTGCCTTCTCTCAGTGAGTGAGCAGAAGTTAGGGTATGTATGTGAATTTGTCACCTTGGTTCCACATGACAAGACTAGCATGTTTTATGTCTTTTCTCTAGGGTTAGAGAGTAACTAACTGTATGATGCATCTTCTTAAGGCTAGAGATTAGGGAGGTTGTTTAGATTTGTGTTTTATGTTTTTGTGGGGGGTTTTTTTTTAAATGTTTTATTTTTTGGCAGGGATCTTTCTATGGCACAATAAGTAATTTTGCAGCTTTAAATTTTGTCTTATTCTTACTGATTTTTAATTTAAAACAAGTGCTGTCGAGTCAATTCTGATCCATGGCAACCATGGATAGGGTTTCTGAGGAATGGCTGATGAGTTTGAACCACCGACCTTGTGATTCAAACTGACCTTGTAGTCAAGTGCTCATCCTATAATACCACACCAGGACTTCATCTAAAGGATCAGTGTGGCAATTTGATATGAAAATCCTCTAGATTCTGCTCTTTTCATAGTCTCAATGACTCTGCAGCTGTAGTGTTTGTTTGAACTTTGTAACTTTGTCTTATGAAATCACTTTTGAGATAGCATTTGGCACAGGCTAAAGTTTATGTTATTAATGATTTTTTAAAATTATGTCATTTATTATGAATTTCTGATAAGAAGGCTCAAGAAAGAATCCATTGATGATATAGGAAGAATCGGTTACCTCCTTCTTTAGAATACATGTACAAAGACTATTTTGTGGTTCTGTGGGTGCTTTTGTTTCTGTTTTAAGATAAATAAAGTCCGGGTGTGGTGCTGTAGGATAAGCACTGGACTGTTAACCACAAGATCCATGGCTCAACTCCAAGGTCGTTATGAATCAGAACCACCTCCACACCACTTAACACCAATAATAACAACAATAACACCATATGAATTGTGATCTGGGTATATTTTAGAGCCAGTGTGTTGTGACATAGCTTTATATATGTTATATTTTCTTGTGTCACAGCATGAAGGGTCAAAGTGAATTTATAGGAAGGAGTCCTGGTGGTGAGGTGAGTCAAGCATAAAGCTACTAATGGAAAGGTCAGCAGTGCAAACCCACCAGCCACTCCGGGTGAGAAATCCGGGTGAGAAGTCATTCTTCGTCCATAAAGATTTACAATCTCAGAAACCCTATAGAGCAATTCAACAATGTTGGAATGAACTCGATGGCAGTGAGTTTGGTTTTTTGGTTTTATGTTCTTTATATACTTCACATGCATCTCTAAGTTCAGAAATGTTCTAAATAACTTTCTCATGACTTATAATTTACTAATAGCTTAGAGTTAAATGTTAGAGAATACCATCAAAAAAATCCCCAAACCCAAATCATTTCTGACTCATAGCAACCCTACATGGACTTTACCTGACTGTAAATATTTAAAGGAGCAGACAGTCTCTTCTTTGTCCCAAAGAGGGACTAGTGGATTTGAACTTCCGACCTTGTGATTAGCAGCCCAACTCTTAACTCACAGTGCCACCAGAGTTCCTAAAGACTCACAAAAATATACTTTTAAATTTATGTTAGATTGCTTATATATATATGCATTTTTAAAGCACAATAGTGACTTAGATTTATGGGATTTGAGGGCATTCTAAGTACATACAGAACAATCCACCCCTAATTTCAAATTACATTTTCGATCCCAAATCTTAGCATACAATGTGTCTAAAGCAAGTTATAATAGAACTATTCCCAATACAATATGACACAAACAACAGCTTCTTTTACGAGGCTTAAAATTCAGTTCCCCAAATTCCAAAAACTTAACTTATTTAATCACTCAATCAAATGTTCCTGATAATTATTTAGCTAGGAGCCCTGGTGATGCTGTTGGATAAGCACCAGACCAAAAGACCAGAGCGACAGTTCAGCTCCACAGGAGAAAGATGAGTCTTTCTGCTCCCATCAAAATGTACAGCCTCAGCTCACTAGGAGTCTGAGTCAGCCTGCTGACAATGGGCTTGTTTGGTTTGGTTTTAGGTAAACAGCATTTTTATTACACTTGTGGAGGTACAAGCATTAAGTAGCATGTTCTGAGGCATGTGCCAATGCTATAAATGCTGTGTTTGAGTTAGTCATTACTTTTGGAGATGTATCCTTTCGTTCTTGATTTACCTTTTGAATCATAAAATGTATAGGCTCCATTTCCTATACCCGTTGGTTGCTCCTCTGGTCATATTATCCAGGGTTGAATTTGCATCGATCAAAGAAATACTAGGTTTGGTTAGATGACAAATTTCATTAATAATTTTTATTATCCTTTTGCCCTATTTGTCCTGGGAATAGTATTTTTTTCCAGTAGTAATTTTCAGAGTATCATATAAACTTAAAGGAGAAATTCTGCATAATTGCCATCTGTTCAGTAAGTTAAATTCATCAAATTTTTTGAAACATGCTATATTGTTGTTGTTAAGTGCCATTGAATCGATGTCAACTCATAGTGAACCCATATAGGGCTTCCGAGGAATGGCTAGTGAGCTTGAACTACCAACTTTGGGGTTCATACAGGTCCAGTTTACCAAATTATAGACAACTATTTGTTTAGTCATTATAACTTGGTCATAGGAACTTGCACATCTGGAACATTAATGTAGTTAGAAGTTATCCAGGTATCATGGTTCCACTCTAATAAATGATCAGGTAGGATATGTGTTTGTATCTTGGGTTGGAGCAAAGACCGATGGATGTGTTTACAGATGAGGAGACTGAGATTCAGAGAATTGCACACACAATATGTGCCAGGAGCAAGACTGGGTCCCAGATCTGCCTCAGAATTTGTGGTTCTTTCCTTTTAAATATATTGTCTCTATGCACTAGCCAGAGTCTCAAAATATTTCTTTCCTTACACAGCAGTCAGTAGGCTAGAGAAATTTCAAATACATTATCTCCCAAATTACATCACTAATAACATTCAGAAGAAGCATCTCCCTCCTATATCTGTCGTGCCCTGTTGCTGCCTGGGAATTCTCCCACATGCTAGCTCTGTCTGTACCACCACTCCACTGGCCTCCACCTGGAGGACTCTCAAGGGCACCTGAAGCCTGGGGACACTCTGACTTTAAGGACCATTCAAACAGTCAGGGCTATGCCCCATTGTTTGTGGGCTGCTAAGCCTTGTCAAGGCTACAGGCCTACGGCACCATGTCCTGAGGTCTGCGTGTAAGAAGAGTACCTTAACTGGGGTTGTCCCCAGGAAAGAATCATAGAGGTCAAGGGCCTGCCATTCTCAGATCCTGAAAGCTTACAAGTCAGTTATTGTTGTTGTTAAATTGCCATCCAGTCACTTCCGACTCGTAGCAACCCTATATAGGGTTTCTAAGGAGCAGCTGGTGAATCTGAACCACCAACCTTGTGGTTAGCAATCAAGTGCTTATCCTACAGCACCACACCAGGATTCCTACAAGTCAGTGGATAATGACTATTTGGGGCCCTTTTTAAACCCTTGTGTGAAATATTTGATCATTGTTCACATATACCTGTTTCTATTCCTCTATCTTAAGAAGCCCTCGTGTTGTAAATGGTTAAGCGTTTAGCTGCAAACCAAAAGGTTGGTCATTTGAATTTACACAGCAGCTTGGAGGGGGAAAGACTTGGCTATCTGCTTCCATAAAGATTGTTGTTGTTGTGTGCCAGCGAGTCAGTTCTGACCCATAGTAACCCTGTAGAGGGTTCCCAAGGAGCAGCTGGGGAGTTTGAACCACTAACCTTGCAGTTCAAAACCGACTTTGCAGTCTAGCGTGTTAGCCCCCATAAACATGACAGCCTAGAAAACCCGATGGTGCAGGTCTGCTCTGTCATGAAGTTGTTGTTGCTAAGTGCCGTCGAGTCAGTTCTGACCCATAGCGACCCTGTATAGTGTCTCTGAGGAGCAGCTGGTGAATTTGAATCACCGCCCTTGCAGTTCAGATGGCTTTGCAGTCTGACGCATTAACCCACAATGCCACACCAGGACTCCCTATAGCGACCCTGCACTGGATTTCTGAGGCTGTAAATCTTTACGGGAGCAGAAAGCCTCATCTTTCTCCCGTGAAACTGCTGGTAGTTTCAAACTGCTGACAGTGAGATTAGTAGCCAGATTTGTAACCATTACGCTACCAGAGGTCCTTGATGGTGTTACTATGAGTCAAAACCAACTCCACAGCACCTAACACCATCATTCCTTTGCTTTCTTGTTGTTCTTTTTCCTTTCCCCTACATTCCTACCCCTCACTACCACCACACACACACAGGTGTTCCCTCCTTGAGAGTCTTTGCTGCTATCTCAATGCATTCCACCTATAGATTTTCAAGAGGTGTTTGGTGAATAAATGACCCAATAGCATAGATGGCGGACACAATGTTTATCCATCCTGTGAATTCTAGAATTTCACCATAAGCACATAACCACAAGGTCAACGGTTCAAGCCCACCAGCTGCTCCACAGGAGAAAGATAAGGCTTTCTGCACCCACAAAGATTTAAAAAGCCTCAGAAACCCTACACATGGTTACTATGAGTTGGAACTGACTCTATGGTACTTAAAAGCAACAACTGCATCACCTAAGCTGGAGTCTTGGTATGGTGCTGTAGGATAAGCACTGGACTACTAGCTACAATGTTGGTAGTTCAAACCCACCAGCCACTCCTCAGAAACCCTGTACAAATTCTCTATGAGTCACAATCAACTCAACAGCACTTAACAACATCAGTACCATCACCGAAACCAAAGGAATCTGGTCCTAACCCATTCCAGTTTCAGTCTCACCAAAATGTCTTTGAGCAAGCATCCCACTGGAATAACAGGTACAGTCCCCTCACCTTTGTGAATGAAAACCAGCTCAGTGTCAATAAGGAGACACCCCAGAGTTCAGTCTTTGGGCCTCATTGTTCCACTAGTTCATATTTCCTCTTACATTATCCAATCCTATAACTTCAAATACCATCCTTAACCAGTGACTCTCAAAGTTCTTTTTCCAGCCTTGACCTATCCTGTGAATTTCAGACTTTAGACATTTTAGATTTTCATGACCAAGAAAGAGCTATTCATTCCCCATCCCCACCAAATCTCTCCCCAACAAACCTTCCCCAAACCAAGAAAAGGTACCCCATATATCCAGTTGTCCAAGTAAGCAATCCAGGAGTAATAATCTGATTCCCTGTTCTCTTACTCCCCACATCTAATGCCTAGCCACCCTACCTCCAAATCCTACCATTTCCTACCATCTCCCTGCCACAGCCTGGTCCACTCCACCATCATCCCTCAGCTGGACCACTGCGGGAGCCTTCCCACTGGTCTTCTGTTTCCATCTTTGCCCTTTTTGGTAGGTAACTCAGATCACACCTCGCCTTATATATAATGGCATTTTATTCACTCAGAATAAAATGCAAACTGCTTGCCTTGGTGCATGAGGCTTCATATGTTTGCCTCAGACTACTTCCTCCCTCGATCTTCCTTCCCTTTCCTTATACACTACGTCCCTGCCACATTTCTCTCTTTGCTCTGTCTTCAACCTTTATTACGGTCTGTGCCTTCTGCTTGAAACACTTTTCCTCTCATCTTTTCCCCAGTTGGGATTCAACCCTTCACCAGAGATAGAGATGTCTTTCCACCCACACCACCAAAGATAAAGCGCCCAATTGTATCTTCTTTGTAACACTTAACAGATACCTTGTTTGTGTATGTTTATTGTAGCCTTGCTGGAATGACTACTTCTTAGAGATAAAGACTTGGCTTGCTCACTGTTACATCCTCAAGGCCTAAAGACTGAATAAGATACGAGTCTCCTGGTAAAGATGCAAGTGCTGTTAGTATAGCATGTTGGTGTGGAAAGAGCTTGAGCTTTGAAATCTAGAAAAATCTGTTGGTGGCACTTACTTCCTTGAATAGCAAGTTGCTTAGCAACTGTGGGCTCTAGTTTCCTCATCTAGAAGAGGTGTTGCAAGATTTATCAAAAACATATCAGTTGCTCTAAGTAGACAGTGTATTCATTTCTCGGGTTCTCAATAACAAAGTACTACAGCTAGATGGTTTAAAACTACAGAAATATATTATCTCACTGTCCTGGGGTCAAGATGTCTGAGAGTTGTCCAGAGGGACATGCTCTCTCTGAAGGCTCTAGGGAAAACCTTCCCTTGCTTCTTCCAGCTTCTGGTGACTACTGGTAGTACTTGGCATTTCTTGGCTTGCAAACACATCACTCCAATCTCTGCCTCTGTCTTCACGCAGTCTCCTTTCCTTTGTGTCTCATCTCTCTTTATAAGGATACCAGTCATATTGGTTTAGGACCTACCATATTTAGGTATGACTTCGTGTTAACCTAACTAATAAGAACTTGGAAGATCCTATGTCCAAGCAAGGTGACATTTATAGTTAGTTACCAGGAGTTACGCATCTTTGGGAGGGAAACACAGTTAAACCCCTAACCGGTAGGTAGGTAGTAGTTAAATGGATCAGTTGATCAAATGAATCTCTCTGGTCTGTGCTTTTCCTATCATCCCAAAATGGTAGTAGTTAAACTCTGGGGTGGGCTGAAGAGTCAGAGATGAGGCACCTAAGAAAGACTGAATGCCGATCCTTTTGAAATGAAAATCTAAACATGACGATATTTGGGGGGAGTGAGTTCCTTACATGAGTATAAAGAATTGGCAGCATCTTCAGATCCTTGGCAGCAGCTCTAAGGGTGAAGAAGCAGCAAGCCTTATATACCTTAGAGACTCTGGAGTCTCGGGTCTGTTTCTGGTGAGCAGAACCAGAGTCAACTTGGAACTATGGCAACCCTGTATGTGTGAGAATGGAGCTGTGCTCCTCAGGGTTTTCAATCACTGATTTTTCATTAAAAAGATCACCAGACCTTTCTTCTGAGGTATCTCTGGGTGGACTAGAATCTCCAAACTTTCAGTTAGCAGACAAGTGTCTTAACTTTTTACACCACTCAGAGATTCCTTGGTAAGCAGAAGACATTGCTTTTAATGCAAAACAAGGGTTCCTCAGCTCCTAGGCAGAGTCCTCTCATTGCACCTTCTCCTAAGCAGTAGGTCAAGAGGCCTGTTGCTAAACCATAGACCAAAGACTGTTAGACACTTAGCCCTCGGACCAAAGACCAGAATGGTAAAACAGAAACAGAGCCATGGAGCTATATAGAACCCAATTCTGGTCCGTACACAAAGGCTCTACTCTGTGTATGGTGGGCAACATCCAAATTGCATTTATTCAACATGGCAACCTTAGTGGAGCTGTCCGGGGGAGTTCCATGCCATCAGACACAGGGCTCCTCAGTTCCCAGAAGAAAGTCCCATAGAAATCGAAAATAAACACCAGAGGTGATTTTCTTCTGGCCTCGGCAAAGTGAGACCGTAACCACAGGAGTGGTTTCCAAAGTTGGCTGGCAGAACCAGACTTGAACAGGGAGGGTTTGTTAAGTAAGATCTAGGTCCAGGAAGATGGAGGAGAGACCTGCAATCTAATCTGTAAAGAGAAGTGTGAACTAAGTAGGGCCCAAAGAGAGATGAGTACAGAAACCGTATTGAAGACCAGGAGATTGGGCCGGGAAGAGGACAAGTTAAGTTAAAGCAGTGACCGGGACCCTAACATGGGTACAGGAGGGGAGGGTCCCATCATTGGTGTGGTCTGGGGGCAGGTTCCCAGGCCCTGACACTGGCACACTGTGTTGGGTAAGGAGGGAAGAAACCACCCTTAGATGGCCATCTTCTGCAAGGCTAGTTCCATGCTCAGTACCTTCTAGACATCTGAGGAGGAAAGAAGACTGAAGGCTCCTGGGAAAGATTGGGAGTAGTTGGGGATGCTGAAGTCCTTCTTAGAATTAAGAGCACAGTCCGGAACTGAACGTGACCTTAACAAAGCAGCCTCAGGGCCAAGAGAGAGCTACTGAGGAGGTGTTCCATGTGTCTCATTGGCCTGAGCTTAAGTGACACTGTGTTGAACCCACTAGAGGAGGGAGGTCAGTAGTTGTACCTGCTGGTACAGGAGAATTAGGAAACAGAAATACAGGCCAAGCCTCTAGGGGTCCGAATCCCTGCCCCCTCTGTTTATCCCCAACACCAGACTTCTATTGTACTTATAATAATTTCAACACTTTACAGTTTTCAAAATATTTTCACAGGTTACATGATTTAGTTGATGTCCATCACAGGGGTTGAAATTAAGTGTTTTGCAAATTACCCCCTATTCTGCTTCTGCTGTGTGACTGACTAAGTCATTTACCATCTCTGGGCTTCAGTGTGCCCAGGTGGTAAAAGTCACAATCTCAGTCATAGGTGTCTAAAGAGTGGTAGGTAGGGAGTGCCTTTGCCATACTTAAACTCTGGAGTCCCTAGACATTCTAAAGAAAACTCATTCACTAGGCTCCAGAAAACAAACTCCACATATGAAAATCTTTCCTTCAACCCAGCTTTTCAGCCCTAACTGCTTCCAGAAGCCTCATACTTCTCTCTCTCCGGAATGTCTTGCCAAGCTCAGTTTCGAGACAGGGAAGTCAGGGAGGAGTTTTTGATTCCTGTACAGTTCTATTTTTAACTGGAATGTATCTTTCTGCGCCACTAGTGACTGGCGCCTTTGAAGCCAAGGTAAAGTGCGCTGTCAGCAAGACCTGAGCAATAAATAGCAGTGGACAGAGAGACAGTAAGTTAGACAGATGGACAAATCCATCAGCCCAGTGTCTTTGCTAAGGGTGGCTCAATTAATCACACACCATTCCTGAAGTCTTCTGTAGCTCTCAGAGGACAAGATGTCCATCTCTGACCAATCCTAACGTGTCCAATGTGAAGGTCAAACAGGTGTGAAACCTGGGGAAATCTGGTGCCTTGAATAGGTGAATCCTTTTACACCTTTATGTGAAATTGCCATTTGATGATTAAGTTAGGAATGAGGGTGAAGTTGACTTACAGCAGAAAACAGTCCAGAGGGACCTGTCTTTTCCTCCAGAGCAGCCCATTCTCAAATCCCATAGGAACCCCGCAGCCCCATTTGGCTTCCTCATGTCTAAACAAAGACTTCGTCACAAAGCATTGCCTCCTTCATTCACTTCTTGGGTATCCGCTTCTCCCCTGCTCCCAAGGGGACCATGGACATTTTCTTTGGAGGGAGGTCACAAATAAGAAAGCTTGGAGATGCTCTGAGCACAGTAACGAGAGCCTAGGAAGTATGTGTGTGTGAGGTAAAGGGATCCAAGCTTGCTGCTGGAGGGCCCTGTTTTTCTAGCCAAGTGTCCCATGGATAGGCAGAGATGGACTTTCTACTCCAAGCCTCCCGGTTTCAGAGTGGGCATGAGAAGATGAAGTAATAGAAGGATATGTTGCAGTCTGTGTAAGAAATACCTCATCATAGTGGCCAAAAAAACCACAAAAAACCCAAATGTCTAGTATGTTGTTGTCATTAAGTGCTGTCAAGTGATTTCCATATAAGGTTTCCAAGGAGCGGCTGATGAGCTTGAACTTCTGACCCTGTGGTACAAGCTGACCTTGCAGTACAGTGCATTAACCCACTGCACCACACCGGGACTCCACATTTTTAAAGCCACATTATTAAAGCCAGGTGGCTAGATAGGCCACCAAGTGTAACAAGGCAGAACTGAGAGGGCCATGTTCAGCCTTCACTGGCCCGTCCTCTGTGACGTAGTGCCTTAGGACCAGACATTGTACTCATGGGGTTTCCTCTCCACAGTTGGCCACATGAACTGATTTCTGAATGGGAGGCAGAGCAGGGCGTGGGTATCAGTTTGACAAACCTACCTTTTAGGTTATTTCTTCAGTTAAAAGGACAAGAAGGGAAAAGTGGTCCATTTCTTTCAGAGTGAACTCTATGGGAACAGGCAAATAATTAACATAAGTCATCAGAGATTCTCTTTGAAGGGCCCCATCGCTAGTGATAATAACAGTTACACAGTACATAGAGGGCACCAAGGCTTGTCCCAGCACTTTATAATAAAACATTTAATCCACAAAACAAAAACTTTTGAGTGATGGGCTACTAGTATGTTGCTGTTGTAAGTGCCGTTGAGTTGGTTCCGACCCATAGCGACCCTGTACAGGGTTTCCGAGGCTATAAATCTTTACAGGAGCAGAAAGCCTCATCTTTCTCCCGCGGAACAGCTGGTAGTTTCAAACTGCTGACCTTGCAGTTCGCAGCCTGATTCGTAACCACTACGCTACCAGAGCTCCTTGGGCTATTAGTATATCCCTGTCAAAACACAGAAAGGTGAAGTTATTTTACTAAGACAACTTGGAGAGGAAACAGGTTAAGGGTTGAAGCCAGGCAGTCAGGTTCTCATCCACTATGCTACCTCATGTTACTTATTTATTAATTCAACACATATCTGCAGAATATGCCCTGTCCCAAGGCACTCAATTAAATTGAGGAGACAAGATACATCCATATAGATGGTAAAAGTTTGAGAAAGGGCATTTGCTCATCCTGCCTCCTCCAATTAAAAGGCTTTTCCAAATGCATTTAGCAGACCTCATTTTTCAAAGCTTCATCTGAACACAAACAAGGGACTCCTGCACTGTCTTCAAGATATCCCTTCTCAAGTGGGGAATTTGGGGACTGAGGGACCCAGAGCTTGTACTACTACTTCCAGGATTCCTGGCTCTCATCCAGAACAGGGCCCAGTTTTCTTCCTTTGCAGATCCTCAGCACCACTCCCAGGGCCAAGCACACTGTCTGCAGTCTCTAAGTGTGGTGGATTGAACTGTTTTGTTTTTTGTTCAATCGTTTCATGCAGGAGCCAGTTGTAAAATGCTGCTGAAATACTTCACTGTCACATCATTCCTGTTTGTAGCCACACAGGGCCTTGCAAGGTGTCCAGGACCCAACCAAAGCTCGAAAGACCCATAGGACACATTCGCTGTCTAACTTTGTGTCTCCTGTTTGGTTTGCCAGGAAAGATCGGCAGAGACCAATGCCAATGTGGACAACTCTGCGTCTCCATCAGTGGCCCAGCTGGCCGGGCGGTTTAGGGAGCAAGCAGCTGCAACCAAGGAGGTGAGTCAGGGGGCCTTGGAGCCCCTCTTTTGGGAGGGGTGCTGGAGGAAGGGGAAGTCTGGGTCAGACGGGAAGAGAGGGAGGAGGAGGCTTGGTAATTGCCAAATTAGGAAGAGAAGCCAGAGAAGGGTCTCTCTGAATGCAAGGAATGTAGCTGCTGCCTCTGTGTCTGGTCCAGAACCTTCCCCCCACCATGAGGCTCTGGAGAGGTGCCCATGAGGGGGCAGAAAGCAGGGCAGAAAGCAAATGACCCAGCTGGTTGGAGATGAGAATCTGGATTATTTATTATTATGCTTGTCATTGCTGTTAACATATCCAAGGGGGCTTCAAAAGTTTTTTGGAAAAATGGATTTGAAAGATAATAGAATTTTTCCATGAACCTTTTAAAGCCCCATCAGTATAACACAATATACCGTATCATCAATTCAGTGTTTTTTCACAGTGTACAGTTTAGTGATTTCAATTACACTATGAATTCATGTTTTAAAAAGGCCCGCTTTGCTTTCACCCTAATCATCCATTGATACCTTCTTAAATCTCACACTGCCATACCTGGCCTGGGTTGGTTCTGCATGAAGGGGTTTTCCCACAAACGGAACTCAAACTCTTAAAAAGAAACTCAGGCTTCACTGGACTAATTGAGACTAAAAGACTCCCGAGGACTGTCACCCTGAATCTAAACTAGCCCCTGAGGTCACCCTTTAGCTAAATAATAGATTGGTTCATCAAATAAAGAATACTGTGCAATCCATGAGTACTGTGTGTCTTTGAAAAATCATCCATGTGAGACTAAACGGTTAGCAATTACTCTAAAGCAAAGAAAGACGAGAAGCTAAGGGCATAGGGGAACTAGATTGCTGGAAATAGAACAACTAGAATGGAATGAATGAGAATGTAGACACAATGTGAAAAATGTAAGTCACTGAACAATTTCTGTAGAAGTGATTAAATGGGAGCCTCATTGGATGTGCCAACTTTCACCTAAAACACAACAAAATATGATTTTAAAAAAAGAGGTCCCCACACCGGCTTCTGCCCACCTCTAGTGTAAGAATCAAGAACAGGGCAAGACTGAGGATGATTCTGGATTGAGACTTGAGAAAGAAGAGAGGACAACCAGAGAGGATCCAGGGGTCAGACAGGGAAGGATTCAGGGACCAATGGAGTCTCCACGAATCCTGGAGAGGAAAATGACAAAAGAAAGGCATGTCCAAACACTGGGGAGACTGATTTTTCTGAGTCTTACAGTATGAGGTGTCCTGGTGTAGTGCTGTAGGATAAACAAGGCTGCTTTGAACCACAAGGTTGGCAGTTTAAACTCACCAGCCTCTCCTCAGAAACCCTAGACAGGGTCGCTATGAGTCAGACAACAACAGCAGAATGTGAGGAACTCAACAGTGGGGAGAGGAGAGAAGGAGCTCTGAGGTGGGGAAATCTCAAAACAGGCAAATGCAGCTGGAATATTCTCTTAGTCAGGTGCTACGATTTTGTGCTCTTGTTTTTGCATCTAAAAAATCAGGTTTGTAATTTCTAAATATTACAGGAATGCATTGATCTGCGTTTTTTAAAAGACACTGCTTACAAGCTGGATTGGATGACATTATGGGATTTGGGTGCAGGTCCGCAGGTCTCAAGTTAAAGGAGTTGCTCTTGCAGGAAAAGGAGAGGAGAGGGTTGTTGTTAAGTGCCTGGAGTCGGTTCCATCTCATAGAGACTCTGTATAGGGTTTCTGAGAAGCAGCTGGTGAGTTTGAACCGTTGACTTTGCAGTTCTGATGACCTTGTATGTAAGTCCGGCACGATAACCCACAGCGCCGCTTAGCAGGCCAAGGGAGATCTCAGCAATATGCAGCGCCTCTTTCCCTTTCTTTTACCTTCATACCTCCTGGTGGTGGTGATGTGCCATGGAGTCGGTTCCAACTCATAGTGACCCTGCACAGGGTTTCCCAGGCTATATATCTTTATGGGAGCAGAAAGCCTCATCTGTCTCCTGCGGAACAGCTGACCTTAAGGTTTCGAACTACTGACCTTAAGGTTCGCAGCCCGATTCGTAACCACTATGCTACCAGAGCTCCTTCCATACTGCCCTAAACACTTCTAAAACCAGTTTCCACTTTCTGCTTTCCCTCCCTGTGCCTGACTAGCTCTCTCTTTCTCTCTGTTTGTCTGTCTGTTGCCCTCCCTCTAGACACCAGCCAGTAAACCAACAAGAAGGAAACCACCCTGTTCCCTTCCCCTGTTTCCCCCCAAGGTAGAGCTGGGCCAGAATGGTGAGGAGGTAAGTACTGCTGTGGACGGACTCTCAGGGCGCTGGCCGTGGGGGACTGTTTCTTCTTCCGGTAGGAAGAGGCACACGATTCACCCCTTAGGATCTCAAAGCTGCGCAGGACATTTCTCTATTTCAGAGTCTGGAATGAATCTCCTCTTCTTGATGCTTTCTGAATGTTTTACTTAGAAAACTAGGCTGTTTCCTACTTTTTCATCCCCAACCACCTTGATAATCTGTCTAGGAGAGGAACACTAGTTTTCAAGCCAGAGAATTTTCGGCAAAGAGAATGGGCCATCTATCATTGGCATGCTGGATCCAAGAGCCAGCAAAGTTCTGTTTTCTTCCCAGGGCTGACTTACATGATCTTGGAATTGATCTCACTCTTTCCATGTGCAGAATGTATCTGGAAAGAGGGGTGAGGCGACACCTGTGTAAGGCAGAATGGCGATGGGAGAGACTCCCATGGTTCTACAGTCCCTGTGTAAAGGCTGGTTATTGTTCTGGGTCCTTGGAAGACAACCAGAGCACACAGCCTCATTGCCCTCAGATATAAATAGCCAATGTTACCAACATAATGAGGGCTCTGGTATCATACATCATAGCCAGTAATAGATTCTCTGCCTGCATATTCGCCTATCCTTATTTATCTAATTGTAGCTGGACAAGTGACTTCTCCCAGCAGCCCATGCAACTTCACTTTGGTCATAGTTCCTTCCAGAAATGAGTTCTCATGTTCTCTTGTCCAGCCTGGGAGGTCTAGCCCAAAATAGAACAATCAAGCCAAGGACAGTCCAGTCCCATTTTTTTTTTAACCCCTTTTTTGGTGACTAGCATGGTCAAGTAGAGGGTCTGTAAAAAAGAGGAAGACCCTCAATAATATGTATTCACACAGTGGCTGCAACAATGGATTCAAACATAGCAGTGATTGTGAGTAGGGTGCAGGACCAGACAGTGTTTCCTTCTGTTGTACATCAGGTTTCTGTGAGTCGGAATTGACTCAGCAGCACCTAACAACAACAGCCTGATGGTAGTCTCCTGATGTCTGTGTGAGCTTGGGCATGCCTCTCAGAGCCTACATTTCCTCATCTATGAAATGAGAGGGCTGAAGTTGATCTATGGCTTTTAGATGTATTTGTCTGATCAGAAGCCGATCAGATAAACAGATAAACTCAGAGCTGGTTGAATGGGATTGGGAGTTCTGGAATCCCCATCTGTTCTGAGAATATCTACCAAACTGCTGAACAGGGGTTTTATTTTACGATGAAAATCCCAATTAGCAGTGAGGTGTTTTGGTTGAATCTCTAACATGATTCTGTGGTTTCATGGGGTTATCAACCCCAAATAACATAACAACAACTTCCCTTTCCTGAAGGTCAGTGTCTCTGTGTAACCTTGACCCTCTGGTCTTTGGGTCTCTGCTTGGTGCAGAAGGCTAGGACCAGAGCGCTGAAGGAACCTAACGGGAAGCTGCCCCTTGCTGACCCAGGCTTGGTCCAGAAGTCACTGCACTACACTGAGCTTGTTCCCTTATTGGTAACATCAGGGGGACAAGAACACTATGCACACAGATCACAGGGTCTGGGTGGGCAGGTCTTGGAATGAGGAATCAAGTCAGGTTAATGGTAATTGGATAAAACAGTCCCTTTTCAAGGACTCTGGAGGAAATCAGCATAGAGGTTTCATCCCATGGGACTCACTCAGTAGTTAAAGGCTTGGATCTTGTTCCCCATCATGACCTTCACTGTCTTCATTCTTCCATGCTGAACATTCACTGTACCCCTGGAACTAGACTCAAGTGTGGGTATTTTATACAACACAAAAAGTAGTTCATATTCTCAGGTAGTATAAAATCTAAAAACAGCAGTGGCAAGGCTGGGTGAACAGGAAGATGGATACTGGAGAGAATTCCTGCTTAGAGTGATGGCTGCTTGCATGCAGGACACTTCGGGGGACCTGACTTCTCACGGCCTTGAAATGCGCATAGAAATAAAATGAATAGTCCACTGGGTCAGGCTGGGCAGGACAGGCTGCTGCCCACACTCTTCCTGCTATGCTCCTATAGCCCAGCCTGCAGGAGCCCCATGACACAAACCATGGTCAGGCTGCTTTTTTGTTCCCAAAGCACTGTACTCATAAGGGACTTCCCAGCCCTTCTTCATCCTTGCTGTCTCCCTGTGCAGACTCGTGCCCCCTTGGGTTACTCAGGAGTTTCTCTCCCCAAAAGGCTGTTGAGTTAGCTTCCGAGTCTGCAGCGAGTTAAACATTGCAGGAAATGCTGCCACCTGCTGACCTTCTCAGGAATTGCCACTTGTGTCTAAATTTTTTTTTTTTTTTTGTCCTTTCCTGCTCTGCCATTTAACTCACATCAACCAGGGTTTTATTGAGCTTCAGCTGGGTCACCAACACTGTCGTTGAGGTTAAGGGACAGTGATACTGAATGCTCATTGTCTCCAGAGGACAGTGATCAGTTGAGTAGAAGAGAGGTTACAGTGTTAAAAAAGGTGAGCATTACCAGCAAAATTGTTGCTAACGTTTTCAAAATACAGTATCTTGAAAATATAGCCACCCATGTGAAATTACACTGAAAAGCACAGAAATTAAGGATAATCCAGCTTAGCCTAGAAGCTCTTTTTACCCACCACTTCCTGTGGACAAAAAGCAATGAAAAACCAAACCCAAAACTGTCAAATAGTGATGCTATAAGACAGAATGGAGTCCCTGGTCAGTGCGCTGGACCGCAAGGTTGGCTTGAACCACAATGTCAGCAGTTCAAGGTCACTAGCCACTCCTTGAAAAACCTATGCAGAGTTGCTATGAGGCGGAACCAATTTGATGGCACTTAACAACAAAATAGGACATAATAGAACTGCCCCATAGAGTTTGCAAGGCTGTAGTGTTTTTATGGAAGCAGATTATCACGTCTTTCTCTTGTTGGGGCAGCTGTTGGGTTCAAACTGCATACCTTTTGGTTAGCAGCCAACTTGTGCCACTAGGATTCATTCGTGGAGACAAGGCTTTTTTGAAAGACTACTCTAGGAGTCCTGGTATGGCGCTGTGGGATAATGCACTGGACTGAAAGTTCGATTTGAACTTCACGATCAGTGGTTCAAGTCTACCAGCCTTGCCTCAGAAACCCTACACAGCATTGTTATGAGTCAGAATCCACTCAACGGCACTTGACAACAACAACAATGGTTCATAGAACCATATTTGTATACATAGAAAGAGACATATATGTGTGAGGGTAAGCCAAAATTTTTGCTACAAAGTTATAGTAACTTGATTAAACAAGTTTAATCAAGTTTCTTGACATATGCTCCTTGTAGGTCTTTACACTTGTGAAGGCAGTGTTTCCATTTCTCAACCAAAGGATTCTGTGCTCTTTGATTTACACCACTTCAAAATAGCAGTTTTAGCATTCTCAGGGGACTCAAATTTTGTTCCTTTTAACTGGTCTTTCAGTTTGGGGAACAAAGAGATGCATGAAGGGGCAAGATCAGGGCTGTAAGATGGATGGGTAAGGTTTCTAATGAAATTCTCACAGAACAGTCCTTGCTACCCTTGAAAAATGAGCAGGTGCATTATCTTGATGGAAAAAGATTCCTCAGCGCAATTTTCCTGGCTTTTTTCTCACTGTTGCAGTGTTCAATTTTCTGAAAATTTCTTCCTAATAAGCCCCTGTAATTTTCCTGTGTCCTTCGAGAAAATCTATCAAGAGTACCCCTTTGGAATCCCAAAACAAAAACACAGTCCCTATAACCTTCTGAGCTCCCTGCTTTGAATTTAATTGGTCCAGCAGATCCCCTCAGAAGCCCCAGTTTTGATGGGACCTTTTTATTGAAGACACCCTGAGGAGACTACAAAAAGTGTCCTACTGAGAGAATTTGCCTATAGCCACCCACTGGTTGCAAACACATGCTTATATACACTTTTTGCTTGGAATAGAGCTGTGTATGAACTGGAACCCTACCTAGTAGCAGTACTTTTTGACTCCCCCTCATGTATTTGTTATTGTTGTTAAGTGTCGTCGAGTCGGTTCTGACCCATAGGGACCCTGTATAGGGTTTCCGAGGAGCGACTGGTGAGCTTGAACCACTGACATTGCAGTTCAAACAGCTTTGCAGTCTATGTAGTTGTTATTAAGTGCCGTCGAGTCGGATCCGACCCATAGCGACCCTGTACAGGGTTTCCGAGGCTATAAATCTTTACAGGAGCAGAACGCCTCATCTTTCTCCCGCTGAGCGGCTAGTAATTTCGAACTGCTGATGTTAAGGTTTGCAGCCCGATTTGTAACCACTATGCTACCATATGTACCTGTATATGCCAACCATTGATTGCTATTTGAGGACAGAAAAGAAATCATACCCATCTTTATATAACCAGCACAATGCCCAGAATGTAGTAGATCCGCAGTCTATGTTTGCTTAAAGTGCATATTAAGCATTTGGGAAATTAGTTTGTAAACATTGCCTTCAGTGGGATTTTCCAAAATATCATTAGTTTGAGGGGGAAGTTCAACAATACCTCTATCAACTTTCACTCCTGACCTGCCGTTTCTTGTTTTGCTTGTGACAAATAGAATGTATGGTGATTTTTGCCCTTTGTCTTTGAAACTCCTTCATATTGTTGGTTCACATGTTGTTGAAAGTCATAAAGTAAAGATCTTGCTCCTTTATACATAATCTGAAGTAATTTTTTTTTCCTGGCATAGAAGTCCTCCCATCTAACAATGTCTAACCTAAGTTTGCTGAGTTAGAGGTCAAGTGATCTTATTAGTGGTGGCAAGAGGGAGGGAGAAAAGGGGAGCATGTGCCCTGATGAGGTAAGTGGTCTATGGAAACTAAGTGAAATGCTGAAGCCAACTTCTTCTCCTTTTCCCTGTGGCTTCTAAGCCCCAGCCAGAAGGTCATCTCTGTACTCGTCACTCACCTGGTTGTTTTGGTCTGTTTGCTTTATAGAAATCACTACCCACTACAAGCCACCCTCCTAAAATCAAGGTGAAGAGCTCCCCTCTGATTGAGAAGCTTCAGGTAAGTACAACATTTTGATTACCCCTGGTACCTCTTCTCCAAAATTGGAAGTAGCTCCATCTGTACCATCTGGCTACTTCTCATCAAACTGCTCAAAGGATAAGGATCTCACTGCCCTCTGCTTGTTAGCAAAGGGTTAAGATAAAGACCACATCAAACATGACCTCATGTAGTTAGCACCTAATAATGGATGATGGTTATGTGCCATGAAGTCAGTTCCGACTCATAGCGACCCTGTACAGGGTTTCTGAGGCTGTAAATATTTATGGGAGCAGAAAGCCTCATCTTTCTAGGACAAAACAGCTGGTAGTTTCAAACTGCTGACCTGAAGGTTCGCAGCCCGATTTGTAATCACTACGCTACCAGAGCTCCCTAATAATGGCTGGGTAGTTGATAGGTAATAGAATGCCTCAAGAATCCTATGGGAAAAGGTATAGTTAGTTGTAAGAAACTAAAAGGAGCTCTGGTAGCGTAGTGGTTACAAATCGGGCTGCGAACCTTAAGGTCAGTGGTTTGAAACTACCAGCTGCACCACGGGAGAAAGATGAGGCTTTCTACTCCCATAAAGAGGAGAATATGATGAGATAGTAACTGGTTTGAAAATAACACGAAAAGTCTCATGCTACCTAGTTTCAACCAGTTTAGAAATCAGGTAATCAGTAAGCTAAAGTAGAGGTTCTCATCTCTTCTCTAACCTAATATTTTCTCGACAGGCCAACTTAGCTTTTGATCCAGCGGCCCTGCTACCTGGAGCCTCACCCAAGAGTCCTGGACTCAAGGCTATGGTGTCGCCATTTCACAGCCCACCCTCCACTCCCAATAGCCCCGGCATGCGGTCTCGGTCCAGTGAGCCAGAGGAGGTGCCCGTCAGCTTCGACCAGCCCCCTGAAGGTAGTCATCTGCCCTGTTACAATAAGGTAAAGTCTGGGTTAAAAGTCCTATGGTGTGTCTCTAGAAATATGGGGACAATCACAAATTTTCCCTACCCTGCTGCTATGCTGGAGAAATGAAGAAACATTCAGCGCTATTGTCGGAGTTGGTTTTTAACAGAATCAAAATGTCTCTGCTATTTTGCAAGTTTTCCCTGAATTAAGATCGCCTCTCTATCTAGTACACCTCTGTCATTTCCTCTCTCTCTAAGAGCACCATCCACCCAGTAGATAGGCTTATGGGATGGAATGCACTATCCTTTGTAGAGAATGAGGTAGGGACTCAGGAAAATCCCAGCTGTACAGAGTTACATCAAAAACTGAAGGCAAGCAGCCATTCAAGGCACAATTGGTCTCTATTCAACTGGAGCAACTGAGAAAGAAGCAGAGTCTAGAACAGAAGGAGGAACTGGACTGGGTGGCTAGTTGTCATGAGACCAGAAGAACTAGATGGTGCCTGGCTACCATTACTGAACATTTGGATCAAAGATTCTATAAAACAATGCTGATCAAAAGGGGGAGAATGAAGAATTTCAAATTCTCATAGAATATCAGATTTTCTGGAGCCATGAAAACTGGATTGACTCTCAAACTATTTCCCTGAGATAATTTTTACACCTTAAACCAAAAAATATCCCCTGAAATCTTCTTAAAATCAAATAGTAATTTAGCTTAACTAGTCAAGAATGTCTGTCTTGCACATGATGCTCTTTTAAGAACTGTCTAGATAGGATCAAATTGACAACAGCAACTTGAAAAATTGGATGGGAACCTTAGGGGTCTGTAAGTTTGTTAATAGGGGAGGAACAATTTGGAAAACAAGGGTAAGAATAGCTGTACAACTCTAAAATTGTAAGCAATATCACTGAATTGTACACATAGAAATAGTTGAATTGGTGTATGGTTTGCTGTGTATATGTTCTCAATAACAACAAAAATAGTAATATGAATTATTAAAGCAAACAAACAACAGCACCAGATAAAAACCTGAAGGCAAAAGCTAAAGTCCTAAAAACGGCTACTAGGACTCTAGAGCATCCTGCTGTGAATGGTCGTAAGTGGCCCAGTCCTGGCTCAAATCCTTCTTACTGTAGCTTGTCCAAGTTTAAGAACATCCACAATTAAGAGCTGTACCCATTGCAAAAAGATAAATGACAGGGAGCTCATTTCCATAGATTCTGCCCTAATGCTTAATGTGTGCTTTCATCAGCATCCTACCACGAGGAAGTACACATCAGAGATACAGTCCAAGCAGGGAACCAGAAAATCTGGACCAGTGCTAGGCAGGGGGCAGGGTTCAAGGGAATCTAATCCCAGGGGATGATAAATGGATATGATGATGGAATTAAGGATGGTGAGAGTGGATCTTCTAGGAAATCTTCTAGAGTCCCATTCAAGGAAATCGATCTTACAAAAAAAAAAACCAACAACAACCAAGTTCAAGTGAATAAAAACACATAGGGTCCAAAGAAATAAAACCGGTGGTGAGGAGGTGGTGGGGCTGTCTCAAGTCTGCTGGTTAGGAACAGATTTCCAGCACAAGATGATGAAGGGGCGATTCCTGAAGACAGATACCCAGTGGACGGTCTGTCTTCTTGGTAGGGTGTTGGGTAGAGAGATGAGGTGCTGATGCCTCGTTTTATATTTGGCACCTTCAGTCTTCTGACAGACAGTGATGGACCAGGCAAGATTTAACTGAATGACGTTGAGGGCCCTATTAACTGCAGGGTTAGCCTCTCTGTGGAAGGCTTGAAAACCAAGTATTCATTCCATAGCTCTGAGATGGAGTGAGAACTGACTATTTATTTAACTCAAAGAGCAAGTTATTTTGGCAATTTAACAGAACAAATAAATATTAGTATAAAATTACTGTTAGACACAAAACTAGTTAATGTTGCAGGACAATAAAATCATAGTCATCTCTCTTTTTTTACTGGATGGAAAACGTTGGTGTCTTCATGAGACAAAAATTTTTCACAATTTTAGAGATGGAGCAGCTGGGGACTTTAGACCCAGAGAGGGAGAGGGACTGTGTGCTGTC
>NW_006408725.1:315611-341510 GCF_000296735.1 Chrysochloris asiatica
CATAATTCACAATAAAATATTTTTAAAAATTCACAATTTTATAGGGCTCTCACCTATAATAAATAGCAAAGGATGGTACAGTCTGCCTAGAAAATTAAGTAATCCCTGGGTGGGCTCATTAAATAATGCTTTAGACTGGCATTGAAAGGGCCCACAGTTCTCCTCTTGGCCTTTTTTTTAAAAAAAAAATAGATTTTTGATAACTTTCCTTAACATTTCCTTCCAGGTGCGGACGCGGGGCTCAATAAAAAGGCGCCCTCCCTCCAGAAGATTCCGAAGGTCTCAGTCTGACTGCGGGGACCTTGGAGATTTCAGGGCTGCGGAGTCATCTCAGGAGAATGGAGCCAAGGAAGAGAATGGGGATGAGGTGTTTGCACCCAAGAGCAAGGCCCTAGGACCCCTTCCATCCAGCGATGGGGTGGTGGGAAAGGAAGGGAGGAGAAGCCTGGGGTTGGATGAAAAGCCTCCTTTAAGGAGGACACTCAGCTGGACAGAGAAGCACGAGGAGACGGCCTCTGAGGAAGGCAAGCAACAGGAGAAGATGGAAGGGCAATCACCAGAGGAGGAACACCAGGGCCCAGACCAGAGGGAGGCCACAGAGCCATCCCAAGTCCCCAGCCCCAAGGCAGAGAATGGGTGCGAGAGCCCCACAGAGGAAACCATGGCTGAAGAGGAAGCAGAGACGGAAAAGTCCACAGCGCTGAAGGAGGAGGGAGCCAGAAATGAAGAGGATAAATCTGGGCAAAAGAGCCAAGACCCAGAGAAGCCTGAGCAGAAAGCTGTAGGGGTGGAGAGTCCCTCAAATCCCTCTGGAGAAATGAAGGACAGCAACATCTCAGAGCAGGAGAAAGACAAGGAAAAGGAAGAGGAGGAGGGTGAAGTCCTTGAGACAGGATGCCATCCCAAAACTGGCCCTGCCCAGCTGGAGACCAGCAGCGAGGCCTTGGCAGAGGTAAGCAGCCTAGCTTGTTCACATTGGGCGAGCAGTGCCAGGGTTCAGCCATGGAACCCGCCTTCTCTACTGTGGACACCTGCCTACCCCTTACAGGTCCATCACCAGCCAGCTCAATGTGCAGTTCCTATGCTGCCAACCTCTTACTTTATGTCATACTGGGTTGGGATAGGTTCTGTTTGATCTGCAGGGGACAAAAACACAAAAAGGAGTAGTGTCTCAGGTTCTCTCCAGCTTCTCCCCAGCTCAGAATCTGGGGACTACGGTATGTACTAGGTGACCAGGATTTGGCATAGCTCAGTAACTCCAGTCAGTAAGCCCTACTGAAGGCCTACTAGGTGCACGGTCATGGGCTCCTGCTACGGTTATTCAGAGACAAAAGGGCTGCTCCTTTGCAAGAAAAGCTCACTGTCTAACAGGTGAGTCCAGCAGTTCATCTCCATGATGCTGTTAGCTGTTGGTGATGCCTGGGGGCCCCATGCACAAGGGGATCAGACCACTGTGACCCATAGGATTCTATGTATTATTGGCTGGTTTTCAGAAGTATATCTCTAGACCCATTTATTTTCACCTGCCTCTCTTCTACCCTGTAACCTGCTCAGCATCATAGCAACACACAAACCTCCATTGGCAAATGGGTTGTGGCAGCACTTGTAGTGCATCAGCCAGCAATTGACCCCAATCTCCCACACAGACCAGAGAATTCTCCATGGAACCACGCCTTCTAGCAGACTCCTAGGGACCCACTTAGAGTGGCCCTATCAGGCCGAGCAGAACTGCCTCATAACATGTCCTAGGTTGAGATCTCTACGGAAAGACATTGCCACGTCTTTTCTCCCAAAGAGCCACTGGGTGGGTTTGAACAGCCAACCTTCTGGTTAGCAGCCTAGTGCTTAACTATTGTGCAGCCAGGGCTCTGCAACAGGCTGATGGGCAGGCAGGTGGACTGGCAGGCAGCCAGGTAGTCCTAAGGAAGCCCAAAGCTCAATGTCAAGAGAGAAACAATTTGTTTGTAGAGAGTGGGAGAAAAGTTGGGGAAGCTCCAGGGTGCAGGGGGTGTTGACATTGAATCTTTAAAGAATCAGGTGTTTATGTTATATCCAATCTCACAGGTATTGAGCACCTGTGGGAGAAAGCTAAGGCTGTCTGCTCCTGGACAGATTTACATTCTCAGAAACCCTATCTAGGGTGCTATGAATAGGCACTGTCTCAGTGGTTGTGGGGTTGGGTTTGATTTTTACACAGGATGAAGAGGGAGCTAACTCAGTCCCTCCATCCCATCTGGGCCCACACTTGTGGGAGCTTTAATTTTTAGATCTCCCCTTTACTCAGATTACTCACCTCTTGTCTTAGTTTCCTAGCCCTGCCATTACCTGAAAGTTGGCAGCTGAAAGCAACAGCTATTCACTTTCTCACAGTTTTGGAGATCCAAAGTCCAAAATAAAAACGTCAGCAAGCTCTGAGGGAGAATCTGTTCCATGAATCTGACTGCCAGCAACAACCATCAAATTGGGATCCTCCTGGCCTCTTTCAGATTGTGGTGGTTGTCAGCAATCTTTGACATTCCTTGGCTTATAGGTGCCTGGCTCCAATCTCTGCCTTTGTCTTCCCGTGGCCTTAGCCTGTGTCTGAGTGTCTCAAATCACCTCTTCTTTCTCATCAAGAGGCCAGTCATTTCATATAGGGGGCCCTCTAATCCAGTAATGATTGCATCTCAATACCCTTAACCTAATTACAGCTGCCAAGACCCTATTTCCAAACAAGTCATATGCATAGGCACTGGGGCTTAGAACTTGGACATAGATTTTTGGAAAATACAATACAACCCACTAAACTTTCCACCCCTTGACCCCATGGCCTCACATTGCCATCAGAGTAAAATCTAGCCTGCAGGGTGGGTCTTTGCCCCCTCTCCCTGACTCTCCCCATTGCTTGTTCCAACTACACAGACTTTTTTTTTTTTTTTCTGTTCTTCAAATATGCCAAGGTCATCCCTTCTTAACCAGCTGTTCCTTTTGCCTGGAATACTCTTCCTTCTGACCCTCATGTACCCACCATTCAAATTGTCCCTCCTCATTTAGGCCTGTCTTGACCAAAATGCCTCAGGCACTAGTGTAAAAGGATTCACTGACAAGAACAACTGTGATGTTGACCCCCTTGATCATATGGCATCCCTAAGAGACCCCATGCGTTTCCCAGGTCTATCCCTGCATCCATCTTGGCTAGCATGCTTTACTTAGAGGAGAGCTTTTCTAGTTAGCTCATTAACTTCCATGTTGTTTCTTGATTGGTTGAAATAGGGTGATTGGATAAACTAATAATTCATGCAATTAACATACATGCAATCAAGCATTGGTTATCCCAAGCACTGTGAGAGATACTGGGGGTTCACAGATGTATAAACAAATAAGAGAGTGAAATAAATGTGGTTCTGCCTGGGAACATACTATGTGAAACCCAAAGGATGAAGCAATTCAGGTTTCAAGAAAAAGCAAGAGCCATTTTCATGAATAAGCACCAAAGTACTTTCAGATTATGAAAGTACTATAAAGGGTTAACTATCAGGAGGGAGCAGTCGCTGGAGAAGGATATCATGTTTGGTAAGGTGGAGGGTCAGAGAAAACGAGGAAGACCCCCAGCGAGATGTATTGGCCAAGTGGCAGCATCGATGGACTCAAGTGTGGCAACAGTAGTGAGGTTGGCCCAGGATCGGGCAGTGTTTCGTTCTGCTGTACATAAGGTCGCTATGAGTCGGCACCGACTCGATGGCACCTAACAACAACTTCTTATGTTAAGGAGTTCTGGTAGTGTAGTGGTTACGAGTCAGGCTGCTAACCTCAAGGTCAGCTAGTTTGAAACTACCAGCAGTTCTGTGGGAGAAAGATGAGGCTTTCTGCTCCTGTAAAGATTTACAGCCTTGGAAACCCTGTACGAGGTCCCTATGAGTCAGAACCGACTCCATGGCACATAACCACCACCACCACCTTTTATGTTGCTCATCACAAGCATTTTAACATGTCATGCTTAAAGAATGAGGCATCTTGGGAATCTCCATCATGGGTAAGGCTAGACATATCAAATCACAGAACTTAAGGTTTGCTTTATAGATGATGTAGTCCTGGGAAGAGCATTGAATAAACACCCAATTCTAATATTTTAAATAAATGTAACACATGTTTCTCTAACACTCCAGTACTGTGTTGGCCACTCAAGTATGCCAAAGATAAAACTTATCCAGAGACCTTTGAGATGTTTTGACATCACAGCCGAGGCTTTGTTTTATTTACACTAAATGCATACTTCCTAATTACCCAATTCAGTTTCTTTTCTTCTTGTTTTCTCAACATCTGATTTCATTTTTTATTTTCTCCCTTAGCTGATAGAGACAATCTTCTCTTGAGATACCCCTTGCCTTTATCTCATTTCTCTTGGGGCCACACTCTACAGCCTTCTCACCTCACACCTTCCGTAGCCTCTGAACTTGTCTCCTGTGGTTGGCTGTCTCCACGCCCTAGGCAGACCGCAGGCATGGCCAGTCACTTAAGTACTGTCTTTCTGTGTCTTAATTTCCCTCTTGCTTTTGACCTGCTCTCTCCATGTTGTCGTGGGTAAGTGCCGTCAAGTGAGTTCCAACTCATGGCAACCCCCTTACAGGGCTTCTGAGAAGTGGGTTTAAATGACCGACCTTGCAGTTAGCAGTCTAGTGCTTATCCTACAGTGCCACAGCAGGACTCCACAGTAATCCCCAAAGTCAGTCACTCTTTACCAAGACTTGTAAGTATTATTGGTGGAATTCACAGAACTGGACTGCAGGATCTATTATAAACTATTACTGGACCACCTGCTACCTGGAAATCTTCTCACCGTATCTCTGGTACCCTCACTTTTCACCCCATATTCCTCAAATCCTCACTTACCCTTTTGCTCTCTACAAATGACCTCACTTCCTACTAGACTATAAGGAAATTTCATCTTAAATCAGAGGAGTTTTCCCTTCCCCTTAATAAGATACACACTCGTGTCTGCTGCGTTCTCGTTTCCACCCCTATAAAAATGTTCCATCTGGACATTTTTATATAGTATATTTATGGACTGAGTATATATTTAAAGTAAGTAGTTCAGTTAGATTCCCCTGTTCATTATGCTATAGTTCTAGCTCCTCTTTAGCTCACTCCTTTCTAGTTTAAATCCTGGGGATACTTATTAGCTGTCTGACCTAAAGGTGTAAAGCAGAGTTAATAGAAGTATCTAACTGCTATGGCTATTGAGTTAATGCATGCTTTATTACCGTTATGCGTGCCATCAAGCTAATTCCAATCCATAGTGACCCCATGTGACAGAGTAGAACAGCCTTCTAGATTTTTCTTGACTGTAATCTCTACGGAAGCACATTACCAGGTCTTTGTTCTCAGATCTGAGGGGTGGATTTGAACTGCTAACTGACAGCTGAACATGGCACCACCAGAGATCCTTATTACGATTAGAGCATTATTGCCTCATGAAGCAGCCCCTAGACAGATATGCTACATGTCAGCTTTTCCCCCAACCTCTTCCTGGTTCATTCTCTCCTCCTCTGTTCACAGGATGTCACTTCTGACCAGGACACTAAAATATGAAGAAGAGCTTTTTGTGCCCTCAGGACAAAGCTGCTGAAGACATCACAGAAAGAGAATATGCTAAGGGGCCAGAAGCAGCCTGAAGATACAGGGTGCATTGCTGTCTGGCCTCCACATTGAATGTTACATCACAGATGAAGATCAGCTGTGAGGGCAGCAGACCTTTATTAGCTTGAATTTGGGTCAGGGTTCCACTTGATGAACTTGATTTCAAACAAACAAACAAAAACAACTTATTTAAAATATTTTACTATGATGACAACTACCCAGGGACACTGAGCAACCTGTGGGTTCTAGATACTGTCCATACCCACCTACCCCTGCAGCTGTCCTCTGAACTGTATTCTGATTGACCTTATCAGATTCTGCTTGTATGAAATTGTGGCCTTTTTAACTATTCTAGAATTCCTAGAGTTCTCAAATTGTAAGTGAAAGCTAATTTCAGGGTGACCAGAAACAAAAGAAAATGATATTGCTGAAAATACAAATCCTTTTAAGTTATCATGTTGTTGTTACATGCCATTGAGTCAGTTCCGGCTCATATTGGTCCTGTATAGGGTTTCTGAAGAACAGCTGGTAGGTTTGAACTGCCGACCTTACAGTTAGCAATCCAGTGTTTATTCTACAGCACCTCACCAGATCTCTAAGTTTTGTTGTTGTTGAGTGCTGTTGAATCAGTTCTTAGTGACCCTGTATAGGGTTTCCAAAGAGCAGCTGGTGGGTTTGAACTGCTGACGTTGTGGTTTGCAGTCCAGTGCTGATCCTACAGTGCCACACCAGGAGTCCATGCAATTAAGGTCCTCTAAGTTATATTGTTGTTGTTAAGTGCCATCAAGTCAATTCCAACTCATAGTCACCCTGTACAGGGTTTCTGAGTAGCAGCTGGTGGATTTGAACTGCTGACTTTGTGGTTCACAGTCCAGTGAAGATCCTACAGCACTACACCAGAAGTTATAGAGGATCTTAAATTGCATCAGTGATCTTGAGACAACCTTCCAGCTTTGTTCAAATCTGAACTGGCCAAATAATTTTTAAAACATTGGGCTAGCAGAGAGAATTGCTTCAAAAAGTTCGTAGCAAAATTCCATTATCTTTTAATTCCATTTTTCCACAAACTATGTGTCTGTTCTATCAACAAACGCTCAGCCCCTCCCATAGCTTATGACTACCAGGGGAGGAGGCTGTCGCAGCTCACTCCTTTCTTTTACCTTCCTGAAGTTCGTGGAGGAACTCCCATTGACAGGCAGGCAAATACTAAGAGATTTCACCATCTGCACTGCATTTCCACATCCTGAAATCACAGCAGTGGACAATACCTGCTTTCTGATTTATTCTGTGATTAATTTTTCCAATTTCAAAAGGTTACCCTTGAGCATGGATGAGATATTTCTTGGCAGACACTTCGAGCACCATAACGTACAAGCTACATAATGGTAAACATCCTTCCTAACTTCTCTGGAGAGCTTTTCTTAGATCTAAGCTCAGGATCTTCTAACCTCACTCCAGAGGAGTGAGTTGGGAGTCTTCAGTCTGTTCTCAGTGGGCAGTTCTTTAAGATCCTATTTGAAGAGTGCTATGGGTTTTGCATTGGGTCTGACTTCCCATTCCTTGATTTGAATCTTCTTCCCTCATGCAATCCTGCTAAGAGATGTTAATCCAAATAAATATTGGATCATCAGAGTTGGTGCTTACTCTGATTTAAGTACTTCAGTGTCTCAATTTGCTAGTTTGGTAGGTGAAGCAGTTGTTTTTTGGAGGACTGTTAGACTACACCTTACCCTGATTTTAGAAAACAGCCTCCCAGATGAAAAGGCCTTATGTCGCCCCTGGTGTCTCTGCGGAAACTTTCCCGCCATGGGTGACCCGCTGGTATTTAAACTTGTGGCGTAGCTTCTAGCATCACAGCAACATACAAGCCACCACAGTACGACAAACTGACAGATGAGTGGTGGTGAAAAATCCATAGATCGACCTAAATACTCACTCAAGTAATACAAGGAATCGCTCTCTCTCATTGGGCTCTGTTTTCCTCTGTATTGGCCTTATTCCAAAGAAGCAGGTTTTTCCGAGTCCATAAACCTATTCTTGCCCAATAACTTTGGGGGGTGAGGGGGAGGGAACTGTGGAGATATTTAATAGGTCCTGTGTGGATCACGTGCTTGTCCTACATGTGTTCATCTGCACCAATGATTATGGCCAAAGACATGCAGGGATCTGTCTAGCCAGGCCTAGGTCTCATGCCCTCTCCTGGAGCTGGATGCCAGGAGAATCAACACCTTTCAACCTACAAGAAGTTTGAATGGGAGCAAAGTGGTTCATCAAAGTGAAATCAGGGTGTTAGACAAAACAAAAGATGGGCTGGGTGGGCAAAAAAACCCAAAAAAACAGCTGGGCCCAACAAGGCAATACCTGAAGCATTATGCTACTATTACTTCTAAATTAAATTTTATTTGACCTCCAATGAGTTCTAGTCAATTGTGTCCTCTTCGAACCAGGTAAAAACAATACAAACAGTACGTCTTTATATGATGTAGGACCCGTGGTTTATGAATATAAGCATCAAGCAAAATTCAAGTGCTGCTCAAATAAAATGGAATTTGTCTTCATAAGCCATTAGAGAAAGTCAGTCATTACTTTAAGGAATAACGTATTGCTGCATCCAGAGTTAACTTGTAGCTCCACTGGGATATAGTCAGGGTTTATATTGTTCTTCTCTGTGCACAGAGCCTCATACATGGTAGGTGTTCGATAAATAGTTTATTAAATAATATATAACTCAGCTGATTGCTGAACTGGAATGTGATTATTGTGAATAATCATTGCTGCCTTATCTGATAACAGATGCCTGAAATTTCATAATTAGCAACTGATTCCACTAGCATCCGTCTTCCTTCCCAGTTAAAATGCAGATGTTCCTGGGAGAGGTAATATTTTAAGCCTTTCTTATCATTCATGTAGGATGCCAGCTGGTATAGTGGTTCAAGTGCTGCTATTACCACTGTGATTTCCAGAGTATTTCCTTCCAGTCTTTCTTAGTTCTCTAGTGCTTCTCTAGTGCTACTCTAGCAGAAATACTACAAATGGATGGTTTTATCAAACAGAAATTGATTCTCTTATAGTTTATGAGGCTGGAAGTACAAATTTAGAGTGCTGGCTCTTGGGGAAAGCTTCCTCTTGGCTCTGGGGAAAAGGTCCTTGTTTTCTTTAAGCATTTGTAGGTCCAGTATTCCTTGGAGATCTCCATCCATCTTGGCATCACTCTTTTCCTGGATCTAGGAGCTTCACAGTCCCCAGGTCCAAAGGACATACTCCACTCCTGGCTCTTCCATCTTGGCAATAGTAGGTCCCTCTCTCTCTCTCTGATCAAGTCTTTCTCCTTTTAACTCTTGTAAGATAAAAGCTGTTGCATGCCACACCTTTGGGGATCTCCCTCAGATCAGTGTGATGTGATAAACAATGGTGTATCCCATCCCTAATCCTCTTAGTGGTTTAGCACATCCAATCACATCATGGGGAAATTTACATCTCAAATGTCAAACCACTGAGAATCCTGGCCCAGTCAATTGACAAAAAACCATAACTATCACACAGTCTTTATTCAGTTGCATATTGTGTAGTATATTGGTGAGGAGTTGTTTTGTTTCTAGATATGATTTTACTGTTATTATAAAGATTACATTATTTAAAATTTAAATAATACAGAAAGGCAAAGATCAAACCACAAATCACCCCAAACCCAGAATCCACAAATAAGGAAGGTTAAAATGTAAACATAATTCCAAACATCTCTATACACATAACTAGAAACTGGATAGAGACATAAGTTTGGAATAAGAATGAGATCATACAGCACAAGTGTCTTAAAAAAGAAGCTTGTCTTAGAACCAGTGAGATTATATTATACACAAACAACACGAAGGGGCTTCAAAAAGTTCATGGAAAAATGGGATTAAAAGATACTGGGATTTTTTCATAAATTTTGTGAAGCCCGTATATACACATACTATATGTTGTTATTGTTGTTAAGTGCCATTGAGTCAGCTCTGATTCATAGTCGCTATGAAAAAAAAAATATATATATATATATATATATACATGTTCATATATATGTATAGATAAAGTGTGTGTGTGTGTGTGTGTGTGTGTGTATAGTTAATTGTCGTGGAGTCAGTTCCAGCCCATAGTGACCCTGTATAGGGTTTCCGAGGAGTGGCTGGTAAGTGTGAACCGCCAACCTTGAGGTTCAAACCCTATATTTACATACACATATATGTAATATAAGGAGCTCTGGTAGTGTAGTGGTTACGAATCGGGCTGTGAACCGCAAGGTTACAATTCGAAACGACCAACTGTTCCGCGGGAGAAAGATGAGGCTTTCTGCTCTCGTAAAGATTTACATCCTCGGAAACCCTGCACAAGGTCGCTATGAGTCGGAACCGACTCCACGGCACATAACAACACATCATGTGTTGTTCAGTGCTGTAGAGTCAGTTCCTCATAGTGATTCTGTCTGTCTAGGGTTTCCAAGGAGCAGCTGATGGGTTTGAACTGCCTATCTTGTGGTTTGCAGTCCAGTGCTAATCACATGTCACACCAGAAGTCCATGTGTGTGTATTGTTGTTGTTTAACGACATCAAGTCAGATCCGACCCATTGCAACCCTGTATAGGGTTCCTGAGGAGCGGCTGATGAGTTTGAAGGTCTTCAGCTGGTTGATTGATGTTATCAAGCCTACAGTATGGAAGGTCATCTGTTTTCAGATGACAAACAAGTTAATCACATATAATTACTTTCCACACTCCTCATCTGTCAGTTTGTTGTACTTTGGTGGTGCGTGCTTTGCTGTAATGCTGGATGCTATGCCAGTGGTATTTCAAATACCAGTATGTTCACCCATGAAAAACAACAGGTTCCAGCAGAGCTTTCAGACAAAAGCAGATTAGAGAGAAGGACCTGGCAATCTACTTTTGAAAAAATAGGCCAGTGAAAATCTTATGAATAGCAGTGGAACTTTGTTGGAAAATAGTGCCAGCAGATAAGCCCCTCAGGTGAGAAGACTGAAAATACAGCTGGGGAAGAGCTGCCCCCTCAGCGTAGAGCTGGATGGAGTAAAGCTTTGGGGACTTTTATTTGCTGATGTGGCACTGTTCAAAACGAGAAGAAGCAGCTTCAAACACCCATTAATAATCGGAATGTGGAATGTACAAAGCGTGAATCTAGGAAAACTGGAAGTCATTCAAAATGAAACCATGCATAAAGATCAATACCCTAGGTGATACTGAGTAAAGTGGTCTGGTATTGGTCATTTTGAATCTACCAATCATAAGGTCTACTATGCCGAGAGTAACAAATCAAAGAGGAGCGGTGTCCAACTCATAATAAAAAACCAACAACAACAACAAAAACATTTCAAGATCTATCCTAAAGCACAACACTGTAAGTAACAGGATAATATTCATACACTTACAAGTCTATACGACTATAACACCAACTACTAAGGTCAAAGATAAACTGACGATTTTTGCTAACTACTGAAATCTGCCACCACTTGTCTGTCAGTTTGCCATGTGTGGTAGCTTGTCTGCTGCTGTGATTCTGAAAGCTATGACACTGATATTTTAAATACCAGCAGGGTCACCCATGGAGGACAGGTTTCAGCTGAGGATCCAAACAAGGACAGGTGAGAAAGAGGGAGAGACAAGTTACTTCTGAATATTTAGTCACTGAAAACCTTATGAACAAAACTGGAGCACTGTCAGATAGCACCAGAATATTGAATATTGAAACATGATGCAGAGCATAGAATATTGTCAGATATGCCAGAAAATGAGTCCCTCAGGTTGGAAGGCACTCAAAATATGACTGGGGAAGAGCTGCCTCCTCAAAGTCTTTGATCCTGATGGCGCAAATGGAGTAAAGCTTTCGGGACCTTCATTTGCTGATGGGGCACAACTCAAAATGAAGAGAAACAGCTGTAAACATCCATTAATAAGCAGAACATGGAATGTACAAAGTATGCATTTAGGAATATTGGAAGTTGTAAAAAATGAAATGGAATACAAAAACATCAATATCCTAGTCATTAGTGAGCTGAAATGGATTGGTATTAGCCATTTTGAATCTGACAACCACATGGTGTACTACGCCAGGAATGACAAATTGAAGAGGAATGGTGTTGCATTCATCCTCAAAAAGGAAATTTCAAGATTTATCTTGAAGTACAACACTGTCATCTGTCATAGGATATCGATACATCTACAAAGGGGAACAGTTAATATAACTAGTAATCAAATTGATGTACTTACCACTAAAGTCAGTGATCCTGAAGTTGAAGAATTCTACCAACTTCTGCAGCCTGAAATAGATAAAGCATGCAATCAAGATGTATTGATAATTCCTGGTGATTGGAATGCAAAGGTTAGAAACAAAACTGAAGGATTAGTATTGGAAAATATGGCCTTGGTGATAGAAATGAAGCTGGAGATCTCATGCTAGAATTTTGCAAGACCAATGACTTGTTTGTTGCAAATATCTCTTTTAAACAACATAAAAGGTGACTATACACATGAATCTCACCAGAAATTAAATTGGTTACAACTGTGGAAAGAGATGGTAGAAAATTTCATATCATCAGCCAAAACAAAGCCAGGGGCAAACTGGGGAGCAGACCATCAATTGCTCATATGCAAGTTCAAGATGAAATTGCAGAAAATTAGAACAAATCCACAAAAGCCACCTAAATTTAGAGATCATCTCAAGAGCATAAATGGTGATTCAGACATTAATGACCAAAGACCAGAAGAGTTGTGGGATGACATCAAGAACATCATCCAGGAAGAAAGCAAAAGGTCATTAAGAAGACAAGTAAGAAGGAAAAGACCAAAACGGATTTCAGAAGAGACTCTGAAACTTGCTCTCCAATGTAGAGATGCTAAAGCAAACAGAAGAAATGAGGAGGTAAAAAAGCCGAATAAAAAATTTCAAAGGTCAGCTCAAGAAGACAAAGTCAAATATTATAATAAAATATGCAAAGACCTGAAGTTAGAAAACCAAAAGGGAAGAACATGCTGAGCATTTCTCAAGCTGAGGGAACTGAAGAAAAAATTCAAGCCTCAACTTGAAATATTGAAGGATGCTGTGGGCAAAATACTGAATGATGCAGAAAGCATCAAAAGAAGATGGAAGGAATACACAGAGTCAGCATAACAAAAAGAAATGGTCAATGTTCAACCATGTCAGGAGGTAGCATATGATCAAGAGACAATGATACTGAAGGAAGAAGTCCAAGGTGCACTGAAGGCATTGGCAAAGAACAAGGCTCCTGGAAATGATGGAATACAAATTGAAATCTTTCATCAAACTGATACAGCACTTGAGACACTCACTCATCTATGCCAGGAAATTTGGAAGACAACTACATGGCCAACTGATTGGAAAAGATCCATATTTGTGCCCATTCCAAGGAGAAGTGACCCAACGGAATGTGGAAATCATTGGGCAATATTATTAATATAGCATTAAAGTAAAATTTTGTTAAAGATAATTTTAAAATGACTGCAACTTAACATTGACTGGGAACTGCCAAAGGTTCAAGCTGGATTCAGACAAGGATATGGAATGAGGAATATAATTGCTGACATCAGATTGATCTTGACTGAAAGCAAAAAAATACCAGAAAGATGTTTACCTGTGCTTTATTGACTATGCAAAGGCGTTCAGTTGTGTGGATCATTACAAACTATGGACAACATTAGGGAAAATGAGTATTCTGGAACACTTAATTGTGCTCATGAGGAACTTGTACACAGACTAATAGGCACTTGTTCGAATAGAACAAGGGAACACTGAATGGTTTAAAGTCGGGAAAGGTATGCTGAGCAAATAATCCGAGAAACTGGATTATAGGAAGAAAAACGTGGAATCAGCATTGGAGGAAGACTCATTAACAACCTCAGATATGCAGATGATACAATCTTACTTGCTGAAAACGAAGAGGACTTAAAATACTTAACTGATGAAGATCATAGACCACAACCTTCGGTTGCACCTCAATGTAAAGGAAACAAAAACCCTCACCACTAGACCAATAAATAATATCAAGATAAATGGAGAAAAGATTGAAGTTGTCAAAGACTTTTATTTGCTTGGATCAATCATCAACACTCACGGAAGCAGCAGTGTATCGTTCTGCTGGCTATTAGTTGAACTGACTTAATGGCACCTAACAACAAGAATTGAAGAGGGTTTCAGAAATGAGAAGCTTTTGTAAGGCACCAAGGCGCGCAGGGGACCCTGATCTGGGACTCAGCTCCGCGGGACAAAAAGGCCTAACAGTGGGCACGGATCTTCGCGGTCCTAGGGGGCGCAAAAGCGAAGTTGCGGCCACTGAGCACTGCCATCGAAACCCTGTACAGGGTCACTTTGAGTCAGAATTGACGAGGGCACTTAACAAGAATCACACCTTCTGTATCTCAGTGTCCTTATCTGCAAATAGGAATAACAGTAATAATTAAGTGATAACTTGTTCAGTATCCCATAGTGAACGTTCAGAAAGGGTTGGGGGTTAATATTCTCTCCTATCAGTTGTGTTCACCGCATCATTTCCTTTTCTCGCCTGCAATTCCTCTTAATTCACCCACTACGCAGAGAGCGAGCCCCGACGGCGCAGAGGAGCAGGACTTGCGGCAGGCGGCCGAGATCTGAGTGCAGGCAGCGAAAGCTCCCGGGAAGAAGCAGAAACTTGCTGTGGGAAGGCACTGGGCACTAGACACTCGGCAGAGTCCCGCGTGTCCTGAGAGGCCCTGACCTGCGCGCAGCCCTGGCTGCCACGCACTCACCTGGGAGTGGAATGGGCGGGGCAGGATGCCGAGATCTGAGAAGGCGGCTCGGGCTTGTGCAGGAAAGGCTGCAGGGCTGGGGCAGAGGAGACCCCTTAGGCAAAATGCATGTTCATTCCTGCTCCTCTGAGGGATTTCTTTGCAGGGCCGGGAGGGCTCTAGAGTCCAAACGTGGGGCGAGAGTTCTAGACCGTACAAAAAAAGGTCACCGGACATAGTTAACCAGGAAACGAGGCGAGGGGCGGGGCAAGGCTGAAGGGAGCTGCCGGGAGCACTTCTGCTGAGAACGGCTCGTTGGTCTAGGGGTATGATTCTCGCTTCGGGTGCGAGAGGTCCCGGGTTCAAATCCCGGACGAGCCCAGGCTTTTTCTATCTAAAATGCAAGTCATTTTGCAATTCGTGCAGTGTATTTAGAGGCTTAAACACAATTATTCCAAACGCGTAAAAGTACTAAGCTGTTTCCTACAATTTTGCAAAGCAAGGGACGTGGTGCATCAGTTAATATAATGTATATTTATTGAACGTCAAAAGGCAAGGCGTTCTTATTGCTTTCTATCGTTTAAAACACTTGCTTGAAACCGTGATGCCATACATGGAATCCTAGCCACCGCTCTCAAGTCTCTAAATTTGAGCAAGTATGCAATGGGTTAGCAGTTTTAGAAATTAAGGTTTCTATGGCAAAGGGGAGCATTTTCCTACTCCAGAAGACTCCCCTAGACTCGCTGTGTAAATGGATTTGTGCACTGGTTTGGACAGATTCAAGCACCGTCTTGTAGCAATGCCGGCTACTAACAACAAAAGTGAAGGGACAGCGAAAAAGAGGAAGACCCCTACAGAGATGGATTGGCTCAGTGGCAGCAGAAATGGGCTCAACCTTAAGGATTGGGAGGACGGTGCAGGACCGAGCAGTGTTTCGTTCTGTTGTGCATAAGGTGGCTATGAGTTGGAACCTATTCGACGGCACCTAACAACAGTTAAAGGCAACCAAGAATGGAAACTCACTACGTCCCTACCCAGGCGCTGGTTCTGGAAATGGACTGAGGTGAGGATATCGTTTTTATAGTAGTACGTATATTGTCAGCAAACGTTTTCTATTTTCACGGTTTTTTAATGTAAAATATGCTGTAATTTTTTTAAAAAAAGGATTCATTTCGAGCTTTATAGTTACTGCCAAGTCATTGAAAAAGAGGGCTCGTCCGGGATTTGAACCCGGGACCTCTCGCACCCTAAGCGAGAATCATACCCCTAGACCAACGAGCCAACATGACTATGTCCCTTCCGCCATGATAAAGGAATGTAGAACTATTTACTCGCGCGCCCCCAAGTGATCATATATTTGTTGTGCTTGCAATTTTCAATTGTTTTTGTATTCTACAAATCTTTTTTTAAGCTTCTATTTATTGTTTGCTCGTTGAAAAACAGTGGCACTGAAGAAAGCAATGGTGAGAAAACTGTAATGCTGCTTATATTTATAACTAATAAATTGCAATTACTATGTTCCTCCAGCAGATTCTGAGTTCTAGGTGCTATATTCATCCTTTCAGCTTTCCAATAAATGTTAAATTGTAGATTTCTAGCCTTTTTTTTTTTTTTTTTAAACTCCTAGCAAAGTCTCACTTTTCCAGCCATGTAAATTCCCATCGCCATGTTATTGCTCAACCTAATTCTTTTTGGACACGTAAATCCTAAACTCTAACCTTTCCAGAAAAGTGGGCTTTAATATATTAAAATAAATTGTACGTGGTATATAAAGGAGCTCTGGTAACGTAGTGATTACGAATCGGGCTGCTAACCTCAAGGTCGGCAGTTCGAAACTACCAGCTCTTCCGCTACTCGGCGGAAGAAGGATGAGGCTTTAGAAACCCTGTGCAGGGTCACTATGAATCGGAACCGACTCCACGGTACTTACAACAACAACAAAATGTGATATATAATACAATTGGTAATGCAATGGATGGTAAGACACCAATACCAACACGGAATTCTACTTTATAACTGACAGCCAATTGTATAATTTCTGGCCAATTCTTCCAACATTTTTAATTCGATAAAGAAGCCATCGTTTCTTTACTATATTTTAAATTCTTAAATACTTCGCTTTGAAGCTGATGCTAGCAACACTGATACTCAATGCCTAGTTGATAAATTCCTACAATTTGTTCCAAATTTCCTATCAATAAAAATTTTGGTACTTGGACAATCAATAATTGTGATCCGTCACTCTAACAAATATCCAACCAGATAGAAAACAAAAGTAAAGAGTGTGACTCTCCTAAACAGACTCGTTCTTTTATTTTTCTTTTGTATTGTGCTTTGCCATTTGTTTATCTATTTATCTATTTTTTCCATTTCAAACATTTTTAAGTGTACAGTTCAGTGACATTAACTACATTCGCAATGGCATGCAACCACTATATTCAAAATGTTTCATCACCTCAAACCCATTAAGCATTATTTCCCATTCACCTCTTCCTACCCATAGTAACATACAGTTTTTCCATTTGTTTTTAGTAAGAATGTGGGTTCTGTTCTGCTCATCAGTGTATAGAATTATTCTCCCATCATTTTACAGTCACCCCATCAGAACTGTCAGTGGTAGTAGCTGGGCACCATCTAGTTCTTCCGGTCTCATGTTAGATGAGGTTGTGACTCTTGCAGATGTTTCTTCTCCGAGCTTTTGGTTACTTCTTAGCATTTTGATTTGACCTGTAGTTGTATCTTAGGTGCTTACTCACAAGCTTTTAAGACCCCAGATGCTAGTCACTTCACTAGGTTACAAACCATGATTTTATTGTGAACTGACTAGTTGTCCATAAGCCTTCAAACCCAGAAAATTAATCTTGGAAGGTGTTGTTATGTCTGAGGCATATTTCTATTTGTGTCTCCAATCAATATATGTGCCTGCATCCACATATTTGTATTTATACCTTCTTACAGATACACAGAACCAGACATTGTTTCTTTCTGTTGTACATAGGGGGTCACTATGAGTCAGCACCTATAGTCAGAACAACAGCAACAACAGGTCCATTGTGGGATAAGCATTGAGCTGCTCCTCAAGAGCAGGAGAAAAATGAGACTGTCTGCTTCCATAAAGATTTATAGTTTTGTAAACCCTTTGTAGGGCTGCTATGAGTCGGGATCAACCATATAGCAGTGGGTATATGTGTGTGTGTGTTTTAAACAGATATCTCACAGAGCCCTGCTGGCAGTGGTTACAAGCGCTCAGCTTCTACCATAAAGGTTGGTGGTTCAAATCCTCCATCTGCCTCATGAGAGCTATTAAGGCAATACGTCTTAGAATCCCTGTGGGGCAGGGCAGTTCTATTCTGTCCTAAAGGGTCATTGTGAGTGTATGAGTTGGAATCTAAGCATAGCAATGGGTTTGGTTTTTGGATTGACCTGTTCTCACCTATGTACACACCTGTACCTACCTGTATAACAACATGCCTGTCCACACATGCCCAAACATTCGTTTATACTTTAATTGTGCTATGCTCACTACAGTCACATTCGGTGCCACGTTTCCTATCACCAAAAATAACAGTCTGAAGCATTCCTTCCCCTTTCCCTTCTCCTCTCCTTGATAACCACCAATGAACACTGAAGTCTCTATATCTATTCTTATCTTCTCATAAAAGAGGGTTCATACAATAATTGTCCTTATTTCACTTAACATTATGCCCTCTAGGGCCATCCATATTATATATAATATGTTTCATGTGTTCATTGTTGTTCTGTATCATTGTGTAGTATTCTATTGTATGCGCTAATATTTACCACAATTTGCTTATCCATTCATCCATTGATGGGCACTTCAGTTGTTTCCATTTAGTTGCTATTGTGAAAAAAGCAGCAATGAATATAAATGTGTGTATAAATTCATTCATTTTTCATTTATTCATTCATTAGACTACTCATTCATTCAACACATTTAACAAGCACTAAGTGCCTGACCCAAGCCATGGTATTTTCAACAGCCGCATATACATGCAAAAGCTGGACAGTGAATAAGGAAGACCGTAGAATAATTGATGCCTTTGAGTTACAGTGTTGGAGGAGAATATTGAAAGTGCCATGGACTGCCAAAAGAACCAATAGATCTGTTTTGGGAAGAAGTACAGCCAGAGTGCTCCTTGGAGGCCAGGATGGCCAAACTTGGTCTCTCATACTTCAGACATATTGTCAGGAGGGACCAGTCGCTGGAGAAGGATATCATGTTTGGTAGGGTGGAGGGTCAGAGAAAAAGAGGAAGACTCCCAATGAGATGGATTAGCCAGATGGCAGCATCGATGGACTTATGCATGACAACAGTAGTAAGGTTGGCCCAGGATCGGGCAGTGTTTTGTTCTGCTGTGCATAAGGTTGCTATGGGTCGGTACCAACTTGATGGCACCTAACAACAACAACAAGTATAAGGAGTCCTGGTTGGCACTGTAGGATAAGCACTGGACTGTTAACTGAAAGTCTGGTGGTTTAAACCCACCAACTGCTTCTTGGAAACCCTACACATGATTGCTATGAATTGGAACTGACTCCACAGCACTTAACAATAGGTGCCAAGGTGTTGTACTGCTGGTGTACTGGTTGAGCGCTCTACTGCTGGCTGAAAATTTTGTGGTTCCTGCTTTCATAAAGATTGTTATTGGTAAGTGTCATGGAATCAGTTCTGACTCCTAACTCATAATGACCCATGACAGCAAAAGGAAACACTGCCTGGTCTTGTGCCATCCTCACAATCACTCTTATATGTGAGCCCACTGTGGCAGCCACTGTGTCACTCCATCTCATTGAGGGCCTTCCTTTATGTTACCACACAGTTCTACTCTGCCCCATCATGCTAGACATATTCTTCCTGCGACTTGACATCAGTAAATTGCAGCTTTGGAGCTCTAACATTGAATCCCAGCCCTTCTTTTTAATTTGAAACTGCCCTAATTGAGTCTTTCACTCTTCTTCTTAGGGCTCCATGCAGGGAACATAAGAAGACTCTTTAAAATGTTCATAAACCATTAAAATCTAACTGGGCATATTTTGGAAGGTGGGGCTTTTAACAGATGAAGAATATAGGATGGAGGAATAGGAGAGTTAGGGAAAGAGGATGATAAAGTTACTTTGGGGTAGGTTGAACTTGAGATGCTGTTGAGACATATACAGGGTGGTGGTCAGAAGACAGTTGGATAGGTGATTTTGGAAAGGAGAAGGCGGCTCTGGTTGGAAATACTGATTTGGTTAAGCTTCATGTGAATAGTAGGTGTCTCTGGTGGTACAAGCAAGTTAACATGCTTGACTGCTAACCAAAAGGTTAGGATTTGGAATTCATCCAAAGGTGCCCCAAAAGAAAGGCTTGGTGCTCTACCTCTGAAAAATCAGTCATTGGAGCATGGTTCCATTCTGACCCACATGGGTTGCTATGAGTCATAATTGGTTCAACTACACCTAGTAATGTGTGTAGTTGAATACTAGTTAGAACTGTGGATTGGTTGACTGAGGTCATCAAAGGAAAGTGTATCAAAAGAAGTAGCTGAGAGCTAAGGAGAAATTTCTGGAATATACGGAACTTGATAAGGAGACACTGTGAGAAGAAGAACAGGAGTGTTTCCTATCTTGGAAGCCAGGTTTTAAGGAACAGAAAATGGTTAACAGTGTCACATGATGAAAAATTGAATAAGATAAAGATTCACTGAGTTTGGCAGTTGGAATGTGTTTGCTAACCCTTGGGTAGGAATGAGTATACAGTATTTGTTGTTGTTGTTAAGTGCCGTCGAGTTGGTTCCAACCCATAGCCAAACCTGTACAGGGTTTCTGAGAGTGTAAATCCCACAAAGCGGCTGGTAGTTTCGAACCGCTGACCTTAAGGTTTGCAGCCCTATTCGTAACCACTACGCTACCAAAGCTCCTTGAGTATACAGTATATAAAGAGAAAATCTCAGTAATGTGCATCACCCAGTACTCCTGGTGTGGTGCTATAGGATCAGCACTGCACTGCAAACCACAAGGTCGGCAGTTCAAACCCACTAGCTGCTCCTCAGAAACCCTGTAGAGAGTAGCTATGAATCCAAACCAATTCAGTGGCACTTAACAACAATAACAGGAGTTCTGGTGTGGCACTGTAAGATAAGCACTGGACTGCTAACCATAAGGTCAACAGCTTAAACCCACCAGGCACTCCTGAGTTGGAACCAACTGGATGACACATAACAACAACAACATATAAGTAAATTGGTGTTGTCTGGAGTTGTCAAGTCGGTTTCAACTCATAGCGACCCTGTATAGCTTCTGGCTGGTAAGTTTGAATGGCCGACCTTGTGGTTCAAAGTGAAGTTGTGATTTAAACAGACCTTGCAGTCCAGTGCTTTGTCTCACAGCACCACACCACCATCTAATTGCTCCAGCCAGAAAGCTCAGATTTACCCTTGATTGCTCCCAGTCTTTCATTCTTCCCATCCAGTCAATTCTCCCATCCCAAAATACATCTGAAAGTCTTCGTTTATTTGTTTGTTTGTTTTTGCCTATTCCCACTGCTCCGATTTTAGTCCAAGTCACCATCATTTCTTGTGTATCTAGACAGTGCCTGGGTTACCAACAAAATCCATTTCTTGGTATGTCTTTAAGTCACATTTGTAGGTAGGTCCAACTGTAGGTAGGTGGATAGTGTCTGTTTAGGCCTGGTGTTGGTGTGAGTTAAACATTGGACTACTAACAGCAGGTCGACGGTTCAAACCTAACGGTATCTCCTCGGGAGAAAGATGAGGTTGTTTGACCCCATAAAGATTTATAGTCGTGGAAACCCTTAGGAGGAGTTCTACTCCGCCCTATAGGTCTTCAATATGAGTTGGAATCGGCTCCATGGTAGTGGGTTTGGTTAGTGACACTGTGGGTTAAGCTGACCACAAGGTCAGTGGTTCTAAACCCACCAACTGCTCCTCAGTAGAAAGATGAGGTTATCTGCTTCCACGACTTACACTTTCGGAACCCCTGAGAAGTTCGGTATAAGTCAGAATCGACTCGATGACAGTGGGTTTTAGTGGGTGAAAAATGCTAGTAGCTTCTTCAGTAACATCAAAGCTGTGAGACAGCAAGTGATAAAGAGTTTTCTGTGAGGAGTAGGAGTTGGTTCAGTCATTTCAAAGTGGGGGTAAACTTTCAAAACAAGTACAAGTTCTTCCTACATTGCAAGTAATTCAGATCTTACTGTGCAATGCTGAGATTGCATCCCACCTCCTCTCTCCATTGTCCCTCTTGCTTTTTAATCTATTCTTCACACAGCTTCAAGAAAGATTTTGATAAAATGTTACTCAAACTGTGTTGCTTTCTTGTGTCAAACTTGTGATGGCTTCCCATTGCACTGGGAATGAAGTTCAAACTTCTCCCCGTGGTCTACACAGGTCTGTATGATCTAGCTTCTGCTTACGTTTGTGACTTCCCCTTTTGCCATTTCAGCCCCTGGCTCAGTATATTTATGTCACACTGCCATCTTTCTTCTCTTTAACCCTTGTTCCCTCCTCAGGAACTGGGCACTTGCTGTTATTGCCACCTGAAACATTCTTTCCCCAAAGTTTCCAAGACTGGTTCCTTTGTATCATTGAATTGTTAGCAGAAATATCACTTCCACAAAGAGGCCTTTGCTGACCACCTTTCCTCAAGGGAGTTCTCTGTTTTCATTTGCTAGCCGTTTGTGTATTTCCTTATTGCATTTTTTTTTTTTTTGCCTTCTTTTCTTTCTCAACTAGAATCTAGGACAGGAATCGTGTCTATCTGTTTAAAATAGGTATTTCTGTTGTTGCTAGTTGTCATCTAGTCAACCACAACCTCATGGATACAGAGTAAAACTGCTCTATGGGCTCTTAAGGGCATGACCTATGGAAAGCAGATCACCAGAACTGTCTTCTGAGGCATCTCTGGATAGGTTTGAACTGCCAAGCTTTAGGCTAGCAGCCAAGCATTTAACCGTGCCTCCCAGGGACTCTGAAGTATTCCTAGTACTTAGCATGTTGTTGTTATTAAGTACCATGGAGCCCACTCATAGTGACCCTGTATAAGTTTTCCTAGGAGCAGCTGGTGAGATTGAACTGACAACCTTGTGGTTCAAACTGACCTTGCAGTCCAGCACATTAACCCATAGTGCCACACCAGGACTCCAGTCCCTAGCATAGTGCTTAGGATATGAAATGTACTTATTAAGTGTGGCCAAGTCCAGCAGTTCAAACCCACCAGCTCCTCCTCGGACACCCTGGGCAGGGTCGCTACTCCTCACTTATTGACTACCTTGTTACCCACCACTAATAACAACAATAAAAAATCTACTCTCCAATTATCTTGCACATTAATGGCATACATGTAGCAGTAAAGAAGATTGAGGTCAGAGGTGAGAGTAACACTGACTATGATTGTTAAGGTTATGTGTCAACTTGATTCTCAGTAGTTTGGCATTTGTGTTATGATATTGTCAGCCTTTGTATTGTGATCTGATGTAGTCATCCTCCATTTTCACATAACATTGATTTTTGCATAATGACCTGATGGTTACAACTTTACCATTCTGATTAATGAAGAGTAGGTATATATAGTAAAGATTTACACCCTCGGAAACCCTGTACAGGGTCGCTATGGGTCAGACCCGACTCGATGGCACTCAACAACAACAACAACAACAAGGTATATATAGTTAGGATTATCCTGGCACCTCGGAGGAAATCAACCAATGTTCTTTGAAAAATGGAATGTTTTTTCCAAGTGTGATTTCAGGCATACTCTGGTTATTTTTGCTCTTTAGCTACTATTTCATAATTCTTCCCAGAAGGAACATGAGTCCTGTTACAGACAATGGAGATGTAGCAAGAAGACTCAATCAAAAGAGGTGTCTAATAGGGTGTGCAGACTCATAAATAGTGAATGCTAAAAGACATTAAATTCCTGACCATGGTCATCACTTTTTAAAAAATAAGATTCACTTAAAAATTTTTTTGTACTAATTTTTAAAAGTATCAAATTATTTGCATTTTAAAATAGTTTTTTTTTTTTCTCAACTCAGAACAAATGCATTGTGAAGTTTCATTAAAAGTTGATCTTTCCCACTGAGTTTTTAAAATGTGATTCACAGAACTCGACTTGAGGAAGATTAAAAAAACACAATTTTTTATAAAGGAAATGAGTGTACATTGCTGCAGTTTGATGAACTTGGCCTATACCCATGAATGTTGTTGTTGTTGTTGTTGTTAAGTGCCGTCGAGTCGGTTCCGGCCCATAGCGACCCTGTACAGGGTTTCCGAGGGTGTAAATCCTTATGGGAGTAGAAAGCCTCATCTTTCTCCCGCGGAGCAGCTGGTAGTTTCGAACCGCTGACCTTAAGGTTCACAGCCCGATTCGTAGCTCAAAATACCAACTGAGAAGGAAGGAGTCTTCACATCAAGTATCAGTCCGATCCCTTCTGCATACAGGGTAGATAGGGACGGGCAACTTAGACATTGGCTACCTAAAATGAGGGGGCAATAGAGGCATGAAGTGACTAGCTTACAAGTTTCCAAGAGTGAGTTTATTTAGAGTGTGTAGGGGAAAATAGAATCCCCACTGAATAGTTTTCATCTTTTCTAGATGGGTCTGGTGAAAAGAAATGGAGATAAGATTCTTATGATTCAATAATGAGTAATTGTTATCATGACTAATTGCAACTGTCACAAATGTAAAGGTAGAAGTTTTGCAACAAAAAAGAGGAAGTAGTGATCTTACAGTCCAGAAACAGAGGACCCTAGGACCATCAAGGGAGAAGAACACAAGCGGAATGTGGGACCCTATCCAGAGAAGCAGCGACACCAGAGATGGAGGTAGAGATGAGGACATGGAGACAGGGAGCAGCTGAGGACTCTGGACTCTTGGGAAGAGAGTGACTGAGAGCTGGTGGCCAGGAGGCCTGCAGAATGTGCCCTTTGGTTGTTTAAGTTATTATATATTCCTGAGTGTTTTTGTGTCCATCTGCTCTCTACACAAAAAATTTAAAAAAGAAAAAGAAAAAAAATACTCAAATACTAAAAAAATTTTTAAATGTAATTTAATTTGGAAAAACATGATATACCTAGCTCCTCAGAGATATTACTACCTCTCCTCTCTCCAGTGTATACTGGTCTACCTACTAAATACTTCTCACATTTCTTCCCATCCCCATCCACACTTACTTAGATCAACCACAGTCATTTCTTCTTAGATTATTGCAGTCTTCTAACTGGATCTCAGGAGTCCTGGTGTGGAGCTGTAGGATAAGCACTGGACTGCTAACCTCAAGATGGATGTGGAGTTTTAAACCCATCAGCTTCTCCTTAGAAACCCTGTACAGGGTCACTGTGATTCAAAACTGACTCAGTGGCACTTAACAACAACAGCTATTAGATCTTAAGAGTGTGTTTATTTAAATTTTATCTTTTATCTGAGAATCTAAATGAGTCTCTAAACCTTGGAAAGATGTTAGTCCTGCTTTTTGTATTACTGATGTCATTTGAAAAGGAAAAATAAAGTGGCTTGTTTTGGCATTACATTCATTACAGATGAGTTTGGTCTTAAGCCACCATTAAAGGGAGTTTAATTAATAGAAGACCTAACAGCATCTCCTGAAGCCTTTTGTCCTTAAGACTGGTGAGATATAAAGCCCTAATATAGCTTTCTTACTTATTTACTTACTTATTCCCTTTCTCCTTTTCCATTCTTACTTTGCCAAGTGCTTGGAAAGAGCAATGCTCTGAGTCCTTGAATTTTGGCTGCTATACAAAGGCAGAAGTCAATTAACTTTGTAACCATTCATAGTGCCTAAATTGAGAAATTATAATAGTTTCCTGGTACCTTTATACTTCTACATCTTTGGCCTAACCCCTTTACTTATTCATTTTCTTTTTAAACGCATGTGGTTGCTATCATTTTTTATTCATTTATAATTTTCCCTTAGTCCCGTTAGGCCTTTATCCAAGAATGGAAGGATGATTTTATCAATAAATTCCCCTTCAGTGACTTTTCCTTTCTCTTCTTTTCTTCCAAACTCAGAGTCTTCAGAAAGTATACCTTGTACTGCCTGCAATCTACTGTCACAACAGACCATTTGAATATTTTTCTAGCAACCTTGATACATTGTTCCCAGTTGTTAGGTTTAATGGAGTGGGCTTAGAAATGCAATGTCTCTATACTGAACCTAGGCTATTTATTATTTCTGATAAGATTGCCCCAGAGGATGAAATCTATGACTTTCACTAGGTTAGTTCTGTGCTATAACTAACTGAACAAATTTTGATGAACTTGCAGTAAATATATTCTGACTAGGGCTCTGATATTCTGCCTGGGAATCTAGGGAATTTATTATGTGCAATTTAAAAGCATTTTGAAAATGCTTCTATAAAATGAAGAAATGTATTCTTTACTCTTCAAACATTAAGGAAAACAATATGGAGTTAGTTATATCCAGAGGGCCTGGAGGAAGGTAGAATCTCCAGTGAGTAGTATTCAATCTGACTAGC
>NW_006408725.1:342085-344180 GCF_000296735.1 Chrysochloris asiatica
AAAGGTTGGAGGTTCAAGTCCACCCAGAAGAACCTCAGAAGAAAGGCCTGCCAATCTACTCTGAAAAAGCAACCATTGAGAACCCCATGGAACACCATTCGCCATGAGTTAAAACTGACTCCAGGGCAACTGGCTGGTTATTATAGTCTTGACTTCAATAAACACTGTAAGATCCTAGACCAGAGAGTGTATTTTACTTATGTTCATTTTAGTCAAGTCCAGGCTATAATTGCTATATACCTTCTGAAGGATATTGCTAAGGATTGGGAAACACAGGCTTTAAAAAAAAATCTTCAGAAAAAAACATGTTTAAATGCAATTTTTGAAATCTTCCAGAGGGCTAAGAACAGCAGAGTGCATGATCAGTTAGGGAAAATTTTGTTCTTTCTCTCTCTTGATACTTGTTTCTTGTTACTGTTATTACATACCGTCAAGTCAATTCCTACTCATAGCAGCCCTATGGGACAACAGAACAAAACATGTCCAGTCTTGCTTCATCTTCACAACTGTTTTTAAGTTTGGGCCCATTATTTCAGGCACTGTGGCAATCTATCTCATTGAACATCTGCCTCTTTTTCACTGACCCTCCACTTCACCAAGCATAGTATCCTTCTCCAGGGACGGGTCCCTCCTGATAGCATGTCCAAAGTACTAGAGACAAAGTCTTGCCACTGTAACTGCTAAGGAGCAATTGGCTGTACTTCTTCCAAAACAGATTTGTTCGTTCTTCTGTCAGCGCATTGTATAGTCAGTATTCTTCTACAGCTCCATAATTTGAATGCTTTAGTTATTCTCAGGTCTTCCTTATTCATTATCCAGCTTTCATATGCATATGAGGAGATTGGCAATACCATGGCTTGGGTCAGGTGTACCTTAGACCTCAATGTGACATCTTTGCTCTTTAAAGGTCTTTCGCAACAGATTTGTCCAATGTAATACGTTATTTGATTTCTTGACTGCTGTATCCCTGAGCATTCATTGTGGATCCAAATAAAATTAAAACCTTAACAATTTCAATCTTTTCTATTTATCATGGGTTATTTATTGGTCCACTTGTGAGAATTTTTGTTTTCTTTACATTAAGGTACAATACATACTGAAGCGTGTATTCTTTGATTTTCATTAGCAAGTGTTTGTGGCCTCTTCCCCTTCAGTCAGCAAAGTTGTGTCATCTGCATATCACAGGTTGCTAATGAGACTTGTTCCAACCCCGATGCCAGGTACTTCTTCATATAGTCCAGCTTCTTGAATTATTTGCTTAGCACACAGAAGTCTTTGAAATATCAGTGGCATAGCTTCCAGCATCACAGCAACACACAAGCCACCACAGTACAATAAACTGACAAATGAGTGGTGGGAACATAAAAATAGATTTATGTTATTTCTTTGGCTCTGCCCTCACTTACTGAGTTCTTACTATATGCTAAGCCTCTGTTAAGCAATATATATATATTATCTCATTTACTTCTTACAACACTGTGACACCACTATTATTGCTACTAATTTTATAGATGAGATATTATGTATTATGATACAGTTTTATATCAGAAATATTATGTAACTCATTTTATGCTACCTTGAAGAATAACAAGGAAGCTGCAAGCCACCACATAACATGGATGAACCTTGAGGACATTATGCTGAATGGAATTAGTCAGACACAAAAGGACAAAAAATGCCTAAGACCATTATTGTAAAAGCTTAAGAAAAGATGCCCATACTAAAAGAAAAAAAAAAAAAAAATTTACTTGTTGGTTACCAGGGGTGGGAGGGAGTCTGACCACATTCCATAGACACCTGTCGATCTTGAAATGAGAGAAAGGAGAGGAAGGGCTGGTTGGTCTAAAGTATGGTGAGACCCAGGGACTCCTGAGCCCATGGACAAGGAGATAGCCACGGAGAGCTAGAGTTGAAAGTGAAGCATCCAGCTGATATGAAGTGAGGGGATATGCACAAGAATGCCTACATTTGTAGATAGTACCCATTCAACGTAACTTCGATGGCTTGATGATCAGAACATGACTAGAGGAAGATAAAAAAAAATTTTTTTGATAAAGGAAACAAGTGTAAATTGCTACAATTTGATGAACTTGAC
>NW_006408725.1:344608-346239 GCF_000296735.1 Chrysochloris asiatica
CACAAGTGGAATGTGGGACCCTATCCAGAGAAGCAGCAACACCAGAGATAGAGGTAGAGATGATGACATGGAGAGATAGAGCAGCTGAGGACTCTAGAATCATGGAAAGAGAAAAGCTGTGTGCTGGCAGCCAGCAGGCAGGCCTGCAGAATGTGCCCTTAGGTTGTTTAAATGATTATATATTCCTCAGTGTTTTTGTGTACATTTTCCCCCAAAAAAAAATCCCCCCAGAGGGAATAGAAGCAAACACCGTCGAATGATGATGCATGGAGGAGATTGTAATCATTTCAATGAAATGATAAGTGGAAGACCAATGTTCTCCCATGTAAACTATCACTCAATTCACAATAAAAATTTTAAAAGAAGCAATAAAAAAACTGTATCTGTAACCCTGTATGTTGTTGACAGTATTAATTACTGAGACCTTTGGTGTCTTAAATAAAAAATACTTTGTTGTTCAAAAAAAGAAGAAAGATTATGTAACTCATCCAAGTTTGAAATGTTAATATGTAATAAAGTTGGGACTCAGACTCCAAAGTATATATTTGCAATGATTTCCTGGATGTCGTAAGTGTTTTTAGCTGTCCCAGGGCATTCATGGACTTCCTCTTCTGAAGTGATGTTTAAGGTTTCTGAATTGACGTCACAGTTTGCATTTGGCTACTAATCTAAAGTTTGGTGGTTCAACCAACACAGCAGCACTATAGAAGACAGGCCTCAGAATCTGTGTCTACAAATATTGTTGTTGTTGTTGTTGTTAAGTGTCGTCAAGTTGGTACTGATTCATAGAGACCCTGTATAGGGCTTCCAAGAGATGGCTGGTGGATTTGAACTGTCAACATTGTAGTTGGCAGTTCAGTGCTTTTTCAGTAGTGCCACACCAGGACTCCTCTCTAAATATTACAGTCAAGAAAACCCCTTTGGGCAGTTCTCTGTAACACAGGATAGCCATAAATTGGAATTAATGAATGGCAATGACTTTTTGTTTGTTTCAGTTTGTTTGTTAGGGGCGTGGTTTGATGGTGATGTTTGTGTGGAGTTCCCAAGTGCCTTGATGCTGCATATTCTGTTAAGAAGGAAACATGTGCTTCCTCAAAAAGTTGGGACTAGAAATACTAAATGACCCTGCAAACCCTCTACTTGGCATATATCCTAGAGAAATAAGAAGCCACAACACAAACAGACATGTGCACACCCATATGCACCACAACATTATTCATAATAGCAAAAAGATGGAACCATGATGAATGCCCATCAATGGAAGAAAAGATACACAAACGTTGGTACCTACAGACAGCGGAACGCACCACATCATTACAGAATAACAATGGATCTGTGAAGCAACTCATAGCATGGATGAACCTGGAGGACATTTTGCTGAATGAAATTAATTCAACACACAAGGACAAATATTGTATGAAACCACGACTGTAAAAAGTCAAGTAACAGACAACAAACAAGATGGCGGATCGGGTGGACATATAGCAGAGAGCTCCGCCAACAACAACACAGAATACCCGACCAAGCAGCTTCAGGGGATGGTCCCAGAACTCTGAACCACATATAAAGGAATACTTAGAAGGTTGGAAGACTCACAGCTGGGGGAATCTGTGGCAGAAGCAAGAAATCCA
>NW_006408725.1:350409-357546 GCF_000296735.1 Chrysochloris asiatica
AAAAAAAAAAAAAAGTCAAGTAACAGTTTTCACTAAAGGAAGCATTGTTTGATGGTTACCAGGGGTGGGAAGAGAAGGGAGGCTAGAGGGTAGTAGACACATTTTTACTTGGGTGAAGGGGAAGGAAATAAACAGTAAGAGGGAGGTTGGCAAGAAATGGTGGAGGCAGGTGATGATGCTGAGGTCAGTATTATTATATACATAATCCTGAAACAAGTATATACATGGATTGACACACAGACTAAATGGGTGTGGGAGGGAGATCTAGGCATATAGGTTTGACAGAAGATATTTGTACATGGGTTTTTACTTTTGCTCCAAACACGTCTGTGAATGTAGTGCAGCATACAGTGAGTAGAATATATGAAAACTTCATAGACATAACCAAACATCTTGAAAGAATGAATTATTGGGTCTGGAGGCTCAGGACCACAGTTTGGGAAGACACCAAGATCAATTGCCACAACAGGCAAACTACTTTGGTGAGCAGCAACCAGGGTCTTAAAATCTCCTGAGTGACCAAGTAAGGTACAACTATTGGTCTCTTCTTGTACGGAGAAAAGAAGAGTGATGAAAATTGAAGACACCTGGAAATAATTAGCCCAATGGTCTAATAGTCTACACAGACACTCTGAGGCCAAAAGACCTAGACGATATTCAGTTAACCACTAACAGCTGTACTGAGAGGGATTCTATTAGAAAGTGTTGGATACAGTGCTAGGAAAATGTTCAACAAAACTCAAAACTATGAAAGAAACCAAGCTTACTGGTCAAATAGAGACTTTGGTCCCTAGTCTTTCATCAGGTCTGCAATGGAACTCTCCCTTGTGGAACAGCTTTCACCCTTATTAACAGTTACAGAAAGGAAACAGTAATACTAGGGAGGTAAGTGCACTTAGCATAATCAACCATTAGCGAGCACAAGGTCAGCATTTACCCAAGGACAAATTTCAGAAGGATACAGAGAAAGAATGAGAAATGGAAGCAAGAAACATAGGGAGCAAATGGGATAAGTGGTGTGACATTAAGGGGATTACAATCAATGACATGAAACAAAATGTGTACCAATTGGTGAATGGAAAATTGATCTGCGTTGTAAACCTTCACCTAATTCACAACAAAAAGTTAAAAAATAAATAAATAAGGGAACCAAGCTCCATGTAGAAGTTGTTTATTTCTAACAGTGTAAACTCTGTTTATGCTCTTATTGCTCCTCAGAGATTTCTTTTTTCAGTCACATCAAATGTTTTTGTTAAAAATTGACATGCAATTCACAATTTTATGTAAATGAAATTGACCATTTTCAGGTGTGCAACCCAGTGGCATTTAGTGTATTCAGTGTTGGGCAGCCACCATTTCTATGTAGCTGGTGGGTTTGAACTTTGTGGTGTAAAAACAAGTGCTTGTCCTATAGCACCACATGAATGAATCACAAAAATACAAATATTGTATGAGACCACTGTTGTAAAAATTAAGAAAAAGTTTTCTTGCTAAAAGAAACATTCTATGATGGTTACCAGGGGTGTAGAGGAAGAGAAAATTCCTCATTGAGTAGAAGGTTGTTGTTGTTGTTAATTGCTGTTGAGTTGGTTCTGACTTATAATGACTGTGTATAGGGCTTCCATACACATACCCAGGAAATCATCAGACAATATCATTGATATCTCATGCAAGTAACATTTTACTAAAGGTAATACAAAAACAGCTGCAACCATACGTTGACAGAGAACTTCCAGAGGTTCAAGCAGGATTCAGAAGAGGATGTGGAATGAGGGATATTATTGCTGACATCAGATGGGTCTTGGATGAAAGTAGAGAATACCAGAAGGATGTTTACCTGTGCTTTATTGACTATGCAAAGGTTTTAGATTGTATAGATCATGACAAGTTGTGGACAACATCAGCAAGATGGATTGGCACAGTGGTAGCAGTGATGGGGTCAGGCATAACAATTGTGAGACTGGCCCAGGACCGGGCAAGTGTTTTATTCTATTGTGCATAGGGCCATTATGAATTGGTACCAACTCGATTGCACCTAACAATAACAACAACACGGGGTTTCCGAGGCTTTAAATCTCAGGAGTAGAAAACCTTATCTTTCTCCAGCAGAGCAGCTAACAGGTTCCAACTGCAGATCTTGTGGTTCACAGTCCAGTGCTTATTGTGTGGAGCCACTGCATTCCCCTAGTAGAAGGTGGTGGTTGTTATTGTGAAGTGCCATCGAGTCAATTCCGACACATAGCAACCCTGTATAGGGTTTCCAAGTGTCGGCTCTGCCAACCTTGTGGTTTACACATGTTACTTGGGGGATGGGAAGGGCAATATACTACAAGAGGGCAGTTGGTACAGGAAAGATGAAGGTAGTAGAAGACATAGGAAGGAATACAAGAGATTAAGTGAGGAAAGGTAAATACTGCTAACTGATGGATTGCAATCATTGTAACAACACACAAAGTGTGTGTCTTGTTGATTTGAGACTGATAATCTTTTCTGTAAACTTTCACTCAATTCACAGTGTTGTTGTTAAGTGCCCTCAAGTCGGTTACAACTCATATCAACCTTGTATAGGGTTTCTGAGGAGTGGCTGGTGAGCTTGAACTGCTGACCTTGTGATTCAACCCGACCTTGCAGTCCAGTGCATTAACCCGCAGTGCCACACCAGGACTCCTTTCAATTCACAATAAAGAGTTATAAAACAAAGTTTGCGAAAAATGCCAGTATCTTTTTTTTTTTTTTTTAACTTTTTATTATGAATTGTAATTGTGTGGTTTATGTAGCAAGTCATCAGTTTTACACTTAGTAAATCATACACTTCATTTCATCTCAATGATTACAATCCCCTTGATGTAACATCACTTATTTCATGACCTCCCTGTTTTCTTGTTTCCGTTCCTCCTTCTCTATTATCTTTTTCCCCCCATTATCTTTTAATTCCATTTTTCCATGAACTTTTTGAAGCCCCTTTGTATAATCAGTGTTGTCATACAAGGCCCCACACTAAGAAGGTGACTTCACCTCCTTGAGAGTTAATACTCTGCAATCACTATCTTGGCAATCTAATTTGTATTTTGTAAGTGAAATCTAATGGGACATGAGTGGGAGCTTGGAACCTCAGCTGACATGTGAGCTTGCCTTCTGTCAGCACCTACTTAACAGGGAGGGATCCTCAGGTGACTGTTCTCCATCCCCTGGTTCTATGGGCACTATCCAACCTCATTCACACCATTACCACTGCCACCCTTCACCTGGACTAGCAAGTAAGTCTTATTATCTCATTAGGAGAAGAGGGACCATGTTCAAACATTGCCCTTGGCCTTTGGACAGGGATCAGGGGAGAATGTTGTCACAGGTGCATACCCTGAGGTATCTTGAGGTTGCGACAAGGCAAGTTTGGAGGACAGTTCAGCAGGGGCCTCTTACCTGCTTGATCCTGGGACCAAGCACTTTCTTGCCCCTGAAGAACTTGGGCCCTGCATGTTATATAGCCATTGGCTGTGCTGGATGATTGGTAACAAGTACCTTGGGACATTTCTGAGCTAAAATAAAATTTCTTATGTTCTATGGTTTAGAGTAAGGGGTGTGATTAATCACTTATACTTTAAAGCCACCCTAAATAAGTTTCTAAGAAATTTGTTGCCATTGCTTTCTGGGGGGCACTCTCATAGCTTGCCTTCCATCCATTGAGATGGCCACAGAGCCAGCTAGGTGAGAAGTTTGATTTGGCACTTGAGATTTTACAACAGAATGTCAGCCAGCTGTCTATTTCCTTTATTTGTCAGGAATGTGATCCATCTTTCATAACCAGCCCAGATCACACTGGCAAAGAATATGACCGGAAACATTTTACAAAACAGGTTTTATCAGAAGCCCAGTTAAGAGAAGTGATACCCATAAAGGATTATGTGATGTGTAGTACATTTATTTCTTTAGCTGCTTGAAGTTTTATTCTTGGTTTGGCATTATATTTAGATCATAGTGCTTTGGCTTCTTATACAATTACTTTCTTTAAATTTCTGTGGTGTTATAGCTTCTTTTTTTTTTTAAGGAATATCATAAGAGTCTGCTTTATAAAGGTCAATTTTGCACTATTCTGTTATAGAATGGGAATTCTGCTGTAGCACTGGAGGGTCGGCACTGGATTGCTAACCACAAGGCTGATGATTCAAACCCACCAACCACTCCTTGGAAGCCCTATATAGAGTCGCTATGAATCAGAACTGACTTGACAGCATGTAACAACAACAATTATAGGTGACACACCCTTATATTATGTTGGGTGCCCTATATAAATTATCATGTGAGAAGTCCCTCTTAGAGACACAGGCCAGGAAAATCTTTTCTACTTTTGGGGAATTAATATGTTTTTCCAACATGAATGGCTGTTGAGAATAATAATTGTTGCACACATGTTTTGTTTTGTTTTTCTGTTGAAAATTTCAGAGCCAAATTTCTGGGTTTAACTTTAACCAGTATACAGGATTACATGTCTTTGTAAAAATGGTGTTGGGGCATCGTTGTCTAGTCTCCTCTAACTTTGTTGTTGTTGTTGTTGTTAAGTGCCATCGAGTCGGGTCCGACCCATAGCGACCCTGTACAGGGTTTCCGAGGGTGTAAATCTTTACGGGAGTAGAAAGCCTCATCTTTCTCCCGCGGAGCGGCTGGTAGTTTCGAACCACTGACCCTAAGGTTCGCAGCCCAATTCGTAACCACTACGCTACCAGAGCTCCTTCTCCTCTAACTTTAGCCAGGGGAAAATCACCGTCAGCATCAGCCACCCAAGGCCAATTCCTATGAGACAGAAGTTAATCTCTTTACCACTTCTGACACCAAGCATCCCATCCATAGCATTCCTTACTTCTCTGCTGAGTTCAATGTAATGGCCCCACAGAGCTCAAGGAAGTAGCAACTCCTGATTTAACAGATTGCAATCTAGGGTCAGAAATGCTCAGGATACAGTTCTTCTCAGTCATGCCTGCAGACACACCTTTCTCCAGTCCTGGGCCCTTGACCTGGCCGGCCTCTGTCCTGTTTGGATACATGTTACAAACTGTTTAAACTCTGACAATAAATGTTCAAAGGCACTCCACTCGGCCAGCAAGACTTCTATCTGAGGGCATTCAGCCTTTTTGCTCCATGGGCCAAGAAGTCCACTGGTTTGTCACATGCTCTTAGTTCTGTTGCTTCTGCTCCCTCAGCTGCTGCATTTTTCTGTCACTGTTTCTGTCCCTCTCTTGCTATTTCAGAGGTCACAGCTCTCTGTCTCCTAGAACAAGGAGGATCTCAGGTCCACAGGTTCATGGCAGTGAGATCCTCTTTCAGCCTCTGAGTGGTTCATTTAAACCTAATGGGATAGCAAAACTGATCAATTACCACATTGTTGGTTGGTTGGTATGTGCTGTGGAGTTGGTTCTGACTCACAGCGACCCTGCATAGGGTTTCTGAGGCTGTAAATCTTTACGGGAGCAGAAATGCATTGTTCTCCCGTGGAACAGCTGGTGGTTTTGAATTGCTGACCATGAGTGAGATTAGTAGCCTGATTTATAAGCACTATGCTACCATACCATATTAGGGTTCCATATACCTTATTTGCATTGTCCTACCTCCACAAGTCCTGGTACTGCACAGTAGGATAAACACTTGGCCACAAAGTCAGTTTGACCTGCAAGGTCAGCAATTCAAACCCACCAGTTGCTCCTTGGAAACCCTATACAGGGTCTCTATGAGTTGGAACTAACTTGACCGCATTTAACAACAACAACAGCAACCTCCACAAGGATGTTATGTCCCTTATTTATATTAGCAAGCTATCTATATTAGCAGTCCCTCAGTAAGGCCACAAGATCCTCACATTTGCATCATGTTAGTTTGAACTGCAAGGTCGACGGGTCAAGCTCACTAGCTGCTCCTTGGAAACCCTATACAGTGTTGCTATGGGTCGGAACTGACTCGGTGACACTCAACAACAACACCCACTCATCTGGTGGGAATTACAAAGACAATGGCTAGAAGGGCCATATTAAGTAATTCACAGCCTTGTGTATCTGTGTTCTGTTTTCCCCAATACTGGTTTTTCACTTTAAATTATATTTTCCAGATTCCATATCTTATTTATGGAGTCCTGGTGTGGTGCTAAAGGATAAGCACAGGACCAGACCCAGCAGCACGTAACAACAATGCATCTTATTTAATATTTATGTTTACATGTATTTCTAGCAAGCTACAGTGTAACATTGGTTTCAGGAGGAAGGAGAAAAACTTTCCATCAACACAAAGTTGATTTCTGTGAGGTGGAGGTCAGACATACCTTCACTCTCCAAGCTTTTTATTAATGCTGACAGCAGCTGTCCTTCCCACAGGCACTCGCTATGACCACACCAAACTCACAGACCATCCTCACAATTATGTAGTTTATTAGAGAAGTAAAAGATGACAACTGGGGATCAGAATCAGCTTGGAAAATAAATGGATAAAGGATACAGTTTGTTAATCAGCACAGCTTCCAACCAAGATATCTTTCAGCTCCTTCTGGACCATGGCCATAGGCAGGCCTAGCTCTCAGTCACTGCTATCCCATACCATCTCTCGCTGTCTTCAGTGTTACAGCTCTCTCTGTGTCTCCTGGGTCTAGGAGTTTCTCAATGCAGGGACCCTGGTTCCAAATAATGTGTCTGCTCCTGGCTCCTCTTCTTGATTGTAGTCAGGGGCCCCCTGACCTTTATGGGATAGCAAAACTGACCAATACCCCAGGGAAGCTTAGTTAATATCTTCTTAGTTTGCATAGTAAACTATTCAATCCTTTTGCAAGATTGTGGCCTACCAAATTGTCACGACAGAGGTAAGAAGTAGGATAAGTGATGTTTCATTGTGGGGATTGCAATCAATGAGATGAGACAAAGTGTGTATTAATTGTTTAATGGAAAATAGACCTGCTCTGGAAACCTTCTGTCAACTCATAGCAAAAGGTTAAAATAAAATCTTGGCAGAACTCCAAACCCAGGGTCAGAAAGGTCATATATAAAGAGAAACCCATTGTCTTACACACATCAATTCTTTCCTATAACTAGGCAGGGTATGTTGTTTTGTTGTTAAGTGCCGTCGAGTCGGGTCCGACCCATAGCGACCCTGTACAGGGTTTCC
>NW_006408725.1:358541-359828 GCF_000296735.1 Chrysochloris asiatica
CAAGGTTGCCTGGCTCACAGTAAAAGATAAACTTGTAACTATGCAGAACAAAGCTGACTTGCAGATATTGCTCTATAAAAACCTCTTGCTCTCAACAAACTTTGTCACTTGCTATCAGCTTGTGTACCCTTGCCTAGTTCCTATCCAAGCGCTCTCCCTTGAGACCACCCATGAAAGAGTTTGAGCTGGACTCAGACTCCTTTATCTGGGGCCACAACGTGGAAGCTCGAGTACGAGAGAGAACCGCGAAGGACCCCTCCACACAACCGCCGAAGAAAAAGGACACTGGTGGACACCTACCCAGGAGGAGGGCAATTGAACCAGGTAAGTATGGGAAATAAACCGGGAAAAATCTGGTATGTAAATATGCTTAAAGATATGCTGCGAATGGACCCTCTCGGGTTCCCGCTGATACTTTCAATTTGTGGAGGCTTGTCCGAGATACTTTTGATTTCAGTAGTGACTGTCCGGCAAGCCCAGAAAAAGAACTTAGACCATCTGCGCCCAGCGCAACTGATAACATTCCAGGACCTGAGGCAAAGCCAGCAAAGACTGATGTGTCTCAGTTGTATCCGGACCTTAGTCCATTTCAGGCTAGGGGGAAGGATAAGACTCCAGACTCCTCTGACAATGAGGACGAGACTTGTCCGCCTCCCCCAGTTAATGATCTTTATCCGGTTAGCCTAGAAGAAGAAACAGATGGCCCTAAAATGGCGCCGGTTTTGGAAGGGGAAGAAATGGAAGAGATGTCCAAGCACCCTAAAATGGTGTCGCTTCCGGACGAAGAGGAAGAAAAACTTCCTCCTTCCCCATCAGCAAAGGAAAGGGAGACCTCTGCTGGCCAAAACAAAGAACTGCAGAACCTATTAACCAAAATCCTAGACAATGGCTAACAGCCCCACCTTGCGTCAGAAGTTTGTAAATGCAGCTATTTCTGATGTACTTAATAAATTTACTTGCTATATCATCTATTATATGGATGACATTTTGATTGCTGACGCTGACTATAGCCTTCTCTTGACTTGTTATCAGGCTCTTCAAGAAGCCCTAAAACAATGGGGATTGATTATTGCCCCCAAAAAAGTACAAACTAAAGAACCCTATTCATATCTAGGTACGCATATTTTTTCGCAGTATTTTAAACCTCAAAAGATTCAGTTGAGAAAAGATGGCCTTAAAACTCTTAACGATTTTCAAAAATTACTTGGAGATATTAACTGGATTAGACCTTATCTGAAACTTACTACTGGACAGCTTCAGCCACTGTTTGAAATCCTCAGTGGAGAC
>NW_006408725.1:361558-366431 GCF_000296735.1 Chrysochloris asiatica
GCCTTGTGCGGCATGTGAATGACCCAGGCGGCGATCCATTGGGCCGTTGTCCCACATCCTCCATTTGTGAGACCTGTGACCTGGGAGGACCGAGATGGAGCACCACTTCCCCTTTATGTGAATGACACAATGAGTGGCTTGAACATCCCCTCAGCGGGACATCTTCCGCGAGAAACCAAGCCCTTTAACTACAGTGGGTTGCACTTACTCAAGAGATCCAAACTGCAGCTACTGTCAACAAGCTGATAGACAATGTTACCTACAACTGGGACCAGCAAGAAAAGATTGATCTAGCCATTGAACATCGCTTAAATGGACTGTATGACACTGTAACATACTTGGAGAGACTTTAGAGCAAGTTGTAATTTGGCAACGTCTTGCATGCCATGCTGATTATCGCTCCATTTGTGTAACTAAACTTATGTATAATGCTTCAGCCTTTCCTTGGTCCAAAGTGCAGGCTCACTTGCATGGAGTATGGGTTTCTGAGAATGTCAGTCGGGAATGGAATGAGTTATATGCACAAATACTCACTGTGCATTATGCCCTCCACTTTGACAGTACACCTGCAGAGCTGGCTAAGCAACTTTTCTGCAACATTAAGAATTTATTCCCTTCTATACCTTCTCTTTCCCAATTATGGGGTCCCATTCTAGCGATTGGCATACTTGTCATCTTTGCTTGTATACTCTTTCCCTGCCTTCTTCGAATGGCTGTTAATCAATACAAAATGCTGTGGAGTTGTCTTCACGGTCTCCAGCTAAAGACACTTCCCCGACACATGCAGGACGTGTAGTCAACGACGGGTAAGGATTGGTGGACCCCTGTCAACCTAAGACAGAGCCATTGCCATGCTGCAATATGTCTCAACGACAGGTAAGACAGGGAAGTTGCACTGACCGCCTAAGACAGGCAGTGTCCGCATCTTTATAAAATAAAGAAGGGGGAGATGTTGGGGCCGGAAGGCTTACAGGCTTCATAAAGCTTGGAGTTTGAATACAGCCAGACAAAGTCTGCTTATAACATCCAAACAAAGCCTGCTTATTCAACACAGGAAAAGTAACTTTCCCTGTTCTTATGACTCACAGCAGAAGTTACTCTTGCAGGGAAAAGCAGCTTTCTCAAGGTTGCCTGGCTCACAGTAAAAGATAAACTTGTAACTATGCAGAACAAAGCTGACTTGCAGAAATTGCTCTATAAAAACCTCTTGCTCTCAATAAACTTTGTCACTTGCTATCAGCTTATGTACCCTTGCCTAGTTCCTATCCAAGCGCTCTCCCTCGAGACCACCCACGAAAGAGTTTGAGCTGGACTCAGACTCCTTTAAAAGAGAAGATGTCAGTTTGAGGACATTTTAGGATGTACCTAACAGAAACCATGGTATTTTCAATTGTCTCATATGCATGTCAAAGTTGGACAATGAATACAGAAGAATTGATGCATTTTAAATATGGTTTTCATGAAGAATATTAAATCCATGGACTTCCAGAAAAACAGACAAATCTGTCTTGGAAGCAGAAAGCCAGAATGTTCCTTAGAAACAAGGATGATGAGACTTCATCTCTCCTACTTTGGACGTGTTGTCAAGAGTGTCCTGCTTCATACAGTGGAGGGCAATGAAAAAGAGGTAGTGCCTCAATGAGATGGATTGGCATAGTGGCAGCAACATAATAACAATTGTGAGGATGAACCAGTATTTTGCTCTGTTATACATAGGGTTGCTATGAGTCAGAAGCAATTTGATGGCACCTACCAGTCGAAGGCACTTAATGACAAATAACAACAGCAGTGCTATTTAAGTATAGACAAAACATCATGGTGTTTGTTTTCTTGGTATAAGATTTTTCAGGTTTTGGTTTTGTAGATTGTTTTAGACCATTGGCCTAGTGTTGCTTTTGTTTCTACTTTGCTCCTTTTGGACTTGAAGTCTTATAAAGAAATTGATATTTAGAGTCCATTTTAATTTAAACTGTGATCATTTAAACTGAGATAATTTTGCTCTGAGCATTGTGCTTTTTTAAAATCTTTGGTCTGTCTAGAAACTAACTCTAACAGAAATAAGTTGAAGTTGGTTGTTTGAAGTTTGAACAATATTTGTTGATAGTCATTTTGTTTGCTCTCCAAAGCAATGTTATTATGGGATGTCTATTTAATGGTCTTGTGTTATCACCCTTTGTTGCACACTTTAATACCTGATCCTTAGAAGAGGATCCAGTCTCAGCTCAAATCGTTTTCTCAAGTGATGAAGTGGTTCTTTCAATGTGGCTTTGGCATACAGTTATGTTGATCAATGTATTTCTGTGGAGGTTCATGATCAGAGCAGGAGGTGATATGTGGGGGTGTACACACACCAAGGAGTCCTGGTGTGGCATTGTGGGCTAATGCATCAGACTACAAAGCTGTTTGAACAGCAAGGTCGGTGGTTCAAGCTCACCAGCTTCTCCTTGGAAACCCTATACAGGGTTGCTATGGGTCAGAATCAACTCGACGGCACTTAACAACAACAAGGCACACCAAAAAAATTGGGGGAGGAGTCGTTTTGACTGTTTCTGAGAAAGTGATTCATGACCATTGATAGAAAGGGGTGGTTTGACTTTGGAAAGAACATTCTGGATGTTTTAAATAGATTCACCTAATATTATATTGCTAATCATGTATTTTTCATAGATGAGAGAGATTTGATCCCCAAGTGTGGTACTGTGAATTTACTTGATATGGCTTTTCCATCCAAAGACTTCTTAATTCCCATCAAATGATTGGGTGGGTCCTACAGGAAATATAGGACCCTCATGTTAGGACTGGTTTATTCTCTGGTAGCATAGTGGTTAATAACCTCAGTTCGAAACTACCAGCTGTTCCATGGGTGAAAGATTATGCTTTCTGCTCCTGTAAAGATTTACAGCCTCAGAAACCCAATATAGGGTCGCTATAAGTCGGAACCATCTCCACAGCACATAACAACAACAATGACTAGGTTTAAAAGGAACCATCTCAGAAACAGAACCAGACGATCCATGACCATCAAGACAGAGTGTGGGAACCCTATTTGGGAAAGGTTCTGTAGTGGCAGCATGGAGAGACAAAGCAGCTGCGGGCGGCTCCCTAGCTCATGGACCTAGTAAAGCTGAGTGCCAAAGGACAGAAGGCTGGCCTGTGAAATGTGCCCCTTAAGTATGTACAGACAGTGCTAAAGGAACTTTGTAACACTTGTCACTGCCCAAGCAGGATAAGCAGGCTAAGGGGCCACATAGCTGAGTGGTCAAAGACAAAAGCAAGGCATGCCTGCTGTATGGCAGAAAAGAGGTGTTCCTAACTGAGTTGTTTCTGCTCCTCAGTTGTACCCCAATTCACTTCCCAGTTATGGTTTACCTAAGATTTCCAAGGAGCGACTGGTGAGTTTGAATCACCAACCTTGCAATTAGCAGTCCAGTGCTTATCCTATGGAGTAGGTCTACTCTGCATGCATGGAGTCGTCATAAGTTGGGATCAACTCGACAGCAACTAACAACAACAATACTATGCCCTTTTAATATAAATTCATTTATATTTCAGGAAACAGATCCATGGTCAGATCACAATTTAGGCAAGAATTACAGAAGTGATTGTCCTAGCGCTGACTCAAAGGAAGAGTAGGAGTTGCCTAAATTTGAGTGAATACTTTTGGGGAAAAGACATTTCCGACAAAGAAAGAAGTAATTGCATTGTTCTGAAAGGGTGTACAGTGTTGGAGAAGAGGCTAGAAAGTGGATGTGGCCATAATGTAGGATTTAGGGTGAGATGGGGAAATGAGTGGAGCATAAACTTTGTGTGTCCTGCTAAGGGAGTTGAAGTTTGATGGACACACTCAGGCAGAATATTATAAAGCAGCTCTTTATTATTTGCATCAGCAAAGGAGATAGCACATAGTTAACAGGAGTATAGCTAATACTCTCCAGAGTAGCAAGACTGCAGCCTGATGCCAGATGGACCATGTGAAACTGGTTAGAAGGAAGAACTTCCTTTGTTTTTGTTTTTAACCAACTAGAGACTGTTTCTTTCTGTTCCACTTGTGATAGAATTTAGGATTTAGTGACAGGGAAAATATTTCTGGGTTAGCTCCATAACAAAGTTGGTGAAAAATGGGCAGTGCCTTTCAGAAGGTAGTTTTAATCCATTTGGGTGGAAATCTAAGAGTGGAACTTAAAAAAATTAGTGTTTCTAAGCTGTAAGCAGAGAATATCAGAAAGATGTTTACCTGTGCTTTATTGACTATGGAAAGGCTTTTGATTGTGTGGATCATGACAAACTATGGACAATATTGTGAAATACGAGTATTCCAGAACACTTAATCCTTCTCATGAGGAATCTGTATATGAATCAAGAGGCAGTTAGTTGTTCAAACAGAACATGGGAACACTGGATGGTTCAAAATTCAGAAAGGTGTATGACAGGGTTGTATTTTTTCACCATATTTATTCAACCTGTATGCTGAGCAAATAATCTGAGAAGCTGGATTATATGAAGAAAAACGTGGCATCAGGATTGGAGGAAAACTCATTAACAACCTGTGATATGCAGATGATACAACCTTGCTTGCTGAAAGTAAAGAGGACTTAAAATATTTACTGATGAAGATCAAAGAGCACAGCCTTCAATATGGATTGCATCTCAATGTCAAGAAAACAAAAATACTCACCACTGAACCAATAAACAACATTCTTATCAATGGAAAAAAGATTGAAGTTGTCAAGGACTTAATTCTTCCTGGCTCAACTATCAACACTCATGGAAGCAGCAGTCAAGAAATTAAGCGACATATTGCATTAGGCAAATCTGCTGCACAAGACCTCCTTAAAGTGTTAAAAAGCAAAGATGTCATCTTGAGGACTAAGGT
>NW_006408725.1:373211-374777 GCF_000296735.1 Chrysochloris asiatica
ATGAATGCAACACCATTCCTTTTCAATTTGTCATTCCTGACATAGTAAACCATGTGGTTGTCAGATTCAAAATGACTAATACCAGTCCATTTCAGCTCACTAATGCCTAAGATATCAATGTTTATGCTTTCCATTTCATTTTTGACAACTTCCAATTTTCCCAGATTCATACTTCATACATTCTATGTTCTGATTATTAATGGGTGTTTGAAGCTGTTTCTCTTCATTTTGAGTTGTGCCTCATCAGCAAATGAAGGTCCTGCTGGGTTTTCTCCCACAAGCTTTACTCCATTCACATCATCACGGTCAACTCCACTTTGAGAAGGCATCTCTTTTCCAGTCACATTTTGAGTGACTTCCAACCTGAGGGGCTCATTTTCCAGCACTATATCTGACAGTGTTTTTCTGCTATTCATAAGGTTTTCAGTGACTAAAGATTCTTAAGTAGTTCATCACTCTTTCTTCCTAGTCTGTCTTTGTCTGGAAGCTCATCTGAAACCTGTCCACATTGGGAGACCACTGGTTATTTAAAATACTGGTAGCATAGCTTTCAGAATCACAGCAACTCACAAGCCACCACAGTATGACAAACTCACAGACGAGTGGTCTGTACGTGAGTATATTTTACCTGCACTCAATCAAATGCCAGGCAAGACTTGCCTCGTCTGCTTCTGGTGTGCTCTCGTAACATAATAGCATCATAACACGTCAAGACCCAACATTTCATTGTTATTTGGTACAGTGGTTGCAAGTTAAGAATCACCTAAGGAGCTTTTAAAAATCCTGATGCCTAACTCTCCATATGTGGGAAAAAAAGAGTGATGAAAATTGAAGATCCTGGAAATCAATTAATCCAATGGACTAATGGAGCACGTCAACATCTGTCTCCAGGACTCTGAGACCGAAAGAACTAGATGGTGTCGGCTCTCAATACCAACAGCTCTGAAAGGGATCATATTAGAAGGTCCCAGATAGAGTGGGAAATAATGTGGAACAAAACTGGAAATTATAAAAAATGATCAGGCTTACTGGTCAGAAAGAAACTGGAGGAGACGATGGTCTGGAATGGAACTCACCCTGGGGGCTCAATTTTCAACCAAGTGGTAGATAGTTATATAGGAGGGACAACAACACTAGTAAGGTATGTTCACCATGGAATGGTTAACCATTCAAGATCACAAGGGCAACATTTACTTGGGGATAAGGTTCAGAGTAGTTGGGAAGGAGGGTGGAATGGAAATAGGAACCACAGGGAGGAAATGGACTAACTGTTGTTACTTGGAGGGGATTGATTGCAATCATTGAGATGAAACAAAATGTGTGATTTGTTGGCTATAAAAACTGATGATATGCTCTGTAAATTTTCACTCAATTCACAATAAAAAGTTTCCAAAAAAAAAAAAAAAATCCTGATGCCCAGACCATACTCTTGTTGTTGTTAGGTGCCATTGAGTTGGTACCAACTCATAGCAACCCTATGCACAACAGAATGAAACACTGCCCAGTCCTGGGCCAATCTCCCAATTGTTGCTACTCCTGAGCCCATCGCTGCTGCCTCTGTGCCAA
>NW_006408725.1:374877-380142 GCF_000296735.1 Chrysochloris asiatica
TAACCACAATAACAAGCTGTCTTTGGCTTCCTCCTATGGAACATGTTTTTTTGTTGTTGTTGTTTTAGCTTTTGATAACAGTTTACACAACAAGTTAGGTGTTCCCATTTGATGATTTCCACACAGATTTTTCAGTAACATTAGTTATATTTAATAAAGTGTCAACATTTCTTCAACTGGGTTCTGTTTGTTCCCTTTCCACTACTGTAGTTTCCTTGTTCCCTTGTCATCTCATCTTCGCTTAGAACAAATGGTTGATTTTTTCCTCATGTATTATTCTCCATTTAATTTTCTCTTAAATATAACTTCTGCTTGTTGTTGTTAGGTGTTGTCAAGTCAGTTCTAACTCATAGCAACCCTAGAATGAAAAAATACCTGGTCCTGCACCCTCCTCACAATCCTTTCTGTATTTGAGCCTGTTGTTGAGCTACTATACCAGTGTAACTTGTTGATGATTTTCCTCTTTTTACCAAGCATGATGCCTTTCTCCAGAGACTGGCCACACCTGCCAACATGTCCAAAGTATGTGAGGTGAAAGTCTCACCACGCTTGCTATCCATCATAGAGATGCTAATAGGAAGAAATGAGGAGGAAAAAGAGTTGAACAGAAAACTTCAAAGGGTAGCTAAAGAAGAAAAAGTAAAATAGTATAAAGAAATGTGCAAAGATCTGGAGTTAGAAAAGCAAAAGGGAAGAACACACTCAGTATTTCTAAGAGGAAAAAAATTCAGGCCTCAACTTAAAATACTGAAGGATTCTTTGGGCAAAATATTGAATGATGCAAAAAGCATCAAAACAAGATGGAAGGAATACATAGAGTATACCAAAAAGAAATGGTTGATGCTTAACCATTTCAAGAGGTAGCATATGATTAAGAGCCAATGGTACTAAAGGAAGAAGTCCAAGGTGCACTGAAGGCATTGGCAAAGAACAAGGCTCCAGGTATTGATGGAGTACAAATTGAGATCTTTCAGCAAATTGATTCAACAATTCAACAAATTGATGCAGCACTAGAGGTACTCATCTATGCTAAGAAATTTGGAAGACAGCTACCTGGCCAAGTGATTGGAAGAGATCCATATTTGTGCCCATTCCAAAGAGAGGTGACCCAGTGGTATGCAGAAATCATCCAACAACATCATTAATATCACATGCAAGCAAAAATTTTCCCAAAATAATTAAAAACCAGCTGCAACATTATATTGAGAGGAAACTACCAGAGGTTCAAGCCGATTCAGACAAAGACATGTTATGAAGGATATCATTGCTGATGCCAGATGAATCTTGGCTGAAAGCAGAGAATGTCAGAAAGATGCTTACCTGAGCTTTATTGACTATGCAAAGTCTTTCAACTATGTGAATCAAAACAAACTATGAATCACATTGCAGAGAATGAGCATTCTGGAACACTTAATTGTGCTCATGAGGAACTGGTACATAGACCAAGAGGTAGCTGTTCAAACAGAACAAGAGGACACTGAATGGTTTAAAATCAGGAAATGTGTGGACCAAGGTTGTATTCTTTCACTCTACTTATTCAAAATATATTCTGAGAAGCTGTATTATATGAAGAAGAATGTGGCATCTGGATTGGTGGTAGACTCATTAACAACCTGTGATATGCAGATGATATAACCTTGCTCGTTGAAAGTGAAGAGGACGTAAAATACTTACTGATGAAGATCAAAGACCACAGTCTTCAGTATAGGTTGTACCTCCTTGTAAAGAGTACAGACATCTCACAACTGTACCAATAAATAATATCATGATAAATGGAGAAAAGATTGAAGTTGTTAATGATTTCATTTTGCTTGAATCTACCATCAACACTCATGGAAGCAGAAGTAAAGAAATCAAACAGTGTATTCCATTAGGCAAATTTGCTGCACAAGACCTCTTTTGATACATTTAAGTTGTAGTGTTGGAGAAGAATATTAAAAGTACAATGGACTGCTAGAAGAATAAGCAAGTCTGTGTTGGAAGTACAACCAGAATGTTCCTTGGCAATGAGGATGGCAACTTTGTCCCTCATACTTCAGACATGTTGTCAGGAGGGACCAGTCTCTAGAAAAGGATATCATGCTCTGTAAAGTGGAGGTCAATGAAAAAGAGTAAGACCCCCCAAAGAGATGGATTGGTACAGTGACAACAGCAATGGGCTCAAGCTTAACAATGATTGTGCAATGGCACAGAACCGGGAAGTTTTTAGTTATGTTGTGCATAGCGTCACTATGAGTCAGAATCAACTCAACAAAACCTAATAATAACAACAACATCTCTGCTAGCAAGCCTCTCATCTATAATAAACTTTAATGTGTGGAAACTCTGCCTCTCCTGACTATCCTTAATCATTAGAAGGCAAGGGTACCCTCACTTGTAGAGCAGAAATTCCAAGAGCACACCTGGTAACACTTTGCATATGAGGTGACTGGGAATACCAAGACTTTGGTCAAGCATTCCTTAGTCCTCAAAACGACATCTTTGCTTCTGCAGCAAATTCATGAGATGGTCTATCTTGCTGGTAAACCCCACCCAAGAGAGTAAACTGTAAAGTAGTTGTGGTCTGGAGCCCTTCTAGATAAAGAAAGGCATTTCAGTCACTGGGAGATTCCACGCTTTTGAAGGTAAGTTACTGCTCAGGAACCAAGAGCAAAGACCTAATTTTCTGGGTAAAATTAAATTCTTTACCCCACAGCAATCTGTGTGTTAATACAAAAATCATATTAAGACAATAATACAAACTGATTGAAGCCTATGTAATATACAGTTTGTAAATCAGGGCAACATTTCAACAAACTCCTGATCATGGAGTTTCTGTTTTCTCAAAACTGACTGCATGTTTTAGCTAAATAACAGACTGATTCATAAAATAAAGCCTATTGCCTGTGAGTAATGAGCAACTTTAAAAGAATCATCTCCATGAGACCAAACTGTCAAGAATGACTCTAAAGCAAAAATGAGAAAGCAGAGAACTAGAGTACTGGAAATGGCATAACCCGAATGGAATTAATGAATATGATAACACTGATCACTGAATAATTTGTTAAATTGGTTGAGTAAACTTTCACCTTAAACACAATAAAAATTTAAAAACAAAAGCTGCCTATAGATAATTCTTCCAAAGACTCTATCGCCTAAGGCAAAACAGTCTTAACTAAGCTATTTTGTAGGTTATTGTTTGACTTAAAGGAGATTTTTCTACAAGCCCAAGGTTCAAAGGAATGTCTCAGGTCAGTCTTAGGTCATTACCCAGAGTGCATTACCCAGGTTCCATGAGCATTAGAACACTGTTTTCTCAAGTGTATGCGTTCACTCATGTATAGTGTTTAATGAGGATGTATACCCCCACAGAACTACTCAATATTTAATAAATGCGTTGGTTGATTTATATCATTATTATCTTTTTTATTCTCATTAACGCTTGCATCTGAATAGGAACGAGGTGTTTGCATTCCTTGCTCTTAATTTACACCATAATTTGCACATTTACACTTTGAGTGTTTCCTGGCAGTTGTAACTTGGCTCTGATTCATCTGGCTCCTTTGTCAGGTTTTTCTAGGAGTCTTAAGAAGATTGGTGTTAGGAATCCATTTAATGAAAAGTTGGTTTCTTTCATTGACTTTGTTGCTGTTAAATGCTAGGTTCCTATTTAGTGTTTCCCAGGAATGGCTGGTAGGTTTGAACCACTGACCTCAGAGTTAGCAGTCCAGTGTTTATCCTACAGAGCCACACCAGGACTCCTTAATCCATTTTAAGGAAGGAAAAAGTGCTCAGTGCCCATATGTTTCATTCACTTTACAGGAATCCTAAAAATTCAGCAGTTATCTGTTTGTTTACACAAAGGCCAAATAAGCTCCAGTTCCATACCTCCAGTAGTCATCAGTCTGATAGGGAAGCTGGAAACATTTCGTAGATAATTGCAATACCATGTTTAGTTGGAAGACTAGGAGTACACCAGTAACTCAATTAAATATTGCAAAATTCAGAGTAGAAAGATTTTATTTCTCACTTGAAGACTGTGTCGGCAGAGGCACATGAAATACTTACTGGTTACCACAGGAAAAGTGGTTAGATCAGAGAGGGCTTCACCAAAGTCCTATTTTGGTGGATTCTTGAAATTCAGTAGGAGTTCAGGGACAGGTCTCATTCCAGAGTGAACATGAACAGCATGTGCTCAAAGGTATGCTGACTGCAGGGCATGTCCTTGGAGGTGAGAGCAAGCTGATACCAGCTCCCCAGCACTTCCCCTTGCCAAACAGAAAGCAGGGGAGGGGGAGGGGGTTGCTATTTGAAAAGTCTACTGTTTTCTGGTGTGTGTTTTCACAGAGGCATTGGGGAGCCTTTGAACTAGGTTGTTGTGTCTTGTTTTTTAATTGTAGTAAAAAAAATAAAAATAAAAACATTAGCTGATTCAGTAAGTTTTACACATACAATTTAGTGATATTAATTACATTCATTAAGTTGTGTAACAATTACCCCTATCCTTTTCCAAAGGATTCCACCACCATTGACAGAAACTCAGTGGCTCCCTAAGTAATGACTTCCCCTCCCTCTCCCTCTCACCCCTGCTGCAGAGCATCTGGTAAATCTGAACTGCTGAACTTTTGGTTAGCAGACCAACAAGTAACCTCTATGTTACCAGGGATCTTCTTCTCACTACAGCTAACCACTAATAATCTATCGATAATGGCCTATTTCATATAGGTGAGATCATATAATATTTGTCCTTTTGTGATTGACTTATTTTAGTCAGTACATTATTCTCAAAAGGAGCCCTGGTAGGATAATCACTGAACTGCTAACCACAATGCTGTTGTTGTTGTTAGGTGCCATTGAGTCGGTACCGACTCATAGCGACCTTATGCACAGCAGAACAAAACACTGCCCTATCCTGGGCCAGCCTCACTATTGTTGCCATGGCTTGAGCCCACTGATGCTGCCACTTGGCCAATCCATCTCGCTGGGGATCTTCCTCTTTTACTCTGACTCTCAAACTTACCAAACATGATATCTTTCTCCAGCTACTGGTCCCTCCTGACAACATATGAGAGACGAAGTCTGGCTATCCTGGCCTCTAAGAAACTCTCTGGCTGCACTTCTTCCAACACAGATCTGTCAGTTCTATGGGCAGCCCATGGTACTTTCAATATTCCCCTCCAACACCATAACTCAAAAGCATCAATTCTACTTGTTGTTGTTGTTGTTGTTATGTGCCGTGGAGTCAGTTCCGACTCATAGCAACCCTGCACAGGGTTTCCGAGGTTG
>NW_006408725.1:384437-396069 GCF_000296735.1 Chrysochloris asiatica
TATGAGGTTATTGAAAATACCATGGCTTGGGTCAGGCACACCTTAGTCCTCAAGCTGACATCTTTGCTCTGGAACACTTTAAGGAGGTCTTGTGCAGCAGATTTGTCTAATGCAATACTCTAGAACAATAAAATCAAAATCTCTAGATGTAGTAGTAGTTGTTGTTGCTGTTAAGTGTTGTCAAGTTGCTTTCAACTCATAGCAACCCTTTATAGGCTTTCCAAGGAGCAATTGGTGGGTTTGAACTACCAACCTTGTGGTTTGCTGTCCAATGCTGATCCTACAGAGCCACACCAAGAGTCCTTATCATGGCACCTAACAACAACAAAGTTTGAGTGCCTCTACTACACTCAGAGATTCTGATTTTAGTTATTTTTAAAGTTAAGTGATTCCAAGGTGCTGCCAAAGTTAAGAACTATTATAGTGGTAGCATTCACTTAGTGTATGTTTTTGAGTACTTCTTGTCTGACTTGTATATGAAAAGTGTGTATGTCTCCTTTACACATTGGGTTCCCCATAGATTTTGTTTGGACATCCAAGTCAAGTTAAAACTTGGTAATCATTGCAGATTGCTGGCTTAGGCTTTAGAGCCAGACAACCCAGATTCAATGTGTTAACTTCAAATTTTCTGGTTAAATGACTTGGCCTTGTTCCTTAGACTCTCTGAACATTTATCAACTAGATAGCATATACCAGCAGTATTGAAAAATAAAAACAGGGTGAGTCCAAAATTATCTGCACTCCGGCTGTAGACTTTATTTTAATCAACTTTAGAAAAGACAAATACATCATTTTCAACATAATCTCCTTGCTTTTCAATACACTTAGTCCATCTGTCAACAAGCATGTGCATTCCCTTATTTAAAAATGCTTTAGGCTGAACTGCAAGCCACGATTGCACTGCTGTCTTCACTTTTTCATCAGTGGTGAATCTTGGTAATGGAAAGACTGCTTTCAGGGGACCAAGCAGGTGAAAGTCCGATGGAGTAAGATCAGGACTATAGGCAGGATGCTTCAACCCCTCAAAATGCCGTTTTTTGCAGAGTGTCATCAGTGTGGGCAGAGGTGTGAGGATGCACACTGTCATGCAAAATCCGAATGCTCTTGGATAGCAGTCCTCTGCATTTAATCTGAAATTTAGGCTTCAACTCTTCAGTGAGCATTTTACTGTAATGAGTATTGTTGATTGTGAACATTTTTTCTGATATTATTCCAATACTGGTCCTTGAGGATCCCTGAAAACTGTAAGCATCAATTTTCCAGCTGATGGTTGATCTTTAAACTTTTTCTTGGCCAGAAATTGAGGATGTTTCCATTCCATACTCTGCTGTTTAATCTCAGGTTTGTAGTGATAAATCCATGTCTTGTCACCGGTAATGATTTTTTTTAAAGAAACTTCTACCGAGTATCCGTCCAGATTTTGTTTGCAGATGTCTAAACACTTCCGTTTATGCTCTTCCCTGAGTTGTTTCGGTACCCATCTCACACAGATTTCAAAACCCAAGTTTGTCATGGATTATTTCGTAGTCAGAGCCATAGCTGATTTGCAAATGATTTGCCACATAATCCACGTTGCTCATCTATTCAACAGAATCATTTCATGTGCACGTTCAGTGTTGTCATCAGCCGTGGATGTGGGCAGGCATTTTAATATAACTGGATTGTGGATAATTTTTGACTCATACTTGTAAATGAACCATAGTTTTCATAATGCTTAATTCATAGTAAGCTTTTGATAAGTGGTTGTTTTTCCATCGCTTTTTATCTTTTTACCATATTTTGGAGGTAAGGAGTACCTTCTCTGCTATCAACCATAGGCATATTCATTACAATCTCTTGTTCTGTTATTGCTGTACTATTTTGTATTGGTTTTCTCTGTTTTAGGTAAAATTTTGACTCAAATGTCTTCAAATAAACCTTCTGATAAGGTTTGAGAGCCAGGAAGGGCAAATTTAAGGTATAATGTGGCCTTTGCTTGAATAGAAATTTAATGTGCCATTTCAGCACCTGCAGAGTATAAAATATGTGAGAATGTCATTCTTTTATCTTTCATGTCTGCCTCCAGAGTTTTCAACATGTCCTTTATGCTAAGCATTTTAGTCCTTTATAAGCCAGCAGAAGTAAAATTACCTGATTTCTCACCATATGCTTCTTGTTCTCATTGGCTTGCTAAGAACTGAGAACTTTTTGGATACTTGATGCAGATGATACACTTAGGCTGACTGCAACAGTGGCATTTGTGTCGACTGTTTGAGACTTTAGTGTTTCACAGCAACCCCTCCCTGTGTTAAAATCTCCGTAACAGCACCCTGAGTATCCCAAGAGCCAAGTGCTTTCCCCACTTCACAGTACATGTGTGTACATTAAGAGGCTCCGCCAGACTTCAATATGTTAAGAGGCTAGGTCCCAGGCGTGTTTGGAAGAATGAACAGTTGATTGAAAGAAGGTAAGCAGTAGGAGGCGAGAGAGATAAACAGGAGATACGGGGTTGTTGTTGTGGGCCATCAAGTCTATTCCAAGTCATGGTTACAATATAGGACAGGGTAGAACTATCCCCTAGGATTTCCTAGACTGTAATTTTGATGGAAGCAGATTGCCTCTTATCTTTCTTTTGCAGAGCAGTTGGTGGGGTTGAACCACCAATTTTTTGGTTAGCAGCCAAGTGCTTAACACCACCTGAGCTCCTAGAACATACATAAAGGAAGACAAAAAATACCAGAGGCTTAAAGAGTCAAGTGATTAGTTCAAAGACTGGTCTGATTCAGGACCTTTTGAATATTTCTTATATGAGAGACATAAGAAATAGTTCGTTGGTGAAAGGTTTCAAAAGTATTTAAAAATAAAGATAGGGTTTCTCCAGCTGGATGTTGATCACAAGTGGGCGGAATTCACTCTGAGAGGAATCCTGCGAGTTAGTAAAAGTACGTGGATTATTTTTGGAACATTTCAAATGAAGAGACATAAAAGATGAGGTCTAGAAGGATTCTCATTACAGAGTTTTCATGTCCCCAAAAGTGATGTCTATCCTCTCATGCACATCAGTGTCTCTTAACCAACCAGGATGCCCATGGAGTTTGAGTGTCCTAGCATTCTCTTTTAATATTCTCTATTTTTGTGTCAGCTGTTCAATAAATGCAAATGATGTGGGGTGTTTTGGGGATGGAGATAGGAGCTAGGACTAGAGTTGGGACTATGGCTAGGTCTAGGCAAGGCCTAGGGTTTTGTGTAGTGTTAGGGTTATAGTCAGGACTAAGGTTAGTGTTAGAGTTAGGCATAGGGACTGGGCTAGGACTAGGAGTAGGACTTGGTCTGGTTTTAGGGTATATTAATATCAGTAGTTGTCTGCTGTTGCTGGTTCTCCATCCTAAGAGCTCCTGTTAGTATTTTTTGTAAGGTTGCTCTGCTTTTTACAAATTACATTAATTTCTGTTTATATGGAAATATCCTAATTTTGCTGCCATATATGATGGGCAATATTGCTGGATATATGACATTTGGTAGACAGCTTTTTTTCCTTTCAGAGTTTTATATATGTCATCCCATTGTCTTCTTAAGGAGCTCTGGTAGCATAGTGGTTACAAATCGGGCTGGAAACTGCAAGGTCAGCAATTCGAAACTACCAGCTGTCCCGCTGGAGAAAGATGAGGCTTTCTGCTCCCGTACAGGGTCGCTCTGAGTCGGAACCAACTCCACAGCCTATAACAACAACAACAACAACAACAACAACAACAACAACATTGTCTTCTTGACTGCATAGTTTCTGCTGAGAAATCAAAGCTTAGTCTTATTAGTTCTTTGTAGGTATCTTTTCATTTTTTCTGAGCTGCTCTCAGAATTCTTTCCTTGTCTTTGGTTTTGATGAGTTTGATTATATGTCTTGATGATTTTCTTTGCGACCTATCCTGGAGTTTGTTCAGCTTCTTGAATGTACATCTTCTCATCTTTAAGATGGTGGTGGTGGCAGTTATGTGCTGTGGAGTCAGTTCTGACTCATAATGACCCTGCATAGAGTTTCCAAGGACACAGAAGTTCTCCAGTCAGCAGTGCTTCTCGTCTGCAACACTGCAGGTGTGCCTCGCTCTTGTCTTCAGCCTCTCAGCCATGTGGCCCGTTGGCCTCTGCCTCAGTCCATGGGCCTACAGCCCACAGCTACTATGCCTCTCCATGCCAAACAATACTCAGGTCTATAAATGTCAATAACACTAGGAAGAAACACATTCCTTAGAACAACCAACTATTCAAGATCAAAAGGGCAGCAATTATCCAGGGACAAAATTTAGAAGGGAAAAAAGGAAGGAGGAATGGAAATGGGAAACCCAGGGAGGAAGTAGAATGAGTGAAGTTACATTGTGGGGATTGTAATCAACGATATGAAACAAAATATGTGTAAACTGTTGAGTGAAAAACTGATATGCTTTGTAAACCTTCACTCAAGTCACAATAAAAAGTTATTTAAAAGAAACAAAAACCCACTAAACTGAAAAAGGATGCAGCTATCGGTTTTAATCCTGAATTTTACCCTGTTCACTTCCCTAATAAGCCCCATAATCATGACTATTGTGATGAGTTCTGTGTGGCCATTGCAATGGATTGTTGAACCCAGATGTGAAGCAAAGAGTGCTGTGGAAGAAAAGGTTGGTGTCAGAATAGGGTCAAGAAAATTGTAGGGTAAAGGCATGTCTGACCTTGGCTTCATAGGAATCATCAGCCTTGAGTTGATTTGGAGTTTGATTCTTTTTCCCCCTTGTAAAGTCAGGGGAAGTCAGACATGATTCCTACATGGTTTTTGCAACAGTGCATTTTAGAAACTATTCCTCAGATCACACTAGGAAAAGAGTTCGTTTTGTTTTTGTTTTTATTGTTTGTTTTCTTGCTCTTTGAACACTAGCACGGCTTAGCACAGTTTTCTGCTCCCTAGTAGAACCCTACACAGTGAGAAAGTAAGTTCTGTTGCCATTGTCATTTAAAGTACATGTAGACATTTAGGTGTAACTCAGAATCCAAAGTCTGACAAGATATAAAAACATTTGTCTATCACTTGTTTCATTAATATGTTTTAAGTCATGAGGCACTTAGTTTATCCAGGACTCAACAAAAGACAATGCTTTCTTCATTTTTGACCAAAACTTTTGTACTTTCCACAGCAATTCTTTGCCACTATACAATTTTTGTAAATCCTTGGGTTGAAAGAAGACTACTTAATATCTTATGCCATCTAGGATTCCATTCTGCAGTGACATAGAATGATGTAGATTAGAACAACAGTTTCTCTAATTCTCAGTGTTCTTTACATTTGGACTTCTAATAATCTTCATCAGCCCCCAAAGTGCCCTTTTTTATGATTTTAAATATAAGCCATCTGAATTCCATGAGAATTTTGCTATGTATTCCTACAATACTCCTTTGTTGTTGTTATGTGCCGTGGAGTCGGTTCCAACTCACAGCGACCCTGCAAAGGGTTTCCAAGGCTGTCAATCTTTATGGGAGCAGAATGCCTCATTTTTCTCCCAAGGAACAGCTGGTAGTTTCAAACTGCTGACCCTGAGGTTAGCAGCCCGATTCGTAACCACTATGCTACCAGAGCTCCTTTATAATATTCCTAGTCACTTAAAAAACAAACAAACAAACAAACAAACAAACAAAGTTTGAACAAAGAAAACCCATTCCCAATTGTCTAAGAAACCAGTGAACTCATCTCTTGCTTGGGCTGTGTAAAATGTAGTTTGAAAGGGAAATCTGTGTTTTAGTCTCTCCCCTTACTCACACAGGACCTTTCTAACATGATGCCTTTCACTTCGTCAAAAACTGCTATGCTGTGTTTGGTAAGAGTGCTTTGTGGATTCTAGATGGTACACACATACACTTTCAAGCAAGGGTCTCTACAGAAACTTCTCCCTCAAGTCAACAATGCTGTGTACCTGGCTCTCAGCCCTGTTTGGCACAAATGACTACTCTTCTCTCTATTTCATGACATCATGGTGTCCCGGGCTGCCTCTAATCCCTTTTCCCATAGTATTCTCTATTCTTGGAGACACTCATCATCAGCAGAAGAACTACAAGGTGACAAGAGGCTGTCCTGTGTTTGTAGGGATGAGGTCTGAGAGCTGGCTCATGTAGGACCGTGTGAATCACTAGGAAGACTTTGACCATGTCTGAGCTGATATAGTAACCCCTACATTGCACAGGACAACCCGTCACCAAATAATAATAATAAAAACGACAGGCTTCTCCTGCTATTCAGAAGTATTATGTTCCTGTGAAAACTTTCTTAAGACAAAATGACATAAAGTGAAGAAACCATTACCATTAATTTATATAGGAAAAATTCCTGAGCATCCCCAACCAAAAAAAAAAAAAAACCTACGAAGCCAAATAACACAAGATACCTAAAATAACACTAAAATATAGTGTTCACAGACATAACCCAAAGCTATGGCGGCTTGATGCTGAGTGTAGTTCCAGGGAAAGGAGCTTGGCAACATCACTCTGGCTTTTGCAAGTATTTACTGTCTCTAAAGACTTACATCAAAACAAACACTTCTCTCGTGAAAGCAAAAAATTTTACCTGTTAGAGAAAATAGCTACTATATACGTTTTTCATAAAAGTGAAGTGGCATAAAGCAAACTAATAAAAAGCTAGGGATGCCTGAGTCTGACTCCAGTGGCAATAGTATCAGTGGGGGTAGTGCCCTGGTCTAGTTAATATAGGAATATGGGAATAGTGGCTGCGTAGGCCTGAGGATAAGATTATTAAAGAAGAAAAGATAAACAAAGAAACCAGGGTTTCTGATGACTCCTCTTACGGCCGTTGGAATCACTCAGAATGTTGAAAAGGAAGATAGAAAGTCAGGGATGAAAGCATATTAACTAGCTGTGTAGGCAGTTATTTTATTTTTCTGGAAGCTACTGACTGACTAGAATTGAAACTCAAAATCCTACCTATAAGAGCTACATGTTCAAATTAGCCAAAGGGTGAAAGAGTATTAAATAACAAAAAACACTTACTAGCCAACTTTGGTATAATGAAATCAAATCTGACTTAAACACATTGCCTAAAAAACACTTAAGGATTTGATTAGTCCGTTGGTAAACATTTTATGATTGTAAACTTTGACACTTGGCCTTTGTTGTTGTTAAGTGTCACATGGTATGACTCATAGTGACCCTGTATAGGATTTTTGATAATATGGATTGTAGATCTTTACAGGAGCAGAAAGCCTCATTTTTCTCCCATGGTTCACTTTTCCACTTATCCTACAGAGCTTATTCTACAGAGCCACCTCACTCCCCTGACATTTAACCTAGTTCCATATTAATATAACCTTTCAGAGTAACAGCTTCTGCAACCAGGCCTTTGATAAAGACCTAGTTTGTTGAAATCGTCGAGAAACCCTATTGATTTTTGAGATGGTGGCTTTCCCTTTAGTACACATGAATGTCGAGAAAGCTAGTTAAAAGCACAGAGAATAAATAAGGCTTATTGACAAATGCTGCTTCCTGAAATAAGCTGGTCAGTGGTGCTGTCTTTTAAAATAAATACCTCAAACGACCTGGTGTGGCACCGTAGGATAAACACTGGGCCACAACATCAATTTGAAGTGCAGGGTCAACACACCAACCGCTCCTCAGCGACCCCACACAGAGTTGCTATGAGTTGGAATCAACTCAACAGCATTTAACAACAATAATAACATATTTTTTCTGCTTCTTGTCTAAAGAAGTGCTTGTTTTGAGGTTTGAACCACAAAGAATGATCCATTGTTCCATACAATAATAACCCACTGTCTTTTGCAAAAAAAAGAAAAAAGAAAAATCTGCTTGATACAGTCTGGCAATCAGTTTGTTTAAAAGAATAACCAAAAGTCCCCATTGTGTCCTGAGTATAAACATTTGGAAGAGGTTAGAAGGCATTGGGGGTTAGAGGGTAAGAGGAGAATGAGTAAACTTGTTCTCCATGGCCTAGAGTCACAGTTAGCCCTACAGAAGAACAATATTCTAAACAAGACCTTCATCAGTCCCTGACAACAATTGTTGTTGTTAAGTGCTGTCAAGTTGGTTGTGACCTATAGCGACTCTGCATAGGGTTTCTAAGGAGCAGCTGGTGGGCTTGAACCGCCGCCCTTGTGGTTCAAACCGGCTTTGCAGTCCAGGATATTAACCCACAGAGCCACACCAGGATTCCAACTGACAACAATACCCTTCCTTATTCTGCCAGCTTATTGTATTCTAAGAATAATTGTAACACTGAAGATATCTCTTCTCTCCAGAATATTTCTTTAACAAATACCTTAATTTGAAAAGGACATGTTTAATGTTGATAGTGAATCCTGGTATGGTGCTGTGGGTTAAGGTGCTGGACTGCAAAGTCGGTTTGAACCTCAAAGTTGGTGGTGCAATTTCACCTGCTGCCCCTCGGAAACCCTAAACAGGGTCACTATGGGTCGGAACCGACTTGACGGTACTTAACAACAACAAATCTTGATAGTATGGACTTTTAACGGTTTCCATCTTTAGGTTGAAGAAGTATTTTTCTAGCCTTGAGTTAGTTCATGAAAATGTGTGTTTTTGAATGAAGATTTTAGCAGCAATCCTTAATAATTCCTGCATTTGCTTCTAATTATAGTTCTTGAGCAAAGAGCTATTTAAAAAATTCTGAGTGATAAACCACACCCAAACCCATTGCTGTGGAGTTCATTCTAGGTCATGGGGACCCTATGGGATACAGTAAAACTGCCACTATGGGGTTTCCAAGGCTGTCATCATTAGGGAAGCACACTGCCATCACATCTTTCTCTTCTGGAGCAACTGGTGCGTTTGAACCACTAACGTTTTGACTAACAGTTGAGTACTCCACCACTGTGCCAACAGTGATGGTTATATTTTAATTATTTCCTGAACTGAATGTAAGTGAGAAAATCTCCATGAGTGAGAGGATAAATGTGACCCAGTGTGATCAGCTATATTCTAATACATGTTACTGGACACTCACTAGCAAAAGCAAAACAGATTAGACATTGCCTTAAATACTTCATAGAAGAACAATCATTTAAATCATATGTATTGTGAAGAATGGTGAATTGTGCTCATGAGGAACCTGCATATAGACCAAGAGGTAGTAGTTGGAACAGAACAAGGGATACTAAATGGTTTAAAATTGGGTAAGGTGTGCACCAAGGTTTTATCTTTTTGCCATACTTGCTCAATCTGTATGCTGAGCAAATAATTTGACAAGATTGATTATTTGAAAAAGAGTGTGGCATCAGGGTTAGAGAAAGATTAGCAAGCTACAACATGCAGATAACACACCTTGCTTGCTGGAAGCAAAGAGGATTTGAAATATTTACTGATGAAGGTCAAAGACTACAGTCTTCAGTATGGATTGAACTTTAATGTAAAGAAAACAAAAATCCTCACCACTGGACCAATAAATAACATCATGATAAATCCAGAAAAAAATTGACGTTGTCAAAGACTTCAATTTCCTTGGATTCACAATCAACATAGTCAGCAGCAGTCAAGAAATCAATGTATTGACTTGATAAATCTGCTGCAAAAGACTTCTTTACAGTGTTCAAGAGCAAAGAAGTCAGTATGAGGAATAAGGTGCACACCTCATATGCATATGAAAGTTGGACAATGAATAATGAAGACCTTAGAGGAACGAATGCATTTAAGACACTGTAATGGCAACTAATATTGAAAGCACCATGGACTGCCAGAAGAACAAACAAATCTGTCTTGGAATAAGTACAGCCAGAATGTTCCTTAGAAGTGAAGATGGTGAGACTTTATCTCTTGTACTTTGGACATATTTATCAGGAAGAGCCAGTCCCTGGAAAAGAATGTCATGTATGGAAAAGTGGAGGGTCATCAACAAAAGAGAGTCCCCCAACAAGATGGACTAACACAGCAGCAGCAGCAATGATCTCAAACATGACAATTATGAGGATAGCATAGGACCAGGTGGTGTTTAGTTCACTGTTCATAGGATTGCTATAAGTTGGCACCAATTTGATAGTAGTGTTGCTCTGTGGGCTAATATATCAGACTGCAAAGCTGTTTGAACTTCCAGGTCGGTGGTTCAAGCTCACCAGCTGCTCCTTGGAAATCCTATACAGGGTCACTATGGATCGAAATTGACTCAATGGCACTTAACAACAACAACAACAACAACAAATAATAAACATGGTTTTAAAATGAAGTGTTATTTTACTTAACATAGTTTCCATTTCTTGAAATATGGAAAATGAGAAAGGTTCAGTGTGACAACAATTGAAATGAAACAGGTGGATCTGAGAACTTTTAAGAAGTAAAAATGATTTCTGCACAGCATTAAAAATGGACCTTCGGCAGTTACCCTACTTGTAGGAAGCAGCTGCTAGAGACACACAATGAAACGGCAGCAGATTAATGGATAGGCCTCACAACTTAATACACACAGTGACATTCATGCTTGATCCTACTTAAGTTTTCTTCATTCCTCTCTCTACAGTAGCAACTGGAGTATCAGCTTGAAAGTGTATACAGCAGAAGAAATCTCTGTTGCAAATGGGACCCCAGGGAAGCTGGCATGCAAGTCCCAGTCTCCTGACATGACCAGCAGCTTGACCTCTGACCCTAGGAGCTTCCAGCCTTAGGGGTTCCACACCAGCATGGTGCTAAGAATCCCAGACTGCTGTTAGATATTTCTACCTCGAGGTTTCTCTATTCTTGTTGTCTAACTAATGACCCATTTTTCTGAGTATTCATTTAAGAAATAAATGAGTTTGTTATCAAGCATAGACTTCAAAGTCCTTCTCTTGCTTCAGAATTTCCAGGAAAATTCAGTGAGGCATCTCTCAAAAGTAATAGCTGATTCCCTTGTCTCTGCATGTTACTCTCCCTCTTGCCATTCTACCAATTCCTCCCCACCATGAAATCCCATTTTGAAATTAATCTTTTCCACAGAGTAGCCCCTAATCAACCCTGGCTGACTATAATCAGGATATATCCCACATCCTTTCAGCTTTCATTTATCCCTTTTTTAAAAAATTGTGTTCTTGTTTCTTCTAAGTGTTTCCAGTTTGTGTGTGTTGTTGTTTAGTACTGCCAAGTTGGTTTTGCTTCATCTTGACCCTGGATAGGGTTTCCAAGGAGTGGCTAGTTAAGTTTGAACAGCCAATCTTGTAGTTCAAACTAAGCTTGTGGTTGAGTGATTATCCTACAGCACCACACCAGGTATAAGAAACTCTAACACTGCAATGAGTAAGCACTCAACTGCTAACTGAAAATGTCAGAGGTGTTCCACAGCAGGTTGCAGGAGAAAAGACCTGGTGATCTGCTCTCAGAAAGATTTTTGTTGTTGTGTGCCCTTGGGTTGATTCCAACTAATAGTGATCCTGTCTTTCAGAGTCGAACTGGCAACCTAGGAAATCCTATGGGGTAAGTTCTACTTTCCAATTATTAATGGATGTTTACAGCTGTATGTTGAGCAAATAATCCAAGAAGCTGAGTTATATGAAGAAAAACGTGGCATCAGGATTGGAGGAAGACTCATTAACAACCTGTGACATGCAGATGATACAACCTTGTTTACTGAAAGTGAAGAGGACTTGAAACATTTACTTATGAAGATTAAAGAGCACAGCCTTCG
>NW_006408725.1:396474-398784 GCF_000296735.1 Chrysochloris asiatica
AAAAAAAACAACAGATCTGTGTTGGAAGAAGTGCAGCCAGAATGCTCCTTGAAGGCCAGGGTGGCCAAACTTCATCTCTCATAGTTTGGATATATTGTCAGTAGGGACTAGTCATTGGAGAAGGATATCATGTTTGGTAAGGCAGAAGCTCAGAAAAAAAGAGGAAGACCCCCCCAGAGAGATGGATTAGCAAAGTGGCAGCATCATTAGGCTCAAGCATGGCAACAATAGTGAGGTCAGCCCAGGATTAGGCAGTGTTTTGTTCTGTTGTACATAAAGTCACTATGAGTCAGTACCAACATGGTGGAACCTAACAGCAAGTTCTACTTTGTCATATATTGTTAGAATCAATCCAAACACACATACACACACAAATCGATTCAATGGCATATAACATATACGTACATGTATATATTATGTACGTACATATATATATATATATATGTAAGGAGTCCTGGTATGGGATAATACACTAGACCTCAAGGTTGCTTTGAATTGCAAGGTCGGTGATTCAAATTCACCAGCTACTCCTTGGAAACTCTGTACAGGGTCTCTATGAGTTGGAATCAGCTCGACAACACCTAACAACAGCATACATATATATGTATATGTTGTTGGAGTCCTAGTATGGTACTGTAGGATAAGCACTGGACTGGTAAACATAAGGGTGGCAGTTCAAACCCACCAGCCATTCCTCAGAAACCCTACACAGAGTCAAAGCTGATTCAACATCACTTATCAACAATTTGTCGTATGTTGTTTTTGTTGTTACATACTGTCAAGTTGCTGTGACCCATAGTGAGCCTGTATAGGGTATCCGAAGTGGTAAATCTTGTGGGAGCAGAAAGCCTTATCTTCTTCCCACAGAGCAACTTTGGGGTTTGAACTGCTGTGCAGTACTTAATTCTACAAAGCCACGGCATAACCCATATGTATGTGTTGTTGTTTATTCAGTGCCATCAGGTAGGTTCTGACTCATAGAGATCCTGTGTACAGTGTTTGAGAGTGGCTGGTGGGTTTGAGCCGCTGACTTTGTGGTTTCCGATCCAATGATTATCCTACAATGCCACAGGGTTCAATAAGTTCATGGGATAATTATCTTTTAATTCCATAGTCTATATATAAAAGTTTTTGAATTCCCCTCATGTATGTGTGTTTTGTTGTTGTTGTTAAGTTCTGTCAAGTCAGTTCTGACTTAGAAGACCCTGAATAGGGTTTCCAAGGAGTGACTGGTAGGCTTGAACCACAGACCTTGAGATTAGCATTCCAGCATTTATGCTACAGCGCCATACCAGGACTCTGTTGACCTTGAGGTTAGAAGCCCAGCTCATAATCCACTAGTCTACCAGAGTTCCTTTAAATTTCAGGGAGGGGAAGAGGTTTTAGAAAAAGTATCTAAAAAGGCTCATGGGGGTGGAGGGAAATGGCATGTGGTAAAACAAAACAAAACAAAACAAAAAAACAGAAACACTGCTGTAAGCACTCCCTCACTACCACCACCAAAGTGGTTACGAATCGGGTTGCTAACCTTAAAGTCGGCAGTTCAAAACTTCCGGCTGTTCTGCAGGAGAACGATGAGGCTTTCTGCTCCCGTAAATATTTACAGCCTCGGAAATCCTGTGCAGGGTCACTATGAGTAGGAATTGACTCCACGGTACTTAACAACAACAAAAAAGCTCATTGGCAATACGTTTTTTTAGCAAAGTTTTTCACCCTAGAAAGTAATGAAAAAAATGAGACTCTAGAGCTGAGTATATATAAGAAGTAACACAGAACTTGGAGTTCAACCAAACATTGAACCGGTCTGCTCTCTGTGGAGTGACCTGGGGGAATATATGCACTAGCCCTTCTGATTTAACTGTGATCTTCTTGATTAGCCTGTAGTCTGATTCAGTAATGTTTATCAGGTGCTTACTATGCAGTTTGTTGTTGTTAAGTGCCAACAAATCAATTCTGATTCATACTTACCTGTGTAGGGTTTCTGAGAAGCAGCTGGTAGATTTGAACTGCTGATTTTGTAGCTCAAACTGACCTTGTGGTCCAGTGCTTATCCTACGGCACCACACCAGGACTGTTGTTGTTGTTGTTAGGTACCATTGAGTTGGTACTGACCCATAGCAACCTTATGCACAGCAGAATGAAACACTGCCTAATCCTGGGCAAACCTCACTACTGTTGCCACGCTTGAGTCCATTGACGCTGCCACTTGGCCAGTCTATCTCATTGGGGTCTTCCTCTTTTTCTCTGTCCCTCCACCTTACCAAACATGATATCCTTCTCCAACAACTGGACTTTGTACAGTGATGAGCC
>NW_006408725.1:401150-402773 GCF_000296735.1 Chrysochloris asiatica
TTGAGTGCTTTTATCAGGAAAGGGTGCTGGTGTTAGTGGTGGTTATGTGCCATAGAGTTGGTTCCGACTCATAGTGACCCTGTTATAGGGTTTCCTAGGCTGTAAATCTTTTCAGGAGCAGAAGAAAGCCTCATCTTTCTCCCATAGAACTCTTGGTAGTTTCAAACTGCTGACCGTGAGATTAGCAGCCCTACTCGTAACCACTACGCTACCATAGCTCCTTGAATGGGTGCTAGATGCTGTCAAATATTTTTTCTGCATCAATTTATATATGTTTTCTTTCCTTTGTTTTATTTATGTGGTAGATTACAGTGATTGCTTTTCTAATATTGAAACATCCCTGCATACCTGATATGAATCCCACTTGGTCATGATGTATTGTTTTTTTGATATGTTATTTGATACTATTGGCTAGGATTTTAAAAATTATTATTACTGTGAATTGAATAATAGTTGCCATGGGAAAACATCAGTTTTGTCTCAAGCAATCGTGTTTTGTTTCATTGAAACAATTACAACCCCCTCCATGCACTATTCACTATTGATTAACAATATTTGCCTCTATTCCCCCTTTTTGTGTGTGGGTGTTTGTGTTTTGATGTACACAAAAACACGCAAGTTTTTGCTTAAAAAACCAAAGGGCACATTTTGCAACCCAGCCTCCTCCCTGCCAGCACATAGTTTTTCTCTTTCCATGAGTCTAGAGTCCTCAGCTGCTCTGTCTCTCCATGCCATCACCTCTGCCTCCATCTCTGGTGTCACTGCTTCTCTGGTTAGGATCTGATGTTCTGCTCATGCTCTTATCTCTTAATGGTCCTAGGGTCCTTTGTTCCTGGAATGTAAAATTAACTACTCCCCCATATATATATATATATAATAACTTTTTATTGTGAACTGAGTGAAAGTTTTCAGAGCAGATCATCAGTTTTACATTCAACAAATCATATACTTTTGCTTCATTAAAATGATTGTATTCTCCTCCTTGTACTAACAGTTAACAGTATTTACCTCTATAAATTTGAACTCGTACTTTCCTTCCAGTGGCTCCCACTACCTTCATCTTTCGTCTGCTATCCTCTCTCTTGTTGTATATTCCCTGACCTGTCATCCATGTTAACATGTGTTAGCCTCTAGCTGATTAACATGTGTCTCCCTCTATCACTCCCAGAAAACATCATAGAATATTTCTTTTATCAAGAAAACTTTTTCATAACCTTGGTCTCATACAATATTTGTCCTTTTGTAATCAACTAATTTCACTTAGTATAATATCCTCCAGGTTAATCCAGGTTGTGAGATGTTTCACAGATTGCTAGTCTTCAATGTTGTCTAGTATTTCATCTCATCGTGTGTATGTACCAAAGTTTGTTTAACCATTCTTATGTTGATGGGCACTTAGGCTGTCTCCATCTTTTTAACTACTCCCCTTTTTGTTACACAATTTCTACCTTTATAGGTGTGACAATCACAATTAGTCATGATAACAATTATTCACTATTGAATCAAAAGAATTCTATACCCATCTCCTTTCACCAGACCCATCTAGACAAGATGAAAACTATTCAGTGAGGATTCTACTTTACCCTGTTCACTCTGAAACTAAACTCCTTGAAAACTTGTAAG
>NW_006408725.1:406603-416565 GCF_000296735.1 Chrysochloris asiatica
TTCTTTACATTGTTTTTCAGTTTTGTGCTTCATTTATTTCTGTTCTAATCTTGTTATTTCTTTTTTTCTGCAGCAGAAATCTTACATTGCTGCTCTTTTTCTAATATTTCGAAATGTTGGTTTAATGTGTTACTATTGGTTTTTTCTTTAATTTGGATGTGTGCATTTACTGCTATAAATTGTCCTTTGAGCATTGATTCTACCATATATTGTGTTTTCATTCTCATTCTTTTACATTTTTATTTGTTCTATTACCTAATAGCTTTTAAATAGAGTGTTGTTTAATTTCCTCATATTTTTTCTTTTTCCTTTATTGCCATATTGTTGATTTCTAATTTTATAGCATTGTGATCTGAGACGATGCTTTGTTATATTTTGATGTTTTTAATTTACTGAGCTTTGCTTTGTGACCTAACAAATGATCTATATTAAAGAATGTTTCATTTGCTTTGGAAAAAAGTGTACTGTGCTACTGTTGAGTTGAGTGCTCTATATATGTCTATGAGGTCAAGTTGTCTGATTGTGTCGTTTAGTTCTTCTGTGTATTTTATGAGTGTCTTGCTAATAATTCTGTCCTTCATCAAAGGTGGTGTATTAAAATCTACTAGTAGTGTAGTGGTAGTTGGTGGTTATGTGCTATGGAATCTGTTCCTATTCATAGCAACCCTGCACAGGGCTTATGAGGCTGTAAATCTTTATGGGAGTGGAAAGCTTCATCTTTCTCCCACAGAATGGCTGGTAGTTTTGAACTGCTGACCTTGAGGTTAGCAACCCAACTCATAACCACTATGTTACCAGAGCTCCTTACTAATATTGTAGAGTTATCTATTTCTTTTCGTCAGTTCCATTAGAGTTCAATTTATTTATTTTGAGGCTCTTTCATTAGATATTTATCATGGTTTTGTTATCTTGTTCAATTTACCCTTTTATCATGATATATGACCTTCTTTGTTCCTTATGCTGGTTTTTGACCTCCTGACTCTAGATGGAGTTCCTATAGGCCTAGGTGTTGTCTATATTCTGGGCATCCAATCCAGAGGTAATTCTTGGAGGCCCTTCAGGTTGCTAGTTTCAGTGTTTGTCAGAAGCAAAGGGCAGCAGGGGAAAGGATGGCTGATGATGAAGGTTCCTGCTAGCCTAATTCTGGCCTGGAGGCTCTTGGTTCTATAGATCTGGAGCAGAGCTTGCCTGGATCCTGGTGCCAAGGTGGCATAGAGGGCACCTGCCTCACACTGACTCACAACCTTGAAGCTCAGAACTCCTAGAGAGCATGGTCTGTGCTGGGGGAAGAAGAGAGTAAGGACCAATCTCACCTCTCTTAACTTGGGAAGTGTGGGAAGCTAGAAGGAATCTCACCTTTTTTGTTGCCTGTGTGAATCTGCCACGTCAGGCCACCATTTGTCTCTCATTCCAAAGCTGCTCATAAGAGTTCAAGATTGCTGCTCCATGTCTGACTGGCAGTCTGTTCACCATTCAGTCTTCTTTTTTCACTGCACCTGCTCAGCTTTTCCTCCCAGTAGGTATTCAATCCACTTCTTTTATCTTTCCTCTTTAATCCTGAAAATCAGGATTCCAAAAATTGTTCTCTGTCTGTTTTATTTGATCTCCGGAATCTTTGCTATAGAGGGTCTGTATAGCATGCCTACCTGGTATGTCATCTTGCCAGAAGTCCAAAGCAATTCTTTCATTGTCTTCAATTTAAATGTTAAGAAACTGAAGCTTAGTTAGATTGAGTTACTAGCTTAAAGTCTATAGTTAGTAGCTGGACTGATATAACCAGATCTGTCTGGTTCTGAAATATTGGCTTATTCCACCTCTGGGCCAATTATTTTGACTGCTGTAAAAATGGTAGAATAAATACTGAAAAGGTGTTTTGTTAACAATGAATATATGGCAAAAGCATATACTCTCTTTTGGTTATACTCATACTCATATAAAGCATGAAGGAACAGATCCAGATAATAAAACCTTGGATGGCAGAGCCTATGGAAAGAACACTGTTGGAAGTAACACAATGACTTGGGAATAATCTGTATTTATAGATAGGTCTTCTTGCTCATAACCCCTTTCTCTGTATACTCTACTCTCACCTCTACTTACTATTGTTGCTAAGTGTGTTTTATCCTAGACTAAATTTGAGACAAGTAGAATTCGGGGGTAATTTTATCTCTAGTTTCTCCTAAAGAAATGCACCCAGGGCAGGCAATTGATTTCTTGAAACACTTTGATTAGTTAAGGACTATTTTTGTAATAAATATATATAGAGATAGATGTATGTTTGTATAATATATACCTTTGTGGCAAAGCCAAAAAAGGAGAAAGAAAGAAGATGGAGCCTGGGAGAGTGAGTGAGCCAGAGGTGCAGTGAAGACAGGTTAATGTCAGGGCATTTTCTTTTATTTTTGCATACTCAAATGTGAAAACCTAAGCAAAGGCAGGCTCATTGACAGACTGATCTTGGTTCAGAGGATCTTCTTGAAGTCCTAAGTGGTCTTGTTTGCCTTCAAAGTCAAGGTCCTAGGTTTGTACCATAAAGAATGATCCAGGATACCTTTAGCTTCCAAATAGCCCTCAGAAACAGACTCAGAAAGCTGTTCTAGATTGAGAAGTTCCATCAGTAGTAAGAGGGGGCTTAACAGAGTTAGTGGGAAATGGTATTAAAAGATACTGGATTTTTTCCCACAAACTTTTGAAGCCCCTATACATCCCTAAAGGAGCTCTGGTAGCATAGTAGTTATGAATTGGGCTGCAAACCTCAAGGTCAGCAGTTCGAAAGTACCAGCTATTCCGCGGGAGAAAGATGAGGCTTTCTGCTCCTGTAAAGATTTACAGCCTCGGAAACCCTGTACAGGGTCGCTATGAGTTGGAATACACAGCACATAACAACAACTTGCATCCCTAATCTCACATGCATCCCAGAATTCCACTGAATCCATTGTTTCATACATCCCTTCACCCAGTACCTACAGCTTATCAAGTGCTACTTTAGGCTATTAACTAACAAAGTCCCTAACCTAATGACTAAAGAGGCAAAGGGATGGGGACAATATGATAAATCAAGAAAACCAAATCCAAGGAATTTTGTTTACCTTTTGTTGTTGTCCCACTTGCTTTCAACAAGTTGTTCTCTTGCCATGGAAGACAATAACGTCTCACAGGAAAAACCCTGATGGTATTTTAATATTTATTGATTCAGAGATAATTCTCTATTCTTTTTCTAATTTGTTTACTTCTCTTTAGTTTCTTTTCTACTCACATATTATATTAACTGTCTTTATTATTATTATTATTTTATTGTGTTTTGGGTAAAAGTTTACACCTCAAATTAGGTTCCCATTTAACAATTTCTATACATATTGTTGGAAGAAACATGAGACTTTCTGCTCCTGTAAAGATTTACAGCCTCAGAAACCTTATACAGGGTCACTGTGAGTTGGAACCAACTTGACGGCATACCATGTCTACTACAACCGAACATATTATTCAGCGACATTGGTTATATTTTCCACAAAGTATCAGCATTCTCATTATTTCTGTTCTGGTTGTTCCATTTCCATTAACATGCATCTAGCTTCCACCTTGGTGTGAGATGGGCAGCATTATATTGTAAGAGTGTATATACACAGAGGGAAAGGAGCCATTTGTCTAAGATCTCATGTGTAAATACCATAAAACCTCTAGTGAGTCTTTAGGGATCATGATATAGGGCTTTATAATCTAGGAAGGTGAATATTATCAGGTCTGCTGTTTTTAGAAGTGGAAAGAGGAAGACCCCCAACGAGATGGATTGGCCAAGTGGCAGCATCAATGGACTCAAGCATGGCAACAGTAGTGAGGTTGGCCCAGGATCAGGCAGTGTTTCGTTCTGCTGTGCATAATGTCACTATAAGTTGGTACTGACTCGATGGCACCTAACAACAACAATTATCAAGGGTCATTTGACTATAGAACACAGTTGTGATCTGTTCTTGTTGGTAAGTCCAATTGAATCAGTTCCAACTCACTGCAACCCTATATATGGTTCCTGATAAGTGGCTGGTGAGTTTGAACCACCAACCTTGTAGTCCAGTGATTATCCTGCAGCACCACACAGAAAATAGTTTTTTGCCTTTTTGTTTTTTTCCCCCTTTTTGATTAGCATTTAACCTGTAGCTTTCTGAGATGAATCTCTTTGACTTGATATTTACATTGTGATCAGTTAGTATTAGAGTACCATCTATAAAATAAATACAAACAAAATGATCAGTTTATCTGAGTGTATTTTAAAGTGTATTTATTGTTTATAAAAGCTAACATGTACTAGGTGCTATGTTCTAGACACTTAAATTTTATTTTGTGGGAAATCTCTTAGAATGTGCCACAAGCCAATAGGAATGTGCAACATTTTGCAAAACCCTATCCTTGCTATTGCTGACCTGGCAAACCTCGTAGTGGTTTGTTTATATGTCTACATGTGTCTGAGTAAAAGCTCTTGTAACCAATCCTGAAGAAATTTACTCTGGCAGGGAGAAAGAATTTCTGAAAAGCTTGCTCAAGGATTTTGGTCCGAAAGAAGGTAAAATCTCTGTGAAACAGTCAGTGGCAGACAGCTAGTGCCATACTTGGTGTATTTTTTTTAGCAAAGTAGGCTGATGAAGATCATAAGAGGCTAAAGGAGTCTGAAGTAACTCTAATCCCTAGCAAGTAGACCCTGTGGTGCAGCTTTGGACCTGAGCATAAGCCAGGCTCTCATAAAGGATGTTGAGCTAAGAATACAGGGTCACTATGGGTCGGAATTGACTCGACGGCACTTAACAACAACTACTGATGTTGGGAGTCCTGGCGTGATGCTGGGAGAGTGAGTGAGCCAGAGGTGCAGGGAATTAATGCACCAGACTGCAAAGCCGTATGAACTGCAAGGTTGGCAGTTCAAGCTCACCAGCTGTTCCTCGGAAACTCTAGACAGGGTCACTATGGGTCAGAACCAACTCAACGGCACTTCACAACAACTGATGTTGACTCCTGATGTGGTGCTGTAGCATCAGCGCTGGACTGTAAACCACAAGGTCGGCAGTTCAAACCCACCTCAGAAACTCCTCAGAAACCCTTTGCAGAGGAGTTGAAACTAGCTTAAGGATGCTTAACAACAACTGAAATTGAGCAAGAGGCAAAAAGCCAAAGGGAAAGAATGAAGTAAACTTAGGAGAGGAGCTAGTGTTTAGCTGGAGATACTAGACCTTCTTCCACTTTCTCTCTAACTAAAAGATACCATCAGAAGAAGTTAAAGAATTTGGTTTCCATTGTCAATTTTATGTCTATTTAAATTAATTTTAAGGTTTTATGTACAGACTCTTCTACAGCCACCCTTCCTCCTTATCAGTAAACCAGTTGCTGTCAAGTTGATTCCGACTTGTGTGTATCTGAGTAAAACAGTGCTCCACTGGGTTTCAACAGTTGATTTGTACAGAAGCAGATCACCAGACGTTCCTTCAAGGCATCTCTGGATAGACTCAAACTGTCCACTTTTCCATTAGTAGTCAAGAGCATTAACTGTTGCACTACCTAAGGACTCCTCCCTATCATAAACATGTAATAAAGTGATTGGAAATACAGTCTCTTCCTATAAAGGCCAAGAAGTATGGAGGACAGTAGAGAAATACAATAGCTTAGTCAGTATGTTACCTGTACATTAGACTAGCATCTAATCTGCTATAAAACATTGATTTGGGTTCCTGAATCCAAGACTTCAAACCAGTTCATTCTGGTTTGAACCACTGCTGAGAATCTGCATTTTAGCACTGGACTGAGGACCACAAGGTCGGCAGTTCAAACTCACCAGCTGCTCCTTGGAAGGGTTGCTATGAGTTGGAACTGACTTGACAACACTTAACAACAACCCCAGATATACAGAATTAGAATCTACATCGTAACAAGACCCCCAGGTGAGGGAGAAAGATGGGCGTTCTGCTCCTATAAAGATTTACAGCCTCAGAAACTCTACACAGGGTTGCTAAGACTCAGAACCAACTCAATGGCATACAATCACTACCATCATATCAGGTGGAAATTCATATTATCAACAGAGAGTGAACCAAAATGACCTGTTTCAAAACCCTGCTGAAATTACGCTAGTTGGATAAAGATACTTTGATAGCCTTTTACATTTTCTCCTGTATACCTGTATACCCTCTGAGTCACACTGGCATTACTTCCTCTAGTTAATCCTTCAGTGGCTTTGTTTTAGCATTTTCACGTTACTGCAGATATGTACAGACCTACACTGTCTAGTACAGTGTCTACTAGCCACATGTATCTATTCAAATTTAAATGAAATGAAATTTAAAATTCAGTTCCTCAGTCACACTAAGTGTCAAGTTCTCAGTAAAGTTACATGTGGCTGTTGTTTAAGTGCCGTCAAGTTGATTCCAACTCATAGCAACCCTGTCTAGGATTTCCAGTGAGTGGTAGGTTTGATTGAACCACTGACCTTGTAGTTAGCAATCCAGTGCTTATCATATTGGACAGCACAGATACAAAAACATTACCTCCTCACAGAAAGTTCTGCACAGTATGGGTACAGACCATGCAAGAATTGATAACTACTTAAGAGTAGTTATGCCAGGTTACAGGCATATATGCGAAGAATTTCCACACTTTTTTTTCCTGGTGTGGAGACATTGTGAATGGGAATCTGGACAGATCCACATAGTGGTCCTTGTTGTTGTTGTTGTTAAGTACCATTGAGTCGGTTCTGACCCATAGCGACCCTGTATAGGGTTTCCGAGGAACAGCTGATGAGCTTGCACTGCCAACCTTCATTGCCGTTCAAACTGACTTTGCAGTGCAGTGCACAGCCCGCAGCGCCACACCAGGACTCCATAGTGGTCCTAGAGATGGCCAGTTTCTGTTGTTATTTTAAATTGAAATATTTTGTTGTTGCTGAGAATATGCATATGCATAGTAAAACACACTGATTCAACAGTATCTCTGTGTACAATTCAGTGACATTGATGACATTCTTCAAGTTGTGCTATCATTCTTACCTCCTTTTCTGAGCTGTTCCTCCCCTAGTAACCTAAAGTCACTAGGCTGCCAGTTAGTTGAGCAAGAGGAAAACAGTAGGCAGCATATGCCCCTTCACTCACTTTTTAAACTTATCCATGGCTTACTACATCCCACACACTGCCATGAGCTGGGCTGTAACTGTGAACATGACAGAGCATGTACTCAGCAAACAAGATGAGGGAGAGAGAATGCCTGCCCTTGACAAGTACTGAGAGAAGACAGTCCTAAGTAAAGCCACAGTCACGAGAGGGCAACTCTAAAGAGGTAGAACAGGTAGCTGGAGAACTGCAAGGATAGACTGTTGAACCCAACCTACAGTAGTCAGGGAGAAGGTGTGTTGGAGCAAAAGCATTTGCAAGCAGGTTAAAAAACTAAGAAGACTCCAGTAAAGACTATTCCAATTGGATTGATCAGTCCCCAAAGGTTCAGGGTAGGAGACAGCAGGACCAGCCTGATTTTAGCATTGGTTTGGGAGGAAAACAGGCCTAAAACACCTTACATTCTGGCCTAATAAATTGGGATGTTGTCCTGAAGGTAACTAAGATTTTTAAGTGGAGAATTTATAAATGGGGGTTTGCATTTTAGCAAAATTACCCTGCCATGTGGTGGAGAAAAGACTAAAAAGGGGGAAGAAATAGTGAAACCAATGAATTATGCGGCTATTGCAGTGATCAGAACTAGATTCCTAGCAGTCAACAGTGGGAATAAAGATTATGGGAGGGATCTGAGAAATGTTGTTGTCAGGTGCCATCGAGTCGGAACCGACTCATAGTGATCCCATGCACAGAAGAACGAAACAATGTCTGATCCTGGGCCAACCTCACTACCGCTGCCACACTTGAGTCCATCAATGATGCCACCTGGCCAATCCATCTCGTTAGAGGTCTTCCTCTTTTTCTCTGACCCTCTACCTTACCCAGCATGACATCCTTCTCCAACGATTGTTTCCTCTGGACAATATGTCCAAAGTATGAGAGACGAAGCTTAGCCATTCTGGCCTCCAAGGAGCACTCTGGCTGCACTTCTTCCAAAACAGATTTATTGGTTCTTTTGGCAGTCCATGGCACTTTCAGTATTCTCCTCCAACACCACAACTCAAAGGCATCAATTCTTCTACGATCTTCCTTATTCACTGTCCAGCTTTCACATCCATATGAGGCTATTGAAAACACCATGGCCTGGGTCAGGTGCACCTTAGTCCTCAAGCTGACATCTCTGCTCTTCAATACTTTAAAAAGTTCCTGTGCAGCAGATTTGCCCAGTGCAATACATCGTCTGATCTCTTGACTGCTGCTTCTGTGAGTGTTGATAGTTGATCCAAGAAGAATGAAGTCCTTGACAACTTCAATCTTTTCTCCACTGATAAGAATGTTGTTTATTGGTCCAGTGGTGAGGATTTTTGTTTTCTTGACATTGAGATGTAATCCATATTGAAGGCTGTGCTCTTTGATCTTCATAAGTAAATGTTTCAAGTCCTCTTCACTTTCAGTAAACAAGGTTGTATCATCTGCATATCTCAGGTTGTTAATGAGTCTTCCTCCAATCCTGATGCCACGTTTTTCTTCATAGAACCCAGCTTCTCGTATTATTTGCTCAGCATACAGGTTGAATAAGTATGGTGAAAGAATGCAACCCTGTCTCACACCTTTCCCAATTTTAAAACATTCAGTGTTCCCATGTTCTGTTCGAACAATTACTTCTTGGTCTAGGTACAGATTTCTTAGAAGTTAAAGAGCATTGGCAGGACTTATTGACTGGTAACCCTGGTAGCATAGTGGGTTACACATTGGTCTGCTAACCTCAAGGTCAGCAGTTCGAAACTGCCAGCTGCTCCCTGGGAGTAAAATGAGGTGTAGTGGTTACAAATTGGGCTGCGAACCGCAAGGTCAGCAATTCGAAACTACCAGCTGTTCCACAGGAGAAAGATGAAGTTTTCTGCTCCTGTAAAGACTGACAGCCTGGAAACCCTATGCAGGGTTGCTATGAGTTATAACCAACTCCATAGCATCTAACCATAACCACCACCAAAGACTTATAGCCACAAAAACCTTACACAGGATGGCTATAAGTCGGAACTGATTCGAAAACACAGAATCAGCAGCAGCAGCAACAGCAATAACTGGCAGTAGAATTAAAGGGAGAAGGGCAGTGGCTGGCACCATTAATAGAGATGGGAAAACTGGACCATGAGTAGGTGATTTCTAGGGAGAAGTGGGGTTTAAAGGCTGGGGTTGGGGGTGTGCAGTGGGGGGTGATGTAGCAATTCATTTAGTAAGTAGTAGGAACCATGCAAAGGCCTAAAACTTCTCAGTCCTTAATTTACTTGGCCTCTCACTATGCATTTGCAATTTATAATTATCATACTTGGTGATCCAGTCTCTTATTTTAGTATATTCTATATCTTTGGCCACCACTCTTCTGTTAGTTTGTCATATAGTGCTGGCTTGTGAGTTGCTGTGATTCTGGAAGATATGCCACTGGTATTTTAAATACCAGCAGGGTCATCCATGGTGGACAGGTTTCAGATGAGTTTCCAGACAAAGACAGTCTAGGAAGAAGGAGTGACGAACTACTTCTGAATATTAAGTCACTGAAAACCTTATGAATAGCAGAGAAACATTGTCAGATATATATAGTGCCAGAAAATGAGCCCCTCAGGTTGGAAGCCACTCAAAATGCGACTGGGAAAGAGCTGCCTCCTCAGAGTAGAGTTGACCATGATCATGTGACGGGAGTAAAGCCTATGGTAGAAAAGCCTGTCGGACCTTCATTTGCTGATGGGGCACAACTCAAAATGAAGAGAAACAGCTGTAAACATCTATTGAAAATTGGAACATGGAATGTAGAAGTTTGAATCTGGGAAAATTGGAGGTTGTCAAAAATGAAATGGAACGCATAAACATCCATATTTTAGGCAT
>NW_006408725.1:417721-427819 GCF_000296735.1 Chrysochloris asiatica
TGCAGAAAGCATCAAGAGAAGATGGAAGGAATACACAGAGTCACTGTACCAAAAGGAAATGGTTAATGTTCTACTGTTTCAAGAGGTAGCACATGATCAAGAACCAATGATACTTGAGGAGGAAGTACAAGGTGCATTGAAGGAATTGGCAAAGAACAAGGCACCAGGAATTGATGGAATTAAAAAAATGTATACTAGTGCCCCCTTTTTACAAATGAGGAAACTGAGACACAGGGATTAATTAACTTGTGCAGGATACAAAGCTAGTAATTGGCAGTATAAGAATCCAAATCCAAACAATGATGGCCCAGGTACACAATGGTAACCACCATGCAGACAGCTTTTTTTCCCCTTAAACTTTATGTCAAGAATATTCACAGCAAAACATACAATTCAACAGTTTCTGCATGTACAATTTAGTGATACTGATTACATTTTTCAAGTTGTGCAACCATCCTCACCCTCCTTTTCTGAGTTGTTCCTCCTTCATTCACATCCACCCACTGCCTGCTAAGATACTTATCTAATCTTTTGAGTTGCTGCTGTTAATTTGACCCCAAACAGAGAGTTCCTAAAAGAGTATAATGCTCAAGGCAGAATAGTTTTCACTAGTTAAACTAAACTAGTCCTGGGTGTGGCACTGTGGGTTAATGCACCAGACTGCAAAGCTGTTTGAACTGCAAGGTTGGTGGTGCAAGCTCACCAGCTGCTCCTCAGAAACCCTATACAGGATTGCTATGGGTCGGAGTAGACTCAACAGCACTTAACAACAACAACCTTTGTGTTTTAAGACAATTTCAGGGGTTATTTTTGACTTAAGGTTTAAAGATTATCTCAGGACAATAATTTGAGGGATTCATCCACCCTCCATAACTCCAGAACATATAGAGTCTATGTTATGTGCTGTGGTATCAGTTCCAACTCATGGAAATTGTGTAGGATTTTTGAGGAGCAGCTGGCGGTCTTGAACCACTGACCTTGTGGCTAGCAGTCCAGTGCTTATCCTAGTGTGCCACACCAGGACTCCCAAAGTCCATGAGAATTTGAAATTCTGTTCCACCTTTCCAGTGGTGAGGATTTTTGTTTTCTTTACGTTAAGGTGCAACCTATAACCGAAGGTCTTTGTTCTTCATCAATAAGTATTTTAAGTTCTCTTTGCTTTCAGCAAGCAAGGTTGTATCATCTGCATATTGCAGGTTGTGAATGAGTCTTCCTCCAGTCCTGATGCCATTCTTCTTCATATAATCCAGCTTTTCAGGATTATTTGTTTAACATACAGATTGAACAAGTATAGTGAAAAAAATACATCCCTGACACACACCAATCCCGATTTTAACTTTTCAGTGTCCCCTTATTTTGTTCTAATGATTGCTTCTTGGTCTATATACAGATTCCTCATGAGCACAATTAAATTTTCTGGAATACCCATTCTTCACAGTGTTATCCATCATTTGTTATGATCCACACAATCGCCTGCCTTTATATAGTCAATAAAACACAAGGAAACTTGTTTCTGGTATTCTCTGTTTAAGCCAAGATCCAGATGATGTCAGCAATGATATACCTCCTACCACATCCTCTTCTGAATCTGCCTTGAATTTCTGGCAGCTCTCCATCAATGTACTGCTGCAACCATTTTTAAATTATCTTCAGCAAAAATTTACTTGCATATGGTATTAATGATATTGTTCAAAGATTTCCACATTCCATTGGCTAACCTCTCTGTAGAATGGGCACAAAAATGAATCTATTCTAATCAGTTGGCCAGTTAGCTGGCTTCCATTTTCTTGCATACACAAATGAGTGCCTCCAGTGCTGTATCAGTTTCTCAAAACATTTTCATTTGTGTTTTATCAATTCCCAGAACCTTGTTTACTGCCAATATTTTCAATGCAGTTTTGACTATTCCTTTCAATACCATAGGTTTCTGATCATATGGTGCCTCTGTAAATGAATGAATATCGATCAGTTCTTTTTGCTACAGTGACTCTGTGTATTCCTTTCATTTATTTTGATGCTTCCTATGTCATTCAATATTTTGCTCATAGAATCCTTCAACATTGCATCCTGCGGCTTTTTTTCTTAAGTTCTTTCAGCTTGAGAACTGCTGAGTGTGTTCTTTCTTTTTGGTTTTCTAACTCCAGGTCTTTGTATATCTCATTATAATATTTTTGTTTTCTCAAGCTGCCCTTTAAATTTTTCTGTGCAACTCTTTTACCTCCTCATCTTCTGTTAGCTTCCCTGTGCTAGACAGGAAGTTTCAGAATCTCTTCTGACATCCATTTTGGTCTTTTCTTTCTTTCATATCTTTTTAATAACCTTTGGCTTTCTTCACGTATGCTGTTCTTGATGTCATACTACAACTCCTCTGGTCTTCAGTTGTTAGTGTCTGATGCATCCAATCTGTTCTTGAGATGGCCTCTAAATTCAGGTGGGATATATTCAAGTTCACATTTTGGCTCTCATGGGTTTGTTTGAATTTTCTGCAGCGTCAGCCCGAACCTGCTTATGAGCAATCGATGGTCTGTGCCACAGTTAGTTGTGGCTGATGATTTTCAGTTTTTCCATAATCTCTTTCCACAGATGTTGTCAATTTGAGTCCTATATATCCCATCTGGTGAGCACCACATAAGTAGTCACTGTTAATGTTGTTGAAAAGGTATTTGCAATGAATAAGTCTGTGGTCTTGCAAAATTCTATCATGCAATCTCCAGCATTGTTTCTATCACCAAGGCCATATTTTCCAATGACTGATCCTTCCTCTTTATTTCCAAATTTCACATTCCAATTACCATAATTATCAGTGCATCTTGATTGCAAGTTTGATCAACTTCAGACTGAAGAACTTGGTAAAATTTTTCAATGTCATCATCACTGGTTTTAGTGGTTGGAGTGTAAATTTGAATAATAGTGGTATTAACTGGTCTTTCACAGACAACTTTGTACTTCAAGGTAGATCTCGAAATGTTCTTTTTGACAATGAGTGTGATGTCATTCCTTTTCATTTGTTGTTATTGGCATAATAATCAATGATTATCTGATTCAAAATGGCCAGTACCAGTCCATTTCAGCTCACTAATGCCTAAAATATTGATCTTTATGGATTCCATTTCATTTTTGATAGCTTCAAATTTTCTTAGATTAATACACTGTATATTCATTCTGATTATTAATGGATGTTTACAGCCTTTCTTCTGATTTTGAGTTGTGCCCAATCAGCAAATGAAGATTCTGAAAGCTTAACTCTATCCACATCATTAAGATCATGTCTACTTTGAGGAGCCAGCTCTTCCTCAGTCATATTTTGAGTTCCTTCCAACCTGTGGAGCTCATATATATCTTATATGTCAGATAATGTTCCACTGCTGCTCAAGGTTTTCAGTGGCTAACCATTCAGAAATGTTCAGCCTCTCCTTCTTCATAGCCTTTCTTAGTCTGGAAGCTCTACCAAAACCTGTCTACAGTAGATAACCCTGTTGGTATTTAAAATACTGGTGGCATAGCTTCCAGCCTCATAGCAACACACAAGTCACCACAATATGATAAACTGACAGACAAGTGGTTTGTCCCTAAGGGACAAAATCATGGACCCTAATACATGGCATAAATACACTCTCAAACATAATTAAAGCTTCACAAAAATCAGTAGACAAATTAGATGACTGGGACCTCCTGAAAATAAACACTTAATATGCATCAAAAGATTTCATCAATAAAGTAAAAAAAGAATCCACAGATTATATATGAATGGTTTCTATGCCATATCTGACTTCGTCTGATTTCAAAAGGGGAAAGGAAAATCAAACTTAACATTAGCCCAAGACTGATTCCTATAAGGCAGAGGTCAGACATGCTTTCATCATCTTTCCTCCCTTACCACTTTGACACCAACCATCCCTCCTCCCAAATTACTCTCTGCTTCTGTGCTGGGTTCAAGAATCTGTTGCATTGTACATACAGAACTCACAGACAATACTTAGGATTATGGGGTTTACTAGGGATATTAACAGGTTACAATTCAGAATCAGAAGTGCTCAGCATACAGTTCCTCCTCTCTGAAACACCTCTTCTCAACTGTGCCCAGAAGCATGGTTCTCTCTGGTCTTTAACCTCTTAGCTTCATGGCCCCTTGACCTCTCCCTTTCTTGGGCAAATGTTACAAAGCTCCTTTAGCACTTCTGGTAAGTATGCAGAGGGCACTCTACTTCACCATAAGCCTCAGCCCAAAGGCACTTGGTTCTAACTCCACTTATTGGCAGACCTAGCTCCCTAATTAAGTGCCTGGAGAACTCTACTTCATAAGCATGCCTCCTGCCCAAAGGCATTCAACTTTTCTCATTCTGTGGGTCAGAAACCCTGACATTCTAGTGTTCTTGGTGCTCCTATGTCTGCTGCCATTCTTTTCCCACCACATCTCTGGTTCACAACCCTCTGTCTCCTGGATTAAAGAGTTCCATGCACAGGGATCTCAGGGTCCAGAAGACATGCTCTACTCTGGGCCCTTCTTTCTTGGTGGCAACAAGATTCCATTCCTGCTACTGAGATGGCTCATTTTATAGCCATCAGGGTAGCAAAAGTTACAAATTACCACAGTAGAGTTTTATATGCCCTGTTTGCATGCTATTACCAGCCATTTGGTGTGAATTACAAAGACTATGGCTAGAAGAACCATATCAACTAATTTGCTGTTCCACAAACTGGGGGGAAAAACAGCAGACATATTGGACAAGGAACTAATCTCTGAAACTTACAGAAAACTTCAACACCTCAACAAGCAAAAGATAAATAATCTAATAAAAAATGTGACAGAGAATATGAGTAGACACTTCACCAAAGAAGACATTCAGGCAGCCAATAAACATACAAGAAATGCTTGTGATCATTAGTTATTAGAGAGATACAAACCAAAACAACTATGAGATAGCACCTCATCCCAGGATTAATGTTGTTGTTGTTGTTATGTGCCATGGAGTCTATTCCAACCCATAGAGACCCTGTTTCCAAGGAGCAGCTGGTGAGGCTGAACCACCTAACTTGCAGTTCCAATGACTTTGCAGTCTGACTCATTGTTGTTGTTGTTGTTAAGTGCCGTCGAGTCGGTTCCAACCCATAGCGACCCTGTACAGGGTTTCCGAGGGTGTAAATCTTTACGGGAGTAGAAAGCCTCATCTTTCTCCTGCGGAGCTGCTGGTAGTTTCGAACCGCTGACCTTAAGGTTCGCAGCCCAATTCGTAACCACTACGCTACCAGAGCTGACTCATTAGCCACTATTAACTTCGGTGAAGTGGAAGTCAGTATTCAATAAGGAGGTGAGAAAAACATGACTGAGGCAATGGAAGACACTAGGAGTACAAGAATTAAAGGCAACAGAGGTAAATGTTATACACACAACCCTGCAATAGCTGTAATAACAATAAGCTATGGGTGGATACTACCACTCATCTATCAGTGTGTCAGACTGTGGTGACTAGCGTGTTGCTGTGATTCTGGAAGCTATGCAATGGATATTTTGAACAGCAGCAGTGTTACCCACAGTGGACAAGTTTCAGCTGAGCTTCCAGATGAAGACAGACTAGAAAGATGACGAGACAGACTACTTCTGAATATTTAGTCACTGAAAGTCTTATGAATAGCAGTGGAACACTGTCAGCACGAGAATATTGCATATGATGAAGAAGCATGATGAAGAGCATCAGAATATTGACAGATATAGTGCCAGAAGATGAGCCCCTCAGGGTTGAAGGCATTCAAAATACAACTGGGGAAGAGCTGCCTCCTTAAAGTAGAATTTTCCATGATGACTCAAATGGAGTAAAGCCTTCAGGACCTTCATCTGCTGATGGGGCACAATTCAAAATGAAGAGAAATAGCTTTTGATTGTGTGAATCATGACAAGCTATGGACAACATTGTAAAGTATGAGCATGCCGGAACACTTAATTGTGCTCATGAGGAACCTGTACATAGACCAAGAGGCAGTTGTTTGAACAGAACAAGAGAACACCAAATGGTTTAAAATTAGGAAAGGTGTACAACAAGGTTGTATTAATTTACCATACTTATTCAACCTGCATGCTGAGCAAATAAACTGAGAAGCTGGGTCATATAAACAAAAACATGGCATCAGGATTGGAGGAAGGTTCATTAACAACATGTGATATGCACATGATGCAACCTTGCTTGCTGAAAGTGAAGGGGACTTTAAATACTTATTGATGAAGATCAAAGACCACAGCCTTCAATATGGATTGTATCTCAATGTAAAGCAAACAAAAATCCACACCATTGGAACAATAAACAACATTCTTATCAATGGAGAAAAGATTGAAGTTGTCAAAGACTTCATTTTTCTTGTATCAACCATCCACACTCATGGAAGCAGCAGTCAAGAAATCAAATTATGCATTGCATTAGGCAAACCTGCTGCACAAGATCTTTTTAAAGTGTTGAAGAGCAAAGATTTCCATTTGAGGACTAAGGTGCATCTGACCCAAGCCATGGTATTTTCAATAACTTCACATGCATGCAAAAGCTGGAAAGTGAATAAAAAAGATCACAGAAGAATTGATGGATTTGAGCTATGGTGTTGGAGGAGAATATTGAAAGTGCCATGGGATACCAAAAGAACCAACAAATCTGTGTTGGAAGAAGTGCAGCCAGAGTGCTCCTTGGAAGCCAGGATGGCCAAACTTTGACTCTCATACTTCAGACGTATTGCCAGGAAGGACCAGTCGCTGGAGAAAGATATCATGTTTGGCAAGGTGGAGGGTCAGAAAAAAAGAGGAAGATCCCCAGCAAGATGGATTGGCCAAGTGCATCAATGGGCTCATACGTGGCAACAATTGTGAGATTAGCCCAGAACTGGGCAATGTATCGTTCTGTTGTACATAAGGTTGCTATGAGTCAGTATTGGCTTGATAGCATCTACAAACAACAAGGTCAATTGGCAAAATATAGTCTACAATGGACATGTCCTACATCCTACTTTGGTAAGTAGTGATCAGAGTATTAAAAGCTTGTGAGTGACCATCTAAGGTGCAACTATTGGTTTCTCCTCACAAAGCAAAGAAGAGTGAAGAAAATTAAAAATACATGGAAACACTTACTCCAAATAGCTAATGAACCATGCAAACCTCAGGTCCGATGACCCTGAGACAAGAATAATAGATGGTACCCAACTACTATGACCAGCTGCTCTGAAAGGGATCACATTAGAAGACCCTGGTTAGAGTTGTAGGAAAATGTGGACTAGAATTCAAAATAATAAAAAAAAGATCAGGCATACTGGTTGCAAAGAGACTGATGAAATCCCTGATACCAGCACCATGGCCCTTAGTCACTCTCAAGTCTAGAACTGGTATCATCCCTGTGCCTCAATTTTCTGCCAAACAATAAACAGGTCTATAAAATGAAAAGCAGCATTAGGAAGATAAACATTTTTTGGACAATCAACCATTTGAGATCAAAAGGGCAGCATTCACCTAAGAATAAACTTCAGGAGGCAGAAAGGGCTAGGAAAAGAAGGAGGAATGACAATGGAAAACAGGGTATAAGTGGGGTGAATGCTGACAGTGTTGCAACCAGTGACATGAAACAAAATGTGTATGAATTGTTGAATGAAAAATTGATTTGCACAGTAAACCCAATTCACAATAATACATAAAAAAAAAAATAATAAAACATATCTTTTCAAAACACCAATTTCTTGAGTGTCAAGACAGTGTTTTACTTACACCTTGTGTCTAGGCCATCCAGGTCTATGTGGTACAATTGGTTAGCTGTGTTCAGCTGTCAGCCAAAAGGTTGGTGGTTTGAGCCCATCCAGGGATGACAAATTCCACTGTTTTGAGAGTGATGGTGACATTATGGATTAGGCATTGGGCAAGGTTGACAGTTCAAACCTACCAACCACTCCATGAGAGAAAGATGAGGCTGTCTGCGCTCATAAAAATTTACAGTCTCAGAAACCCTATATACAGTTGCTCTAAGTTGGAATCGGCTCAGTAACAATGGGTTTGGTGGTATTATCTGTTTTGATTTTCAGTGTCTAGACCATGAAGACAAAGTTTGCTGTTTATAATATTTTGCTATATGCAAAACATATCACAACTAGACATTTAAAAAGAAACATTTTTAGTTTAATACATTAACTAAACATGTACCTATTGTAACATGCATCATCTTGACATTAATGTTTTGGGTTTTTTTCCTTATGATACAAGTTTGCATGCGCTGGAATAAACAGGCCAAGAAAAAATAACGTGAAAGGAAAAGGCAATTTGTGTACAGTTAGGATAAAGGAAAGCACAACAAAGCCGGCCATTTTTGATCCTTCAAAAGAGAAGAAGCCAGTGTGTCTTGTTCTGTGTGTGGAATAGAAGACAGTATGCAGGAACCTGAGGAGTGTTCACTACAGAGAAGGCTGATGGATGATCACAAGAGGATGATTATCTTACTGAAATATTTTTTCTCTCTCATGGCATGCTAGAAAGGGTTGTCCAGGATATTAACTCTCATCAGGAACTTGTTTTTATGAATGTCCTGTATGTTTACCTTGCCTGATGCAATTTTTTCCCATGAGGGAAGACTCAAGATTGTTTGCAGCCATTGGTCTTCTACGAACAAAGAACTTGAGTACCACCACTCCTGAAGAGAGAAAGCAAATAAAGTATTAATTAGTGCTCCTTGATTTGTGTGATAAAGACTAGTCCAACCCCACACATGCTAATGTAGGAACTAAGGAAAAGACTCCATTTTGTACATTAGCCTGAACACGTCCTCCTGTTCCAAGAACATGCCAGATCAGCTTATGCTGCATTAGAATAGCCCTTCACCCCTAGCAACAGCAAGAACTAGATAAGCATAGACAGGACAGCCCAAGGCCAGATGCCAGATGTTTTCCTTATCTTAGCCTAAGAACAAAGACCACCAGTACTGACCAATTACACTGTAACATCTCATACTTTGCCAAATGTCAACCAATCCTGGAGTAACTAAGCTGAAAACCCCTGAGCCTGCTTGTAACCCCTATAAAAATCCCGCTGACTAGGAGTTCGAGGCTCCATCCTTAATCCACTGCGTCAGATGCAGATGGGGTCCGAGCTTGAGCTTGAATAAACAACCCTTGTGCACTTGCACCTGCGTCAGCTCCTTGGTGGTCTTTGGAAACCCCGAAATCTGGGCATAACACTAAAATGTCCTTGAGCTTTTAAAACCATGAGAACTCCTAGACAACAATGTATTTTGCTCCCCAGATAAGGGTATTGACACACATGTCTTGAAATGTGTTGTTGTTGCTAAGTGCCATCGAGTTGGTTCAGACTCATAGCAACTCTGTGCCCTGTTTAGAGTTTCCGAGGAGCAACTGTTGGATTTGAATCTCCGACTTTGTGGTTCAACTGACATTGTAATTGAGCGCTTACCCTACAGCACCACACCAGTGAGCATTCACTCACTTATTTAATAAATACTGAGGAAAGCAAACAAGATGGCGGAATGGGTGGAAGTGCAGTAAGCGCTCTGCCAGCAACAACACAGAATACCTGACCAAGCAGGCCCAGGGTATGGTCCCAGAACTCTGAACCACATATAAAGGAATAATTAGAAGGTTGGAAGGCTTACAGCTGGGAGAATTTGTGTCAGAAGCAAAAAATCCATTGCTTTCTAGTCCGAGATGCTCAGCTGCTCCAGGAGCCGCCATCTTGGGTGAGACCACATTGGGGAAGGAGCAGAGCGGCCACAGACGCCTGGCAGAACCACTGAGATAAAGGTGTGGACATTCTTTTCTTTTGGTATCTGTTCATCGGTCCCTTGCTATCTGCGCACCTCCATTCTGGTGACTACAGGGGTACCTTAGCTAGTGGGCACCCCAGCCCCACCATCAAGGGTTCTACTATGCATGCGCAAAGATCGCCTTGAAATTTAAAGAGACAGTTTCCAATTAAAACCAAACGGCCATAGCCGGCCCTGAACTGTTTACAACTAGAAAAAAGGCCTGTACGGGGATTGTGGAGCAGGACAGGCAGACAAAAAAGGAAATACGCTGAAAATTAAATCTTAAGTTCCATCAAAATAACCAACAGTGGCATCTTGAAATTTC
>NW_006408725.1:434386-436071 GCF_000296735.1 Chrysochloris asiatica
GATGGAGCATGGAGGAGATTGTAATCATTGTAGTGAAAAAAAATACAATTGGTTGAGTGCAAAACTGACAATCATCTGCCCTGTAAAAGATCACTCAATTTACAAAAAAAGCTATTTAAAAAAAAATCTGCTATGTGCAAGACATTTTTCTGTCTGTATACTGTGGAAAATTGTTGTCGCTAGCTGCCAAGAGAGGCAGGCAGTTCCAACTCATAGCTCTACTACATACAACGGAACAAAACACTGCCTGATCCTGTCCTTTATCACCTTCGCAGTGCTCATTGTTGCAGCCACTGTGTCACTCCATATCATTGAGGGTCTCCCTTTTTTTCACTGACCCACTATTTTACCAAACATGATAAAATAATATCCAGGGATTGAACACTCCTGGTAACATGTCCAAAGTACCTGAGATGAAGTCTTACCATCCTCATTTCTAAAGAATATTCATTCATTCTTCCGAGGCAGATTTGTTCATTCTTCTGGAAGTCCATGGTATATTCAATAATCCTCACCACAAATTAAGTGCATCAATTCTTCTATGATCTTCCTTATTCACTGTTCAGCTTTCACATGTATATGAGGTTATTGAAAATACCATGGCTTAGGTTAGGCACACCTTAGTCCTCAAGCTGAAATCTTTGCTTGTCAATACTTTAAAGAGATTATTTGCAGCAGAACATACAAAGTTTGGTTTTGCATTCACATTTTTGTATAATTTTTACTCTTCATTATGTCTCCCCTATCCCCAGGCATTCTACCCCACCCTCTTCTTGAATCCTAATAAATCACAAAATCAATGCAAAGCTAGTAGTTTACTCATTTTTGCTGTTATTCTATTCTCTATTATGTTTTTACCTGTACTATTTGGGGAATGGTTGCGTTATATCACTTTACTATTGTTGTTGTTAGGTGCCATGGAGTCGATTCAACCTCATACACAGCAAAATAAAGCACTGCCTGGTCCTGAGCCATTCCTCACAACAGTTGTTAATTTTGAGCCCACCACTGCAGCCACTGTGTCAATACATTATATTAATGGTTTTCCTCTTTTACATTGACATTCTACCAAGCATGCTTGATAAATTGATCATTTTAGTACTCATCAAATAAAAAATGTGATTTCTTTTAAGTATTTGCTAATTTATCTATCTGGATTTTCATATGCAAGCCTGGCCCAAAGTAACAGACACCTTTATCAATAATCAATCAAACAGCAATGATAGCCGACTCATTTGTCATATGTAATGTGTCTGGTATTTGGAGGTGAAAAAGAGACTCTTGGAATAAATGAGATCATGTGTAAAATGGTGAAAATCTCTTTTTCTGGATACCAAGATAATTCAATGAGGGAAAGAATAGTCTCTTCAAAAAATGGAGTTAAGACAGATAGACATGCACATGCAAAAGAATGAAGTTGGACCCCCTACCTCATACTATATATAAAAATTAAAATGGATTAACTACTTAAATATAAATGCTATAAAACATCCATTAATCATCAGAACATGGAATGTATAAAGTATGAATCTAGGAAAATTGGAAGTCATAAAAAATAAAATGGAACACATAAAGATCAATATCTTAGACATCAGTGAGCTGAAATAAACTGGTACTGGCCATTTTGAATCAGACAATCATGGTTTACTATGCCAACAATGACACATTGAAGAAGAATGGTGTTG
>NW_006408725.1:438249-440650 GCF_000296735.1 Chrysochloris asiatica
TGGAACAGCTGGTAGTTTCGAACTACTGACCTTGTGGTTTGCAGCCCGATTCGTAACCAAAAACCACTACCAGGTACTAAATGTGATTTTTGATTTCTAGATGTTCACATTCTTGAGGGCAGAAAAGACATGCAAACAAGTGTAAAACAAAGTATAATGTGGTCAGGACCACACAAGTGGGCAGAAATTTGGAGGAAGGGAAGAGCCCATAGCCCAAAGGCTCTCACCTACTGGGACTATGACCACGTCACTCCTTTCTGTGAGAGTCCAGAATGACTATGATGACCTTCCATGTCTGGTACAATTGAACTGCAGAAGGTTTCTGTGACTTCTTAGGAAGAGTGAGTACCCCACAGCCCAGCTTGCCAGCTAATGATACATACTTTGCTCATGTTCAGCCAGCATTTCTCCAGCACATTTCCATGGGTTTCAGAGAGTCGTAGGGCTCTGTTCAGAAATAAGTCACAGTTTTCTCCGTCTCCCATGAGTATGCAGACATATGCCATCAGGTGGTAGAGCCTTGGGTAGAAGACAGGGCCAGTGGTATTTTGAGCCACCATATGCTCCAAGTTCTGGTTTCCAAAGGAAAAACAAACAACAGCATATCTGAATCAGAAAGTGGTCCTTGGCTACAAAGCTATTTCCTCTGCAGATGATCTGGAAACAATTCAAGGCTATAAGCAAGCAAGGAAGAAACTATCATTCAGAGATGTACATAGGAAGTAGTGGAGATAACATTATAAATGGCATGTGGAGTAGTTCCTAGAGTTCACCCAAGCCAGGACTCTGATATGGAAGGATTCATCAAACCCCCTCTGCAAGTGCTTAAAACAAACCAACAAACAGAACATTTCCTTCTGATTATCATAGCAATACAAGTTAATTATTTAAAATGCAGTGGGGAATGGGCATTAAAAGCACAAAAAGAAAATGAGAATCATTTATAACTCTAGCATCTGGAAATAAATATTCTTAGTATTTTGGTACATGCTTTCACACATTTTTATTTCTTTGCCTATCACACACACACACACAAGCATGCACACACACTCTTGCCACAATAGAAATCATACTAGACATACATTGGGCTCACTTTATGTTTTCAGTTAATATCACTTTATACGCATTTTCTAATGACATAATTCTTTGACATCAGAGCTCACAAATTCAAATCCTGACAGGACCCAGAGCAGGAGCTAAGCAAGCAGGCTGGATGTAAACTGACAGGAGGTGGGAAGGGCTGTGTCACACTAGAGAGGACCTGCCAGGACTATAAGGCTGAGACCATCATCTTTTTAGATAAATTCTTGTTTGCCATCTGGTTATTTCCTTAGGATAATTCCTGGAAAGAGAATTTCTAGGCCAAATAATGTACATATTTTCAAAATATCCATACATTTTGCCAGGATGCTTTCTGAAAAGTATATGAGATTTCTCTAGAGCATGAATTTATTTTCTTGTGTCTCCACCAATTTGGTGGCCAACAAAATAATGTCTATTGCTTCCTTGCATTACTTGAATAGCATAGAAATGGAGCCTAAGATACTGAATTTTCCTGACTAACCTGTCACATATCTATTCATTATTAATTTGACAGGCCAAAACATCTACTGTGAAGATGTGTAACAAAAAGGGAGACTAGTTTAGTCAAGAAACAGAAGACCCTAGGTCCATCAAGAAGGAAGAGCAAGGGTGGAGCATGGAACCCTAACCAGAGAAGCAGTGACACAAGAGATGGAAACAGAGGTGATGGCACAGAGAGACAGAACAGCTAGGGACTCTAGACCCATGGAGTGAGAAAGGCTGCATGCTTGAGGGCTGGCTTACAAAATGTACTCTTTGGTCATTTAAGTGAATATATATTTTCTGTGTGTTTTGTGTATGTCAAAAAAAGAAAGATCAACAGGACAAGAAACTGGTTCTTTGAAAGGATTAACAAAATTGACAGGTCATTGGCAAACCTAACAAAAGAAAAGAAGGAGAAGACACAAATAACATGCATTAGAAACCACATGGGCAATATTACAATGGAACCAAAGGAAATCAAAAGGTTAATTACAGAATATTATGAAGAGTTGTACTCCAACAAATTTGAAAACTTAGAAGAGATGGATAAATTTTTAGATAAACACGACCTACCTAAACTTACACAGAGTAAGCTAGAAAACCTGAACAGACCCATAAAAAAGATGAAATTGATCAGGTCATCAAAAATGTCCAGGCCCAGATGGCTTCAGTGGTGAGTTCTACAATACATTCAGGGAAGAGCTGTCACCAATTCTACTCAAACTATTCTAGAAGATAAAGGAGGATGGAAAACTTCCTAATACATTTTATGAAGCAAGCATAACCCTCATACCAAAACCAGAGAAGGATGTCACTAAGAAAGAAAATTATAGAC
>NW_006408725.1:441838-443174 GCF_000296735.1 Chrysochloris asiatica
GTGCTGATAGTCTCTTCAACAGATGGTGCTGGCAGAACTGGAAAGTGATATGCAAAAGACTGAAACAAGACCTTCACCTCACACCTTATACACAAACCAACTCCACATGGAGTAAAGACCTAAACACGAATCCCAGAATTACGAAGGCCAACAATGAAAAAAATAGGGACAGATATAAGGGCACTAATTCAGGGAATATACAGAGTACCAAACATTTCAAAAACTACACAAACAAAAGTAGACAAAATAGATGAGTGGAACATACTAAAAATTAAAAAACTTATGTGCATCAAAAAGACTTCACCGGAAAAGTACAAAGGGAGCCCACAGAATGGGATAAAATGTTTTGCAATGACACATCAGACAAGGGACTTATTTCTAAAATATATAGGAAACTACAACAACTCTATAAGGAAAAGACAAATAACCCAATTAAAAAACAGGCACAGGACTTGAACAGACACTTCACCAAAGAGGAGATCCGGGCATCCAACAAACATATGAAGAAATGTTCATGATCACTAGCCATTAGAGAGATACAAATCAAAACAATGATGAGATACCATCTTACACCAGCAACAGCAACAAAGATAAAAAAGTAAAGGACAATAAATGCTGGCAAGGATGTGGAGAAACTGGGACCCTCCTGCACTGCTGGTGGGACTGCAAAACGGTCCAACCTCTCTGGGAAGCAATATGGCACTTCCTCAGAAGATTAGAAATAGAAATACCTCATGATCCAGCAATTCTTTTACTTGGTATTCACCCACAAGAAATACAAACCATAACACAAGTAGATATATGCACACCAATGTTAATAGAAGCACTATTTACAATAGCAAAAAGATAGAGATAACCAATGTGCCCATCAACTGAAGAATGGATAAACATACACACAATGGAATATTATGCGACCTTGAAGAATAACAAGGAAGCTTCAAGCCACTGCATAACATTATGTTGAGTGAAATTAGTCAGTCACAAAGGAGAAATACTGCATAGGACCACTACTGTAAAATACTAAGAAAAAGAACCCATACTAAAGGGGGTGGTGGAATTATTTGCTGGTTACTGGAATGTGGAGAGTGGGGTGAGGGGAGGGAGGGGAAGGTGGAGCACAGGGCAGGGAATAGACTCAGGATAGTTTGGGTGCTAGGGAGGGAGGTAATATACAAGAAGGGAGAGGGTAACAGAAGAACAAAGCAGATAGAAAAACAATTAGGCAGGTTTGCATTGGCTAAGTGGGACAGAGGTAAATAATGACATATGCACAACCTTGGAACAACAGGGCTCTGGGATACAGGGATTGAGACATGGTTGGAATGGGGAATGGGGG
>NW_006408725.1:446214-465237 GCF_000296735.1 Chrysochloris asiatica
ATTCATTGCCAAAAAGAATATTTCAAGATTTATCTTGAAATACAATGCTGTTTGTGATAAGATACTATCCATATGCCTATAAGGAAGACCAGTTAATATCACTATTATTCAAATTTACCCATCAACCACTAAAGACAATGATATGAAACTGAAGAATTCTAACAACTTCTTCAGTTTGAAGTTGATCAAACATACAATGAAGATGCATTGATTAGAATACAAAAGGTGAAAACAAAGAGGAAGGACTGGTAGTTGGACAATATGGCCTTGGTGATAGAAACAGTGCTGGAGAAAGCATGATATGATTTCACAAGACCAATTACTTATTCATTGTAAATACCTTTCCAACAATATAAATACAAAATTGTAAATACCTTTTCAACAATATAAACAGTGATTATATCCAGGGAATTCACCAAATGGAATACACAGAAATCGGATTGGCTATATCTGTGGGAAGAGACAATGGAAGAGCTCAATAGTATCAATATCATTGCTAAAATAAGACCAGGGGCTGACTGTGGAACACACCCATTATTTGCTCATGTGTAAGTTCATGGTGAAGCTGAAGAAAATGAATCTAAGTACACGAGAACAAAAATATGTGCTTGATTATCTCCCATCTCAAGAACAAATTTGATATATTAGAAACTAATGACCGAAGACAAGAGAAGATGTGGGATATCAACATTATACATGAAGAAAGCAAAAGGTCATTAAAAAGACAGGAAAGAAATAAAAGACCAAAATGGCTGTCAAAAGAGACTCTGAAGCTTGTTGTCCAACATAGAGAAGCTAAAATAAATGGAAGAAATGAGGAAGTAAAAGAAAACATCAAAGGACAGCTCAAGAAGACAAAACCAAGTACTATAATGATATGTGCAAAGACCTGGAGTTAGAAAACCAAAAATGAAGAACACACTCAGCATTTCTCAAGCTGAAAGAACTAAAGAAAAAAATCAAGTCTCAGGTTACAATATTGAAGGATTCAAAATACTGAATGATGCAGAAAGCATAAAAAGAAGATGGAAGGAATCCACAAATCACTATGGCCATTTCAAGAGGTAGCATCTGATCAAGACTGATGATACCGAAGGAAGAAGTTCAAGCTGCAATGGAGGCATTGGTGAAAAACAAGCTTCCAGGAATTGACAGAATACAAACTGAAATGTTTCAACAAAGTGATGCAGCACTGGAGGCACTCATTCATTTATGACAAGAAATTTTGAAAGACAGCTACTTGTACAAACGATTGAAAAAGATTCAATTTTGTACCCATTCCAAAGAAAGGAATGTGGAAATCATGGAACAATATCATTAATATCACATCAAAGTAAAATTTTATTGAAGATAATTTAAAAATGTTTGCAGTAGCACATCAACCTAATGCATAGTAGCACCATGGCTTCTCTGATCATAGATTATTAAAAATTCTTTGATCATACTAAGATCGGTGTGCTTTGTTCCAAATGGACTGATTGATGGCTGCTTGTTATAGGATAAGTCTCCAAGACCCCAGAAAAAAGTACATACATTCAAGTTGGTGATGACAATGAAATATTCTGTTATAGGCAGTGATTTAGTACATTGATGTGAATAAACAGCTGGAAGAGACCTTGAGACTGTGGACGGGTATGAGAGTGACACTGAATGACTGGGCTTCAACCTGGGCAAATGGAGAATTAACTCTTCTGGACTCCTGGTGTGGTGCTGTAGGATCAGCACTGGACTGCAAACCACAAGGTCAGCAGTTCAAACCCACCAGCTGCTCCTCGGAAACCCTGTGGAGGGTCGCTATGAGTCAGAATCTGACTCGATGGAACTTAACAACAATAAAACAGAAGTGAAAAAGACCTATTGCAAAACAACATTCAGAAGACTAAATGGGTTATCATATTTTATGGATTCCCAGATGCATTGTTTCTAAGCATTTTAATCTCTCTGAAATACTGCTTTACCACATGTTTGTCAGTTTGTTGAACTGTGATGGCTTGCATGTTGCTATGATGCTAGAAGCTATGTTGCCAGTATCTCAAATACCAACAGCATGGTGAAAAGGTTTCAGTGGAGCTTCCAGACTAAGACAAATGAGGAAGAAAGTCCTGGTGACTGCTTCTGAAAATTAGCCAGTGAAAACCAAGTATCGTTCTGGAAGATAAGCCCTCAAGGTTGGAAGGCATTCAAATCACAGAGTGGCTACAATAATGTGCTCAAGCATTGCAATGATAGTGAAGGTGGCACAGGATCAGCAATGTTGTAAATGGGTGGCTTGAATACGAGCCTACTCTACAACTGCTAACAACAACAACAAAATGGGGACATGCCTTACAATGGTCACATCTGGATTCTGCAAATAAGCTGAAAGAACTTGAAAGCAGATTCTTCCCGGGTCTTTCAGATGAGAATGTAATCTTGAAAGACACTTAAATCAGAGAACCCAGCTTAGCCTACCTAGACTTTTGACCTGTCAAAGTGTGGAGTAATAATAAGTGTAGTTTTAAACTGTTAAACTTGTGGTAAATTGGTATACAGCAATAGAAAAAGAATACACCTCTGCTCAATTTCTAAAAGACCAAGGCAAACAAACTGCCAAACCGGTACCAGGGGCTTAGCTCTCCATGCTCTGAGCAGGCTCGCTGAGGCTAGACTGGAAACTCTGGGAGACTGGAGAGCAGGTGTCATTTATTTTGTGACCCAACAACCTCTGTCTGATGCTTAATATCTGTCTGTTAAAAATTCAGAAAGAAACCCTTCAGGGCCATATGCAAATATTTATCTTCTAGGAGTCCTGGTGTGGCGCTGTGGGTTAATGCGCCAGACTACAAAGCCATCTGCAAGGTCGGTGGTTCAAGCTCACCAATCACTCCTCGGAAACCCTGTATAGGGTTGCTATGGGTCGGATCTGACTCTACGGCACTTAACAACAAAGGATGTTTACCACAAAACATCAGTAAGAAAACTGCACAAAAGTTCTTTTCAAGAATAGAGTTTGGCTGCTGAATTTCGTAAACCAAACCTACTACCATTGAATCACTTCCGGCTCCTAGTGACTCTGTGTAGGGTTTCCTAGACTGTAAATCTTTATGGGAGCAGCCAGCTTCATCTTTTCCCCCATGGTTTTAAACCACAAAACTTGTAGTTAGCAGCCCATTGCCTAACGGAAAGTGCCACCAGGGCGCCATATGTCTAACAGTATATCCATAAGGAAGTACATACTATGTTGCCTTTAAAATTGTGATGTTAATCATGATTTAAAAGGCAGCATTTGTTGTTGTTGTTAAGTGCATTGGAGTTGGTTTTGACCCATAGTGACCCAGCACAGGGTTTCTGAGGAGTGGCTGGTAAGCATGAACCACCACCTTGTGGTTCAAACAGACTTTACAGTCTAGCACATTAACCCACAGTTCCAATATATTTTGTTGCTGTTGTTAAGTACCATCAGAGTTGGTTCTGATTCACAGTGACCCTGTATAGGATTTCCAAGGAGCAGCTGGTGAACTTGAATTGCTGACCTTGTGGTCCAAATTGACTTTGCAGTCCAGCACATTAACCCACAGTGCCAATACTATGAAGACAAGTTAGTGACAGGAACTTGTTCATAAAATGTCTTGTGTAGTAGCAAATTACAAAAAAAAAAAGCATATAGTATTATGCTATTTCTGTGAAGCACACACATGCTCCATGCTTACACATACACAAGCAAGAGTGAGAAACCTGAAAGGTGACATCTCAGTATATAAAAAGTGGTTATCTCTGATAGTAAGATTATGGGCAATTTTTATTCTTTCACTTTTTTTAGGAGGCTGCTTTCAAAAAGGCTTCTATAATAAACATGTGTCTATTCCTGTAATCCCAGAAAATAATTAGCTCAGGAGTTTAGGTAGACATCTGCTGAAGGAGTAGTTTATACCACAGAGCAGAGAGAAACCTCACCTTGAGCAGCTCAACTCCACTGTCCTGAGCATTCTCAGCTTGTCTTTCAATTTGCTTTTGAAGGTAAAGAACTTGCCCTTCCAGGTACCTGCTGATTCCTTCACAGTAGAGAGGGGTCGGGGTTCTTCTTGGCACTAGAAGTTTAGCTCTATTGGAAAATATCTTAAAACTGTCCCATTCTTGAAGTCTAGCATACCTGCACACCACAAAAGTATAAAAACAAATTCATATTACCCTTGTTGTTGTTAATTGCCATTGAGTCGGTTCTGTCTCATAGAAACCCTGTATAAGGTTTTCGAGGAACAACTGGTTAGCTTAAACCACCGCCCTTGCGGTAGTTCAAACCGGCTTTGCAATCCAGCACATTAACCTACAGAGCCACACCAGGACTCCACATTTTCTGAAATGATTCCTTAGGGATGTGCACCTTCTAGTATCTGGATGTCTAGAAGTCTGCCAAATGCCCACCTGATCTCTCTAAAACCTGATCTCTCTAAAAACTAAGAATATTATGTGATGTGGATCATGGAAAGACTACAATCCTTGGGCTCACCCAGGGAATAATAGCCACCGTTTATTGAACTTGTGGTTAGCAATCCAACTTGTAACCCACTATGTATGATACCAGTGCTTCTGGGCCTCAGAAATGCAAATTCTCTGATCCAACCCAGATCTGATGACTCAGATCATAAGGGTGGGACTAGGAAGCTGAGTGGACAAACTCTCCAAGTGATGCTTATTGTTGTTAAGTGCCAGCTTAACAAAATTTGAGAAACATTGACCTAGGTCACAGCTGTTGAAAGAAATCCTCTATTTAGAAAAAGTCTTAGTGTGGTGCTGCAGGATAATACATTGGACTGTCAAGGCCAGTAAGGTCAGCAGTTCAAATCCACCATAGAAACCCTATACAGGGTCACTATGAGTCAGAACTGATTCAAAGACACTTAACAATAAGAAATTGGGGACAATGGTTTTTGAGCTTTAATTCCTTGAACTTTAACTCACATGGGCAAGTTAATTTGATTTTTAAACTTTAGGAGTGTAGTGGTTACAAATCGGGCTGCAGACCACAAGGTCAGCAGATCAAAACTACCAGCTGTTCCGCGGGAGGAAGATGAGGATTTCTGCTCCCATAAAGATTTACAACCTCCATAACCCTGTACAGAGTCACTATGAGTTGGAACAGACTCCATGGCACATAACAAAGGAGACTTATCAGGCAAGGATAACTACATTTTGGATTTTTTCTCCCAATGAAAGTTATAATGAGATGGGGTTTATATTCCAATTTGAGACATCTCTATTTTGTGACATGTTATTATAAGAATATCTTCATATTCTTATTTAATCTCCTCACAAAAGCTCTACTGAACCCTGAGAGGTAACAAACACAACTACATATTATTTAAGGTGAGAAGTAGAGAAGAGAATGACTTCCAGCCTTGGGAATAATTTAAATAATAGAAATTATTTTAGTGATGTTCTGTTCTGGACCAATTTCTTAGTCTTCAGAGGCAAAATATTTGATTTGCCCACCTCGAAGCAGTCTGGTGAAGGTGGGAAGATGGTTTGTCTGTAGACTGTGGATCTCCTAGCCTGAGGGAGAAGACCACAGACACAGGCTTAAAATTGAGTGGACTAATAGGATGCAGGTGGAGTACTTCTCCCTCACCCCTAAGGTTCCTTTTGATGTGAGGGAGTTCCATTGATTAAAGCTCCAGGCCTCTTTCCTTGCCTTACTCTCTCATCTGATAAGCAGTGAGGCGGCTGGTTGGTGACTTTGGGGAGAGGAAATGAGAGTGCTTCGCTCAGCCTTTGCCTCTCTCTGTCCTGAGAGACAGCAAGGTCACAGTGAGCCTGACACAGTTCTGCTCTCTACCTTGTAGTAGAAAGAGGCTTGCCTCTCTGGAGGAACCCTGAAGTTGTCCACAGTTGCCTGTTGCTGAGTGCATGTCCATATTAGGAAGCCTGTTTACCTGCAGATATAGGCCATATCATCCACTATCAGCTTTATCAGCAATATTTTTCATTTGATTAGATATTGGTGGGAATAGGTGGGCAGGTGGTAGTATTTATTAAGCCCCCTCAAGACCCATCACTCCTTAGAAGCAAATCGTATTTACTTATTTATCCCTGTATTTCCAAAACATGATGTATATAAATCAATGTTTGTGGAATAGAATGCAATGGAACCTGCACCCCTAACATGTCTTCCAGTGTGAATACTCTGATGCCGTTACGCTGTCCCAGTTATAATTTATACATACTTTTCCCCAGAACATTTTCACTTTGGGAGTTTAGAGATATGCAATGCATTGTTACCAGATAGCCACACACGAGTAAAGTCCCAGTAAGATGCCACTTTGGAACTTGAGGATTCTGTTGTCTTCATTTTGGTATATGAAATCCAAACATTCTTCAAATGTTCTATAAACAAAGCCTAAAAAAGAGAAACAGGACAGCTTTGCAAGTGGGTAGGGGTGGTCACCGTACTGGTTTAGTAACATTTAACCCTGCACGGAGAGACCTTGGGAATCCTGGTGTAGTGCTGTGGGTTAATGCGCTGGACTGCAAGGTTGGTTTGAACCATCAGTGCAAGCTCACCAGCCGCTCTTCAGAAACCCTACGTAGGGTCGCTGTGGTAGTATAGTAGTTACGAGTCGGGCTGCTAACCTCACAGTCAGCAGTTGGAAACTACCAGCAGTTAGTTCCACGGGGAAAAGATGAGGCTTTCTGCTCCGGTAAAGATTTACAGCCTTGGAAACCCTATGCAGGGTTTCCACAGTGTATAACCACCACCATGAGTCGGCGCCGACTTGACCCACAGCATTTAACAAAACAACAACAGGGAGAGACCTTACTCTGATTACATCATAATCCAGCGTGCCCCATGAGGTGCAACACTGATGTGACTGCAATGCCTTGGGCTTGTAGAATCCGTTTTTGTGGGATTCTGCATGTATGATGCAATTCCATAGTATAATCCAGGTAGGCATGGAACTTTAATCAATCTGCACTGGTCCAAGCTAAGCGAACCAGTTTAAGTGCAGCCCAGGACTTCTCCATCTTCCCACCCATCCCTTTTCACTTTTCAGCTATTTTTCTCTTACTAGGAGGGATAGCTGCATCCTCTTTCAAAATTATGAGTGATGAAAACAGCGCCCAGGTTGGTACCTCTGATTTGTAAAGGAAAGCAAGGATGGCCTTCTTGGTGTAACTTGAAGATGCTCAGGAAAAAACTTATTTTCCAAATCAACTTTCTCACCAACTACAAATGCCTGGAACTTTCACCATTAGAAATCATCCAGCCTTCCATTCTAAAGCATGAAGTCTCTATGTACTGTTGTTGTTGTTAAGTGCCCTCGAGTAGCTTCCGACCCATAGCCACCCTGTATAGGGTTTCCAAGGAGTGACTGGTGAGTTTGAAGCGCCCATCTTGTGGTTCAAACGACTTTGCAATCGAGCGCATTAATCCACAGCACCTGCTTTGCCGGTCAACGCATTAATCCACAGCTGCGTATCGAGTGCTGCGGGTTAATGCGCTGAACGGCAAAGTCATTTGAACGCTCTGTGTACTGTTGTTGTTGTTAAGTGCCGTCGAGTTGGTTCCAACCCATAGCGACCCTGTGTAGGGTTTCCGAGGAGTGACTGGTGAGCTCGAACCTCTAACCTTGCGGTTCAAAGCGATTTTGTAGTACAGCAGTCCCACACCAGATGTCCCTCTAAGTACTAGGCCCTGCTAAAAGTTCAACATCTCTAGTAAAATACACATCTAGGTCACTATCACATAGGCAAGAGTCCCTGCTACCAGAAGGTACAAATGGTTAAGCTTTAGACTACTAACCAAAAGGTTGGTGGTTCAAACCCACCCAGAGGTAACTTGGAGGTAAGGCCTGGAGATCTGCTTCTGGACAGTCACAGCTTTGAAAACCCTATGGAGTGCAGTTCTGCTCTGCATACTTGGGGTTCCCTTGATTGGAATAGACAAGACAGCAACTAGTAACATCACCTAAGTGCAAATTGATCTGACCGCTTAACATACAGTTTATATACCCAACAGGTTCCTCCAGGCTTAATTCTCCTCCAGGCTGCTCCCTTACAATCTTCTCCACCTGCCAGATAGCCCCTCAGCTCATAAAGACAAAGCCTGCTCTGTCCCTCTTCTGTAACTCCTCCCAGCCAGAAACCCAGAGGTCTTAAACACTCAGTTCCACTCCACCACCAGCAATAGCCACAACACACAAACACAGGTGCCATGCCCCAGTTTCTTTTAAATCCCAAAGCCAAGCTTACCACAATAAAGCATGATGTCCAGGCAGACAAAATAGAAATATGCCTTGCTAAAGATGTGCTCTTCTGTTACAGAAAGATCCCACAGCCAACCCAGCACCTGGATCAATTGCTTATATCTATGGAAAAGAAAAGGCCATGGGATTAAACAGTGGTGGGATTCTCATGTTCATCTCAGTTAAAAAGTGAAGTAGTTCCATGGCAAGGCCAACGTTCCAGGTGGTGCGAGCAAGAGCAAGTACAAAGATGGCAGGCAGAAGAGGTTCTTGTTCAAGGCCTTCCCCAGAACCTGGCTTCAGGTCTATGATCCACAAATCCCCCATTTGTGACACTAAGTCTTGGGAGGATATGTCACTGACAAATGATACCACTATCCCAGCACTCTGTTTCCCAAGACCCAAAGTATAAGTATAATGGAGCATTAAAGAGAACTGGAGGTTAGGACGGAAAAGATGAAATCCAGTCCCAGTAGTTCCGGACCAACTGGAACCTTTAACAGACTTCCAACCCACTCCTACTTAGGACTGGAGCCTACATCTCAAATCAATTCTTTGTTCAGATTGTTCTTTCATAGAGCCTCTGTGTCAGAGTGACCAGAGTCAAGCAAAGTTGGTCTTCACCTCTAGTCCTGGTGGCTATTCTCTGGGCATTGGCCACCCTGTGAGACTTCGCCTTTGCCTCTACCTGCCAGTTAGGGAGGCCTGATTCTAACAGTAAGGATGACTATCTGGCTTCCCTTTGGCGGCTGCTTTGACAAGTACACTCATTTTGCACTCTTCAGTGAGCAGCCAGATTAGAAATGAAGAACCAGAAAGAATTCTGGTAAGAGAGCAGTGGTACTCAAAAGTAAAAGATGATGCTTTTTGGTTATATCACCTTACTGTAAACCATCATCCCTTTTTAAATCCATGGCCAAGGTAAAATAAGGACAGAATATTCAATTAATATGGCTCCATCCCCCGAATTTTGGAAAATGCTTTAAGATATATACCTGCATTTCAAGAGGAGAGATTTACTGAGTTTGCAAAGGACCAGATAGTGTCTGTTGGGATTCCGGAGCAGTGCCCACATCTTATGGGCTCGGGAGCCTGGGAAGAAAACAATTTCAGTGTCTTTTAGAGCATTACTTTTCTTTTCATGTCCCTTCTTGTCCAGCCAGTCCTTACCTAACTCAATGGCCAAGTCCAGATGACCCATTAGGAGCTTCATGTAGCTCAGTGTTTCAGCCACATAGGCCACAATTTTGATACCCTCGCCTTTCAGAGGGAGGTTGAAGATCTGCTCCATGGCCATGACTTCATACTTGAACCATACACCTTCATAGCCAATCAGATGATGGTGTGCTGAATAATCCAGATATGCTTTAATAATCTAAAATGGCAGAAGAGGAGGAGAAAAGGGGGCAAAACTGAGATAGAATCCAAAGCAGAACATCCAGGGACATTAGCCAACATCTATCTACCAGCCAACACTTGTTAATTAAGCTTGGGAATGAGCAGGCCATTTGACCAAATCCACAGGCTTAGAACAGAAAACAAATTGGGTTTCTCCCATGGCAAGTGTAATGACTCTCATGCCTACAGAATGCTTTTGTAAATGAAGGACATTTTATTTTTGTGAAATTTAAACCATTGCATGATAATGCACTGGACCACAAGGTCAGAGGTCCAAGCTCACCAGCCACTCCTTGGAAACCTTATACCGTGTCACTATGGGTCAGAACTGACTTAACAGCACATAACAATAACAACAACATATGTAGATATATGATTACATAGCAAAAAGTCTTTGAAAGGATGTACTCCAAAATGTATACAGCAGTTACCTATTTGTTGGGTAGCAGAAAATTTAAGGAAGAATGACTTTATTTTTTACTTTATACATTTCTATATTTTAATTTATTATAATAAGCATGTATTAACTTCTGTAACTAACAAAAAAGGAAGTTTGTGTTTGTTTGCTTTTAAAAAAGTTCTAAACCTAATTTAGAGATTTGAGTTGTTTACTTTTTAAACAATTTGTTTACTCTTTAAAGAATTCTTTAAAATGATAAGTGTGCTTCTGAATTTAGATGTTTAGAGAAGGGTGAGGGGGAAAATCTCCTTCTAAAGAAGCAATTTGTTATCAAAAAATAGAATACAAGTAAATTGCTTTGAAAAAGAGACAGAATTTCTAATGGTAGAAATGTTAGGTGTTTGGGGCAGTTACGTGGGAGAGTAATTTTGGAGAAGCAGTGTTTTTTTTCTCTCTAGAATTCCTAAAATCACACAAAATAACCATTTCTCAAATTTTTTGTTAAAAGCAGGTCTCTGGATCCTGCTTTTAATTTAACAAGGATGTTAAATTAAAAAGTCAATCTTAGGATTGAAGCAATTGAAAAGACCATGACTTGGGTCAGAACCAACTTAGTCATCAAAGAGACATCTATCTCTATGTTTTAAAACTTTAGAGGTCTTTGTAGTCACTATACCCAATGTAATAGATGATTTGATTTCTTGGCTGCTGCTTCTGTGGACTTTGTTTATTGAATCAAGTAAAATAAAGTCACTGACAATTTCAATTTCTTCTCCATGTATCAGGATGTGTATCAGTCTATTTATAAGAATGTTCATTGTCTTCATGTTCACATGGAATCCATGCTGAAGGTTGTAGTCCTGGACCTTCATCAGTAAGTACTCCAAACAGTCTTCATTTTCAGCAAGCAAGGTTGGGTCATTTGCAAATTGCAGGTTGAGAATGAGTCTTCCTCTGATCTTGATAGCACGTTCTTCTTCATACAGTACATTTCCTGAATTTGTTCAGCATACAGATTGAATAAGTAAGATGAAAGGATGCAACCCTGCTGAACACTGGTTCTAATTTTAAACTGTGTTCTGTTAAATGACTGCCTCTTGATCTATGTACAAGTCCTTCAGGGGCATACTTAAGATGTCTTGAAGTTCTCATTTTTTGTAATGTTATCTGTAATATGTGTTACGATCCACACAGTAGAATGCCTTTGTGGAGTAACTAAAACACAGGTGAACATCGTTTTGTCATTCTTTCCTTTCAGCCAAGAACGACCCGAGAACTGCAATGATGCCCTTCACCCCACGTCACACTCTTCCAGCTCCCGCTTGAACTTCTGGCAGTCCCCTGGCTGTGTACACTACAGTCATTTTTAAAATTTCAGTAGAATTTTACTAGCATGTGATTTAAAAACACACACACACACAACTGTCAATCAAAAGTTGTATTTGAAATAAATAAACATTGTACTATGATGAAACATCATGCTTGGTAGAGGGTCTGAGAAAAAGAGGAAAATCCCCAACAAGATGGATTGACACAGTGATACTAGCAAATGGCTCAAAAGTAACAATCATGAGAATGGTGCAGGATGGGACAATGTTTTTTTTCTATTGTATGTAGGGTTGCTATGAGTTGGAACTGACTTAATGGTACCTAACAACAATCTGTGAATATTTTTCTAAACCAACACATACATGGGAACATAGAAACATTTGTCAAAATTTTATTAGCTATTTTCAAGTGTTTCAACAAATTTACCTAATTATAAAATATTAACCACTAAAATGTCTACTTGGGAAATCTTCATTGTGACCCACAGATATCAACTGTATCTTCACTGTGACCCACAGATATCAACAGTAAATAGATTGCTGCAGACTTTGCAGATCTGCTTCTCATTAGGTACTGTGTTTAAAATCAAAATCAAACCCATTGCCATCAAGTCCATTTCAACTCCCAGCAGTTCTATAGGACAGGGTAGAACTGCCCCATAGGGTCTCCAAGGTTGTCAGTCTTTACTGAAGCAGATTGTCCATGCTTCTCCAATGGAGTGACTATTGAGTTCAAACCACTAATATTTCCTTGGTTAGCAGCCTAGCGCTTTAACCACTACTGGCATGTGAGTCCTGGTGTGGTGCTTTGGGATAAAGCACTGGACCATGAGGTCACTTTGAGCTACAAGGTCAGTGGTTCAAACTCACCAGTCACTATGACTGAGAACCGACTCGACTGCACTTAACAACTTAACAACAGCATGTGATATCATGATTTTATTTGATAATTTCTGTATTCTGTTTGACTTTGTTTGGAATGGGCACCGATACAGATCTCTTCCAATAGATAATTTCTTGACAATAGACAAATTAGTGCTTCCAGTGTTGTACCTATCTGTTGAAACATCTCAATTGGTACTCCGCTAATCCCTGGAGCATATACTTTCAGTGTGGAGTCCTAGTGTGGTGTTGTAGGATAAGCACTGGACCACAAGATCTGTTTGAACCTCAAGGTTGGTAGTTCAAACTCAAGAGCAGCTTCTTGGAAACCCAAGAACAATACAGGGTCACTATGAGTCGGAACCAACTCAATAGCACTTAATAACAATAACAACACCTTCAGTGTAGCATAAATTTCTTTCTTCTTGATCAGTGGTTCTTGATCATATGCCATCTCCTGAAATGACTGAACATCAACCAATTCTTTTTGGTGCAGTGACTCTGTGTTCTTTCGTTTGGTGCTTCCTGTGCTATTCAATATTTAGAACATTTCAGTATTGTAATTTGAGGCTTGCATTTTCTTTTTCAGTTCTTTCAGCTTGAGAAATGCCAAATGTGTTCTTCCCGTTTGGTTTTCTAACCCCAGGTCTTTTCCATTTCAACATAATACTTTACCTTGTCATCTCAAACCATCTTCAAAATCTTCTGTTCCACTCTTTTATTTTATCTTCCATTGTGTTAGCTATTCTGCATTTAGCACATTTCAGAGTCTCTTTTGACATCCACGTTGGTCTTTTTCTTCTTCCCTATCTTTTCAATCACCTTTAACTTTCTTCATGTATGATGTCCTTGATGTCTTCCCATATCTTGTCTGGTCTTTGATTATTAGTGTTCAGTGCATCAAATTAATTTTTGGGATGATATCCAAATTCAGAAAAGGTGAGGGGATATGTTCAAGGTCAGAGTCCTGGTGTGGCACTGTAGGATAAGCACTGTACCCCAAGGTCGATTTGAACCACAAGGTAGTGGTTCAAGCCCACCAGTTGCTCCTCAGAAACAGGGTCGCTATGAGTTGGAACCAACTTGATGGCACTTAACTATAACTACAACATAGTCAAGGTCATAGTTTGGTCCTTGAAATTGACTCCAAGACAAGTGATGTTAGTGGTAGAAAGTGGTCCTAAGATCAAAATATTTGAGAAATGTTGCTCTCAGGAAAACAATTTAGCCATGAAAGCTTTTATTATATCATGATTTTGAACCCTGATTGATTTTTGCCAGGTTTTTATTTCCAAATGAGATTCAGACATTTTAAACCTAGATATAAACTATCTTAGGTTATGCAAAAATAACAACCTACCTGGAAATTATCTTGAGTTTCCAGTGCAGTATTCACATGCATTATAGCTGCCAGGTGGGCATAATACTTATAGTGATAAAAATAATTGGAGCTATAAATCTTGCATAACAAGGAGAAGCAGACGGCTTGCCGGTAAAGTTGTGCCAACCTCTTTTTCCTTAGATAAAGTAAGCACAGACAGAACATAGTAAGAAGGGAATCACCATCATGCTTTAGGGGAGTTCAAGAACATAGTTTTCTCACTACAACTTTGGCAGTCAAAGCTCACTAGAGTTTGAGACTCTATCACTGATGAACAAACATATCAATTGATTTCTGTGGAGACTATCATATCTTCTTTGTAATTATTGAGGTAACTTATGTAAAGCACCTGTCCCATGGTTGTTGTTAAGTGCCATGGAGTCAGTTCCGCCCCATAGCAACCCTGTATAGGGTTTCCGAGGCTGCTGGTGAGTTTCAACTGCCTGTCTTGTGGTTCAATCCAACCTTGTGGTCAAGTGCTTATCCTACAGTGCCATAGTTATTTAAATGAAGCTATTTTAAAGCTCATTTATATTATTCATTACATTTGATCCTGATGACAACACCCTAAGAAAGGAATCATTAACCACATTTTGAGACTCAAACAGGTTAAGGAATTAACTCAAAGTTACACAGCTAAAACGTGGTGGTACTAGAACTCGAAACCCAGCCACCTGATCAGGTCCACGGCAGCTCAGACAATCCAGTGTACTAGTTCCTCTTACACATTGCTATTAAGGCGCTCTGGGAGCATACTGGTTATGAGTTGGGCTGCTAACCTCAAGGTCAGCAGCTCCACGGGAGAAAGATGGGCTTTCTGCTCTGATATTTACAGCCTCAGAAACCCTATACAGGGTTGCTGTGAGTCAGAACCGACTCAACGGCATGCACCACCACCACACATTGCAATTTAGGAACCTGGGTTGGTGCTATAGGGTAAGCACTCGACCATAAGGTCAGTTTTAACTGCAAGATTGGTGATTCAAACTCTCTAGCTGCTCCTCAGAAACCCTATACAGAGTTGCTATGAATCAGTTCAAATCAACTTTGCAGTCCACATACATACATTAAAAGGCACAAGTATTAACAGTACAATTTTGATGGATGGATACTTCCATCTAACCTACATCCCTATATGGGGAGCAGTTTGGTTCTTTGGCAGATGTCTTCAGGATCTGTTATTTTTCATTGAGCCAGGGACAACACCCAGGATCTTAGCACTAAATGGAAGAGGGCTTAGAAGTGGTGGTACGAATTCCAATTGCAATATGGATGGTTAGCAGGGAAGAAGGCAGGAAGTGGGGGCTTTGAGATCGCCTTGCAAAGGAGTCCTTTATGTTTTTGTCATTTGAATACCTTTTGCCAAAACTACTTGTGAGGGTCTCTGGGGCAACCCAGTTCTGGCCTGGGAGCCATTTCCATACTTGCTTGCAAGTGGTTGTGAGTGGTCAGAAGCAAGCAGGAGTCATTGCATTCCATTGAGACTCAGGTTTCACAGGCTGGCTACTGGAGTATGTGAGGGTCTCTGTGGGGTGGTGAATTGCATGATCTGGCTCTTTATCACTCCATAGTTTTGGAATGCCCACCAAATAACTGAATGGGAACTGGAAAATAGGGTTTATGGAACTCTAATCTGGGGAATTGGTCAGTTTTCCCTCCCTACTGGGTTTTAAATGAGCCATCTTAGAAGCAGGAATGGGGTTCTCACTAACATCAAGAAAAAAAGCCAGGAGGAGAGTGCATTCTTTGGATCCCAAGACTCATGCATGTTGAGCCTCCTTGATCCAGGAGACAGAGCTGTGATACCAGAGGAGTGGCAGAAGAGTAGCAACAGAGAACAAGACAGATTGGTGGACTTCCTGCCCCATGGTGTGAGAAAGCTGAGTGCCTTCTGGTAGGAAGCTTCCTTGTGTAGTGGAATGCCTTTTGGGCATTTATCAGCAGTGTTAAGAGGTTTCTAACATTACTCAAGCAGGGCTGAGGCTATGACTGAGAGGCTGAGGACCAGAGACAGAGGTGTACTTGCAAGCATGACTGAGAAGTGATGTTCCTGACCAAAAAAAACTGTATCCTGAACTGTTAACTTTTGAAATAAATTCCATTGTTGTTGTTGTTGTTGTTAAGTGCTGTCAAGTCTGTTCTGACTTGTAGCAACCCTGTGTAGGGTTCCCAAGGAGTGGCTGGTGAGTTTGAACCACCCACCGACCTTTCAGTTCAAACCGACCTCGTGGTCTAGTGCTTATCCTACAGTGTTACACCAGGACTCCAATATACTCCATAATCATTGGTAGTGTGAGTTCTGTGTGGCCATTGCAACAGATTATCAAAGTAGCAGAGAAGTAGAGAATATCATGGGAGGGATGGTTGGTGTCAGAATCAGTAAAGAAGGTTGGAGGATTGGAGGCACGTCTGACTTCTATCACATAGGAATCAGCCTTGGACTGATGCTGAGTTTGATTCTCTTTCCCCCTTGTGAAGTCAGAGGAGGTCAGAGAAGACCAGATGCTGCCCCAATGCCATCTTTACAGTCTGTCCCCAGCTCTCCCCAGCTCTCCCCAGCTCCTTCCCTTACCCTACAGGTGGGCTCTCTTGAGTCTGCTGATTCAAATAATGAGAGTGTCTGTTTGTCTCAATGTGGGAATGGACAGGTAGAGAGAGTAAGTTGTAAGGAAAGTCTCGGTTGAGGAGCTTCAGAGCCTTTCTCAGCATTTTCTTGGCAAGCACCATGTGGCCCATGTTGAAACAGACCTACAGGGAAATGAGAGGGAAAGAGAGGGGGTGTGGGAAGAAAAGCTGTGATTTGGATTCAGTTAGTACATCTCAACAATACATATTTTTGAGATTCTTATCCAAAAAGCTAATTTATGGCCCTGGTGGTACAATGGTTAAGCAATGGAAAAGACCTGGTGATCTGCTCCCATAAAAAATACCACCTGGGGTGGTCCTATTCTGTCCTCTAAGGTAACAATAAGTGAGAATCAACTTGATAGTTTATAGTCAAAAAAGCATAGGCCAGGAACAAAATTTAGCAAAAAGGTCTGTTCTTTCTTCTTCATTAGATTCTGGAGAGCCACTGCCCACCTACATTCTAAGTACCTTAAGTGATTGTGGAAAATGCAGAGGGTTCCATCCCACCCAGAGTGCAAAGTTGTGCCTCTCTGGGTAAAGTCTGGGGAAAATATATTTTCATGCATTCTCCAGATGAGTCTTATTCATATTCTATTTGAGAATCACTAGCATAGAGGGCAAGTTTCTCAGATCTGCCTAATAGGCGGGGTACTCTGGTAGCGTAGTGGTTACGAATCGGGCTGCAAACCACAAGGTGAGCAGTGCGAAATTACCAGCTGCTCCGCGGAAGAAAGATGAGGCTTTCTGCTCCCATAAAGATTTACAGCCTCAGAAACCCTGTTCAGGGTCGCTATGGGCTGAAACCAACTCAACGGCACTTAACAACAACAACCCTGACATTGTTCTGGAAAGGCTTGTGATTCCAGAGACTAGAGAACACCACTCCATACCCCATTTCCAAAATATTTCTCCCACTTCTCATCATGGTCTGAAATTTCATCATGAAAGTGTCTCCATTTCCTTGAGTCAAACTTTTGATTCCTTCTCCCAATCCCATGCAAATCTCATGGGGGTTAAGTGGTAATAGTAGATATTTATGGTACAATGATAGAAAAGACTGAGAGATAAAGATATCTGAGAAAATCATGGAAATGTCTTATTCATGATGTTGCTCTTGGTCAAGGGCTAACCATAGGTGAACTTTATAATGAATACTATTTCCTCATGAAGGACTGGGGGAAACTTTCCCTCATACTTCATAGAGTTTCTGTGTTGTTGCCTCAGGGCAGAGGTCCAGAATGGACCTGAATGGAGGAAAAGTGCTTCCTCTTGGCAAGGGAAACTCCTGGGGCTCTGTGGGTTCTGCTGAGGGATACCTGCCTTTCTTTACAGAGACCTTGCTTTCTGACTGGGGTGCTGGAATGCTAGCAGTCTATGTAAGTTTGGGCAATACAGTTAGCCATGCACATAGCATGAAAGTCCCTGGGGACTTTGCTGCCTCTCAATAGAACCAGAAGAACTTCTATGAGCAGCAGAGGGAATGCATTCATGCTTAAATCAGTCCCCAAAGTAAACTCAATACCTTCCTTCCCTCTCCATCCATCAGCATCCTCAGAGAGAAATCTCAACTCCTCCCTAATCTTCACCTTCACACTTAATTCAAATAGGAGACCAAAGGAAGGGTACTCTGCCTTCCAGGTGTCCATCACCTCTGTCCTCTTCTCTCCACCCAAGGCCTTACTTCAGGTTCTACTTGTGTCTCAATACCACTATCATCACATTAGCCTTCTCACCAGTCCCCATTCTCCTCCCTACCACAAACTCTATCTCTGCTAGACACAAATATGATCATGCCACTTCACAAGGTTGGTTTGACTTGACTCACAACAGCACTTAAGAACAACAGTAACAAAAACAAGTCCTATTTAAGAGACAAAGATAAATGAAAGGAGAAAACAAACAAGATGGTGGATCAGGTAGAAGGGCAGTGAGGAGCTCCATCAGCAACAACAGAGAATACTAGACCAAGCAGGCTAAGGGGATGGTCCCAGAACTCTGAACCATATATAAAGGAATATTTAGGCAGTTGGAAGGCTTACAGATAGGGGAATTGGTAGCAGAAGAAAGAAATTCATTGTTTTCTAATTCAAGATGTTCAGCTGCTCCCAGAGCTGCCAACTTGGGTGAGACCAAGTGGGGAAAGGATCAAGGCAGCCACGGATGCCTGACAGAACTGCAGAGAAGAGATAAGGGTGTAGCCGTTCTTTTTTTTGCATCTGTTTATTGGTCTCTTGCTGTCTGTGCACCTCCATTGTGGTGACTAGAGGGGGTGCCTGAGTGAGTGGATACCCCACCCCCACCCCCAAAGGGTTCTACTACACATGCACACAGATCTACTTGAAATTTAAAGTGACAGTTTCCACTTAAATCCAAACGGCAGTGCAAAACGGCCACAGCCGGCCCAGAACAATTTATCACTACAATAAAGGCCTGAATGGGGATTGTGGAGTGGGACAGCAGACTAAAAAGGAAATAGGCTGAACATTAAATCCTGAGTTATGTCACAATGACAAACAGTGGCATCTTGAAATTTCTTAGGAAGAAAAGTATAAAGGGAAGCCCATCTCCTGCTCACATGTACCTGAAAGCAATAAGAAAGCATAAAAAATAACAAAATACACACCCATCTAAGTATTAAGGCCACAGTTAATGCCTGAATATGACCAAAAAACAGAAATAGATGAACATATCGATACATGTCCAAAAATGAGATAAAGTGACTGAGGCAAATGAGCTGGAAGTAGACCTACACTCCATACTGGAAGATGGGCAGGCTTTGGAAATGCC
>NW_006408725.1:468669-477118 GCF_000296735.1 Chrysochloris asiatica
CAATGTTGTCCATAGCTTGTCATGATCCACACAATCAAAAGCCTTTGTGTAGTCAAAAAAGCACAGGTTTCTGGACTGTAAAATTAACCACTCCCCTGTTTTTATTATAAAACTTTTACCTTTCCAATTGTGACAGTTGAAATTAGTCATGATAACAATTCCTCCCTATAAATCGTAAGAATCTTATCCCCATCTCTTTTCACCAGATCCATCTAGAAAAGATGAAAACTATTCAGTGGGGATTCTTTCTCCCCAACTCCCCCAACTCTTAAACTATACTCCCTCTTGAAATATTGTAAGCCAGTACTTCGTGCCTTTATCGCCCCCTCATTTTAGGTAGCCAATGTCTAAGTTGCTTGTTCCTATCTACTCTGTGTAGATACGACTGGAGAAGAGCTGCCTCTTCGAAGACCATAATGATGTGAATGGAACAAAGCTTTCAAGACCTTCATTTACTGATGGGACACAACTCAAATTAAGAGGAAAAAGTGCAAACATCCATTAATAATCAGATTAGGGATTGTACTAAGAATGAATCTAGGAAAATTTAAAAAAAAACAAAACAACTTATTGGTCTTGCAAAATTCTATCATATGATCGATCTCCAACATTGTTTCTATCACCAAGGTCATATTTTCCAACTAATGATCCTCCCTCTTTGTTTCCAACTATTACATTCCAATGTCAGTAGTTATCAACACATCTTGATTGCATGTTGATCAATTTCAGACTGAAGAAGTTGATAGAATTCTTCAATTTCATCATCACTGTCTTTAGTGTAAAAAAAAGATAAATAAAAGGAGTCACTCTGAAGGCAGTAAATCCTGCATAATTCCAATCCTGTGACATTCTAGAAAAGGCAAAAAACTACAGATGCAGTAAAAAAAGATCAATGGTTTCTAGAGAGAGGGATGAATAGGTGAAACACAGGACATTTTAAGAACAGTGCAACTATCCCATATGATGGTGGACACATGACATTATGCATTTGTCAAAACTCATGGGACTGTACAACACAGAGGTAGCCCTAATGTAACCTGTAAACTTTAGTTGTTAGTGAGATGTCAAGATTGCTCATAAACTACAACAAAAGTGCCACACTGTTGCAAGATGTTAATAGTAGTAGAAACTATGTGCAGGAGGAAAGCGGTATGTAGGAACTCTGTACTTTCTATGTAATTTTTCTGTAAAACTTCTCTAAAAAATAAAATGTGTTAAAATTGCAGTCAATAAACCAAAACAAACAAAGAAGTCCAGGAGGACTCTTTGCTGCATAGAGGGTTAATTCGCACTCCTCAACAGTCCACCAATGACTCTTTTGGCATTTACCCCCACAGACACTCCCTACCTATTCATACACAAGAATTCTTTGTCTGGACACACCAGTGTTCATATATGTGCCTTTGCTAATGTAACTGTCTGCAAGAAATGCCTCTCCCCTTTTCCTGTCTGGAAAATGGCTACAGGTCTCTCAAGTTCCAGATGAATGTCAGCACCTTCATGAAGCCTTCTAAACAAGCCCTCTGCCACCCACCCAAACCTTCACGCCAAGCAGGTTATTTTACTGTTACAGTGTTTGTCCATGCCTCTACTATAACAGCATTATCTCAATCAGTTCCCTCGAGAAGCATGTAAATGCCTCGAGGTCAGAATCTGTATATTAATCATCCTGCACACTGCTCTCTCACTTAACCATAAACTCTTTGAGAACAAGTCCTGCCTGCTGAAACCTTTATATCCCCTATTCGTGGCATAGAAACCCTGGTGACACAGTGGTTCAGAGCCTGGCTGCTAACCCACCAACTGCTCCATGGGTGAACGCTGTGGCAGTTTGCTCCCATAAAGATTACAGCTTTGGAAACTCTCTGGGGACAGTTCTATGCTATCCTGTAAGGCACACTGTCCTGTAGGGTGGCATGAGTAGGAATCAACTTGATGGCAGCACATGCACATCTGGCTTAATGGTAAATGTTTACTGAATGTGCATGGAAGTTTGGTTGATGATATTTATTAGTTACACATCATCAACCTCTGAGAAAATATTTATCTACATATATTTGTCTTTAGAAGTTGTGAGAAAAATAATTCATAGAGATGTCAAATAGGAAGGGGAATATCTTGCTGCTGCCAAGTAAGGAGATTTGAGTCCCAGGGCTTGAGGTTCTGGAGTCTTGAAAAGGATGGGAAAATATGGGAGGAGGATGTCAAAAGAATAAGAAAGACTTTTGCTTCTTCTATGTGAAGTCCCTAATGGCAAAAATAGATTCATTCAGGTTTTGGGTAGTTTCTTACCTGACCTTTGAGGCTGAAAAACGTGGCAGACTCAAAAGTCTGATTCCAAGATTTTTCCTTCTTGAGAGTTTTCAGCAATTTCTCCCCTTCAGTCAGATACACATATGCCTGCAACCAGCACAATGAGGAGAAAACATTATATCAGCAAGGATTCAGACCACAGAGGGGGACATTGCCCTAGACACTATTGAAGGAAGCGTCAGGCATGAGATTGGGGCTATGCCACCTCACCTAGTTTTACTCTTCTATTCTCCACCTTTCCTATTTTGTCACATAAGTTTCCTCCAGGGTAATTTATTCTTTTAAGTAATTCCATTCCCAACCTCCCTATCTACAACAATATAATCACTGCTCTGACAGCATCCTACATGTGAAAGAGAGAAGTCATCCTATTTTTGGAATGAGTTAAGAACCACTCCCATTTCCCTTGACAGGACCATTTTTGAGAAGGGGAAAAGGAAGGTAAGGCTCTGAGCAAATCTCCTCACCTCACCTTCAACTTCCTATGACATCATGAGACAAGTGAGTCTTAGCATATGTGAATACCTAGACAAGGTCAGAATAGAAGAGTAAAGTAAGGTGAGATGATGTAGCCTCTAACTCATATAGCCTAAGAAGCATGTGTGGGAGTCAGAAAGAGAGAAGAAGTCAGTAGCTAGCTCTAGTCCCACCAGATGTTCTTCGATGCGAGAAGAAGTACAAATAGCATATTTGCTATTTGGGACCTTGCTCTATGACTCTGCTTCCAATCATTGTCTTACTGACCATATGCTACCTTTGAGCTGAATTAAATGGGCATCCACACAAGTTTTAGCAAGTTGACCTATTATTATTATTAGGTGCTATCCACTTGGTTCTGACTAATAGCAGCTCTGTGCACAACAGAACGAAACACTGCCTGGTCCTTCGACAACCTCACAAATGTTACTACACTTGTTGTTGTCACTGTGCCAATCCATCTCATTGGGCATCTTCCTCTTTTTCAATGACCCTCCGCTTTATCAAGCATAATGTCCTCCAGGGATTGGTCCTTCTTGATAATATGTTCGAAGTGTGAGAGACAAAGTCTGGACATCCGGGCTTCTAAAGAGCATTCTGGTTGTACTTCTTCCAACACAGATTTGTTTGTTCTTTTGACAGCCCATGGTACTTTTAATATTCTCCTCCCAACGATATAACTCAAATGCATCAATTCTTCTGTTTTCTTTGTTGATCCCTAGTGCTACCTAAACCTGCTCTTCTTGAGACTGATTGGACACTTCTCCCATAAATATGAGGGGGCTTCAAAAGATTTGTTATAAAATTCCATTCTCTTTCAATGCCATTTTCAACAGCTTATTGAAGCCTCATCATAGAAACTATAATATACTCATTCATATATACACACATACACACACATGTGCTTAAAATGTGCACATATACATAGGGCCATTTTGTCCTTATTAGCATGAATATTTGAAGGAACAGGGGCTTGCTAGAATTTTTCATAGTTTAAATTTTCAATTTTTATACAAATATAAGGTGTGATGGTTGGGTAGTTTGCTCTGATCAGCAGCAACTGTAAAATAGGGAACAGACCACCACATTGGAAAAGAAGGTCTTATTCAGATATCTGAAACAGTTTTCTTGAAGCTGACTGGAATCAGATGAAGCAAGACCCAGCAAGGCATTCCCTCAAGTGAGCTCATGAAAGGCTAGTCCAGCCAGCTGCTTCATTAAAAGCAATCTAAGGTCAAGTAACTTTGACAAACCCAGTGTACCATACTAGAAGTAACCCCAGCCCTTGTCAGATCCCTCCCCCTCTTTATCCTTTGGCAGATTTATATGTATTTTAGCATATCATAGGCCCTGAAATAGTTCTAATTTAGCTTCATTCAGCTTAGTTCTTACTCAGCTCATTGCTTCCCAACTTATTTAAAAGTGAATTCTTTTTATTTTAATATATTCATTGTTGTTTGTTGTTGTTGTTAGGTGCCATCCAGTCAGTGCTGACTCATAGCAACCTTATGCACAACAGAACGAAACAATGGTGTTCCACGGACACATTGCCCTGGAACCTTATTTACAAAATTATTATCCTAATGGGGTCTAAAGAGGTTTTTGATGGTCTGGCACAAATTTCATGCAGACCAAAGTAGGCAAGAACCTCTTTGGAGATGATAAGATTAAAATCAGATCTGTACTCATTTAAAGACTTACAGCTATTTTGTGCTCACAAGTATTTTATGATGACAAAGGGAAAAGGCAACTGGAATATTACCAAGGAAGACTCTCTCCTGAAACAGAAGTCCTCTCTGCATCATTTTAGAGAAGAAATATGCCTCCCTGCCCCATACAGTTAAATCAGTCATGATAAAGGTGGTAATATTTTCAGTGAGGCATAATGCTAAATGGAATTTGTCCCAATTCTCTTTTCTCAATCTTAGATCATTTCCCTTTCTATATAAGTTGACTTTCAAAGGGAAGGGTGCTGGCATGAATCAAGAATACAAATAATAATAACAACAACAACAAACTATAGACTCCTTCAAATCCCTTCTGGCTCTATGATCAATAAGTTATCTCTAGGTTAGAGGAGATCTGGATAGACAGCTTACCATATAATTATCACCCAAGATAAGATAAGCAGATGCAATTTCTAGGAAATAATATAAGGCTTTGTTGTTTTCTCCCAAAATCAGAAAGTGGTGGGCCAGAGGCAAGATGACAATCTCTAAGATCTCCTCACACTGACAAGATTCCAATGGAATGATGTCTTCCTCAGTTGTCCTCATTTTTGTTATAATGATGTCAAAGAAATCCAGGATTTTTTCTTTTATTTCTTCAGAACTGTTCAAATGCAGAAACAGGAATAATAGCTTCTAGATATAGTATATGTTTTTATATGAAAAGATATTTAAAAACCAATAAATAGTAAGATAATAAAATGTAGATGCTATTGTCCAACTCACTATACACATCCTACACATTTCCCCACCTGTACCTACAAGGCCTAAAGTACTGACTAGACAAACAGTTCTTACAGTGTTCAGAATTTAGCTACAATTGTTTGTGCTCTACTTCCTAAACAAGTATCTATTCCTGTACCTGAGATCATCAGGAAATATATCCAACTTCTTAGGAATCCCTGATTTGGAAAAGATGATCTCTTCTTCAGCTACAAAGTAAACAAACAAATGAGTTGTCTGGGGCATTGGAATGTTCCACATGGTAGACATATCTGGTATCCACCAAAGATTCTTGTTCCCTTTTCACAGTATAAAGTTATTGTGGTTCAGTAGGAACTACAGTTCCCAGACTCCACTGCAAGTGAAGTCACACGATTCATTTTCACACTGGAATTAGATCAGAAGTTTTTTATGCCACCTCTAGGTTGAGATGGTTAGGTGTCTTCTCTACTTTCTCCTTCCAAAGGAGTCTAAGGCACTACAGGAGAGTAGAGCAATAAGATGGGAGAAGCCTGTGTTTCTGATTTACTGTGTGTGCAAGGTCATTTGTCAAAACCCTCACTGGATTACTTCATGAGCAGGAAATAAACTACTGTTCTATTATGTTACAGTTACTGAAATGTTGGGATTTGTTATAGCTGATAACATTATCCTAAGCAATTTACCCTATAATAACTATGTATTAATAATAAAAACTTTGTATGAATGATCCTGAAAAAACTGACATAAAGTTTCTAGTGGGGAAATACAGATATTTAAGTAAAATACCCCAAAAGGGCAGTTAAAGAGCAGAGAACATGGAATTTTTAATCTTCAGAAGTTAGTCTTAGCTGAGCAGAGAACATGGAATTTTTAATCTTCAGAAATTAATCTTAGCTAACCAGGCTTCAATAGGTTCAGAAATTTCATAATGATCTTAGAACAGAAAATAAATGAGGATTGTCTAATCTGGTCACCTCTTGAGAAGGAGAGATTCTAGAAACAGGAATTGTTTGTCTTAAGTCATAAATATATCTGTAAATGACAAAGGTAGAACTAACTCTCAGGTCTCCTGACTCCAACGCTGATGGATTACACCACAGATCTTTATATAAAGATGTAATTTGTTTGTTTGTTTTCATTATATTTTATTGTGCTTTCAGTGATGGTTTACACAGCAGTCTAGGTTCTCATTCATCAATTTCTACACAAATTGTTCAGTGAGATTGGTTACACTTTTCACCATATGTGAACACTTTCATTTTTTCTGTCCTGGTTGTCCCATTTCCAGTCATCTAGCTCCCCTGCCCTTTGACCATTTGATCTCATATAGATGATTTTTTTTTTTAAATGGGACTCCAGTCTTCAATGGCAATATTCTTTATTTTATGAGTTAACCTGGTATTTAGCTAAAAGGTGACCTCAGGGGCTTGTTTCATAGGGTTTCAATGATTGATATTTTAGAAGCAGACAGCCAGGACTTTCTCCCAAGACACTGCTGGGTGTACTGAACTCTCCAAATTTTCAGTTAGTGGTTAAACACATTAACCATTTGCACCACCCAGGGATTGTTGTTGTTAACTGACATCTTGTCGATTCTGACTCATAGAGACCCTATATAGGTAGGGTTTCTGAGAAGTGGCTGGTGGGTGAACTGCCAACCTTGTGGTTAGCAATTCAGTGTTTATCCTATACTGACTTGTCATGATTAACATGATCTAAATAGAACTTTTGAATCTCCCAACCTCCATAAACCTCTACTCACCTATGTGTTCCCTATCTTAGTGAGCATCACCATTGCATATCCATTGTCTCAAGGCAAAAGCTGCATGCCATCCTTTCCATTACCTCCATCAACCCATCAGAAAATCCTATTGACTCTACCCCAAAACATCTACTTCAGCCCAAGTTCACTACATTACTACCCTAGTCCATCACCCAGATCTTATCTGACAGTTGAAATAAACGTGTTCATGCTACTCTGCTTCATTCAGTTTGTTCTCTATAAAGAAAGACAGAGTAAATTTGATTTATTTTTAAAAAAAACATGATTGATATCTCTGTGGTAGGAAATGCTGTCCTCCCACTCCAACTTCCGTTGTCTTTTTCTCATTAGTAACAGAATCCAATTTATTCAAGGCAATGGTGGTGCTTGTTACGTGCCATGGAGTTGGTTCTGACTCATAGCAATCCTGCATAGGGTTTCCAAGGCTGTAAATCTTTATGGGAGCAGAAAGCCTCATCTTTCTCCCATTGAACAGCTGGTAGTTTTGAACTGCTGACCTTGAAGTTAGCAGCCCAACTCGTAACCACTACGCTACCAGAGTTCCTTATTCAAGGCAGTAGTGTGTCCAAATAAAAGATTACATTTTCCATCCTCCCTTGCAACTGTGTATGTCTATGTGACAAAATTTGAGTTTTGGTTGATATGAAAAGAAAAAAAAAAGAAGTATTGGTTGGGACTTCTAGGAAATTTCCTTAAGAGGAAGATAGCACCCCTTCTATTTTAGGGGTTTTCTTCTACTTATTCTGGGATGGAGTGTAAGTGTGAGGGCCTTAGTCCAGCAGTTGGTTTGGACTAAGGGTCCCTGATGATCAATGCCTACATACTAGTCTCCCAATGATGAGACAAAGATTTTACATAAGAATATAGAAATTAAAAAATAAATGTATACCATTCTAGCTGACTCTTGGTGTTGGTGAACAATACTAACTATACACAACAGAAGCAAAGATGGCAAGATTTCATCTGACCTACTTTGGACATGATATTAGGAGGGGCCAGTTCTGGAGAAGGACATCATGCTTGACAAAATAGAGGGTCGGCAATAAAGAGGAAGACCCTCAATGAGATGAATTGACTCAATGACTGCAACAATGGGCTCATGCCTAGCAATGATTGTGCTGATAGCTCAGGACCAGACAGTGCTTTGTTCTTTTGTTACTAGGGTGGCTATGAGTCAGACGTGACTCAGTGGCATTTAAAAACAACAGTTTGGTCTTGATCTTAGGTAGTGCAAAGAGTTTGCAATTGGCTGCTAACCAAAGGTTAGTGGTTCAAGCCCATCCATTGGTTCTACAAAAAAAGGCGTGGAAAACTGCCTCTGTAAAGTCTGACAGAGGACTTCCAGAGGTTCAAGCTGGATTCAGAAGAGGCCGTAGAATGAGGAATATCACTGTTGATGTCCAATGGATCTTGGCTGAAGGCAGAGAATATCAGAAAGATGTTT
>NW_006408725.1:477218-477658 GCF_000296735.1 Chrysochloris asiatica
ACTGAAAGGGCAAAGGAGTAGAATTGAAGAGATAGAAGCCAGAACTAGTGAGCTAGAAGATAAATCTCTTAACACTACTAAGATAGAAGAGCAAACACAAAAAAGGATAAAAAAAATATGAAGAAGGCCTAAGATTCATGTTGGACAACATGAAGAGGAATAACTTAAGAATTATCAGCATTACAGAACAGGAAGAATCACACACGTCCAAAGAGGAGATAGTCAAAAGAGCTTCTGGAAGAAATTTTCCCTAAGATCCTGAAAAGTGAAAAGATAAGCATTCAAGAAGCTCAAAGAACCCCAGGAAAGATAAACCCTAAAAGAAAATTACCAAGACATATAATAGTCAAGCTCTCCAAATTCAAAGATAAGGACAGAATCCTGAAAGCAGTTAGGGAAAAGAGAAGTGTAACATATAAAGGCCTGCAAGTCAGGTTAAA
>NW_006408725.1:477878-479004 GCF_000296735.1 Chrysochloris asiatica
CCAAGAATCCTCTACCCACCAAAGCTGTCAATTAAAAATACAATGGTGTAATCAACACCTTCAAGGATAAACAGAAGCTCAGGGATTTTGCCAAAGCCAACCCTGCTATACAAAAACATCGTAAAGGAAGTACTATGGACTGAGAACCAACAAGAACAGACAACAACCAGAGAATGATGTATGCGGCAGCATCACCCTGAACTCAATTGACAAATGAAAGAGTCAATAACAGAATAAAATGATAAGAACAGAGAATCTGGGATGTCAGTCTATGATCAAAACAATTACAATGTAAAACAAGGTAAACACAAAGGAACAGAGATCCAGGTGGTGAGAAGGTCAGGTAAATTACAGGATAAAATAGACTGTCTTAAATTGAGGGAAGAGTTAATGGAATATAAGGTAACTACAACAGTAGGGTTGGGGTGGAGGGTTTAGTTCGGGTGTTGGGAAGGGCAATACAAGAAGGGGGAGGAGGTGGAAGAACAAGATAGATAGGGGAACACTGAGACAGGTTTGCATGGCCTAAGTGGAACAGAGGTAAAGAGTGATGCATGCTCAACTTTGAAACAACAGGGCTCTGTGATACAGGAATCTAGGCATAGTTTGAAGAGAGGAAATAATACTACAATGCTTGACTGTCTTATGAATACTGGTTTCTCTTGCCTACTATTGTAAAATAGACACTTGAGTAGGATTGAAAGTAATTTGGGGAAACATGATTACAGAAAACTTGTAAGCACGTCTTCAGTCTATAACTGATTTGAATACCTAAAAGGGGTTCTAGAACTTGCCCAGTGAAATGGCCTCTTACAAATCCTTTGCAGAGTATAGGACCTTAGGTGGAATCCTGAGTCCCATCCAGAACCTTATGAGGTGGGACATTCCCACTAGCAAGGACAAGCAGACCAGCCTGGAACAGTTAGAGCAACAGAAGATAAATCTTCAAAGAAAGATCATCAGGAAAAACCCAAAACAAAAATGTCAGCTTCACTGGCTACTACAAGAATAAGCAAGATGTTTACCAGGAAGCCATCAAGGCAAGCCATCAAGTTCCTTCAGAACAAACTCCCCTCTAAGACTGAAACTCAATGGAAACACATGAACAGGCATGTAAGCTTGCTGG
>NW_006408725.1:484351-489819 GCF_000296735.1 Chrysochloris asiatica
CCCCTGCGAGGTGGATTGGCCAAGGGGCAGCATCAATGGGTTCAAGTGTGGCAACAATAGTGAGATTGGCCCAGGATCAGGCAGTGTTTCGGTCTGCTGTGTGTAAGGTTGCTATGAGTCTGTACTGACTCTATGCCACCTAACAACAACAACAACAAAGTCTACAGATAAGAAAATACTATGGAGCAGTTCTGTTCTATAACACATGTAGTCATCATGTGTCAGGGACTGACTTAACAGCAACTAACAATAGCAACAAGGAGCTCTGGTAGCATAGTGGTTATGAATTGGACTGTGAACCACAGGGTTAACAGTTCAAAACTACCAGCTGCTCCGTGGAAGAAAGATGAAACTTTCTGCTCCCATAAAGATTTATAGCCTTGGAAACCCTGTTCAGGGTTGCTATAGGTCAGAACCGACTCAATGGCATTTAACAACAACAATAGCAACAATAACCTTTTTATACACAGCCAATAATAATTCTAATCAATATCTTCCCAATGTGACTGGTGGGTTCAAACTGCTGACCTTTGGTTAGTAGCCTACACTCTAATCAGTGGGCCACCAAAACTTTTCAATGTCCCAACAACGGAATAAAATTAAAACTATTTATCAAAGCCCATAAGGCTCCTTGATGGCTCTGTTCATCTGCTGTCAGTCTGCCATTCTCCAGTAAACTGAAATTTTAGAGGATAGACACACGTCTATCCTTTTTACCACTCTATACCCAGTGCCTAGATGACTGCTTAGCTTAATAAATAGGTGCTCAGTATTTGCTGAATAAATGTATGTTTGCTGAAAAAAATAATTAATGAGTAAAAATAAACTGCTACTTTTGTTTTTTGTCATATCAATTACCAATTGTTGCCGTATTTTTAGTTTTCAATTTTCTTAATTTAACAAGGGAAAGATTTTATCAAGTGTTTCCTATTGCAAAAAGAAAAAGAAAAAAACAAATACAGAGTCCTTGTAGATTCTCAGAAGAAAGCATGCAATGATACCACATTTTCACCCTGTGGTTTCAAAGATCTGGAAATAAAGACTCCAAGAAGTTCAAGGTTGACAGACTTACCTCTTGTGTTTTCTCCTATCCTTAAAAGTTCAGGACATTTCAATAAATGTAAATATATTCGGTAAAATAATCTTTAGGATGCATAAACCCACACAGTGCAAGGATCACATTCCTATCTTAAACCCATTGTACTGGCTGTCCAGGAATGCTCTTCCACATGACAAAATTCATAACTTCCTTTTTCTATCTACAAATCTCTCCACTCAATGAGGGCTACCATATCCACTCTGCACTAATTACTGGCCTATGTTGCCAAAGTGGCATCATTCTCTGTACCCAACCCCCCAATTCCAAGGGACCTTCATCATCCAGAACCATTCCTTCTAACACTACTTTCCCAATTCCCAACTGAGGGTTAGTTATGGAAGAAGTGAGTTTACTTTTCATCCCATGGGCCTCAGTCATCATCTTAATGGTATCTACGTCCAATGTGTTGAGCCGGATGTCCACTGTGAAGTGGTGATAAGGGATGAAGTCTCCACTTCTGCAGTGGTCACATTTGTGAGCATTTTCTTCTAGAAAACGGGCACATTTCAAGTGCATGGCTTTCTTCTGGTCCTTCAGCCACAGCTCATAGGCAGTTTTCTGCATCATAGGCTTGCAGAATCGAATGATGTGGCACTCAATCACCTCATTTTCCAGTTCTCGAAGCTCCTCCTCTTCATGAAAAGCTAGAGAGATCAGAAAGGACCTTTCAGCCAGACAGTAAGGTAACAAACAGCTCCTGCTACTTAACATTGATCCATTCTTTGATCTAAATATTCCTGTAACCAAGACTCTACTCACCCATCCCGTCACTGGACTTCAAAGACAAGGAGCGAAAATGCACCTCAAAGGAGCCGCAGTGACGTTTCTGAGCCATCAGGAGCTCCTTGCCATTCCGGAAACAATCAAAGACGTTGGATTCCACTAGGGTTGCCAGTGCATTGATCATCATCTTCATGTTCCAGCAAGGGAGGATCTCAAACAACAACTCTGTAGTGAAGGTCTGCCCAATAATGGCAGCACATCTCACCAACATTTGGTGGGAAAGGCTCATTTTGTCCAACTGGACCAGAGAAATTTCTGCAGGTGGAAAACCATGCAAGAGATAACTAATCATCTGTCTCTATCAAATGCTTTCTAGAGATGAGTATATAAACACTCTGGTAGCTTAGTGGTTACAAATCAAGCTGCTAACCTCAAGGTCAGCAGTTCAAAACTACCTGCCATTCAGCAGGAGAAAGATGAGGCTTTCTGCTCCCGTAAAGATTTCACTGGCAAACAAACAAACCAGCAGAAGCAAAAACAATAACAACAAAACCCTTTTCTTTCTCTTTTTTATGATAATTACCCTAGAGAAACAAAAGGGAAATCTAGGTACTGGGAATAAATACCAGCTCAAATTTTCTTTACCTTTTAATGATGCTGGGGGTGACAAGTTTCTCAATCTGACACCACGAGCAATGTTGCAGACTTCTCCACTTTCCTCCTCAGCATTGGAAATAAGTATATTTAATTCCTCTGATGGCTTAGTGTAACTCTCTAAAGGAGGAGGAAAAGTTGAAAGTCATTACCCTGTCTTATAAAGTATGATTTTCCCATAAACTTCAACATGAAAATCTATGTAGGATCAGCACTGGACTGCTAACCAAAAAGTCAGCAATTTAAATCAACGAGCTGCTCCTTGGAAACCCTATACAGGATCGCTATGAATCAAAACCGACTCAATGGCACCTAACATCAACAATATGTTTACTCAAGAAATGTTTTGTCTTTTTGTTTTTCCATAAAGAATAAGACTGAAAGTCTTCCATGGTACAATCAGTTTACAAAAAATGTGATTCAGAGTCAGATCATCAGGATATTACATCTTACAACAACAACAACATGATGTAATAAATAACATTTACATGAGTGCATGTTTATACACCCGTATTCAGATACAAACACATTTTGAACTCTAATTAAGACATGGGGATTATTAGTTAGTTACCTCCGGTTTGACATTTTGTAATACTATGGTGACTTGCAAGTTGCTATGATGCTGGAAGGAATGCAATCAGAATTCAAATAGCTGTAGGATCACACATGGTAGACAGGTTTTAAAAGCATTTACAGACTACGTAGACTAAGAAGAAGGGCATGATGAGCTACTTCTGAGACTTTGTCAATGAAAACTCAATGGTTACTACAGAACACTGTCCAATATATTGGTAGAAAATGTACCCCCCTTAGCTTGAAAGACCCTCACAATACATAGTGACCGTACCAATGGACTCGAGCATACCTGTGATTATGAAACTATCCCAGGACCAGGCAGCATTTTGTTCTGTTGTACCTGGGAATGCCAGGAGTTGAAACTGACATCATGGCAACTAACAACTATTATCAGAGAGAGATTAAAAATCACAGTTTGAAAATAAATTTGCCTACTAATTTTGGCTCTTGGTACTCCAAAATGCAATATTTATTTATCCTTCCTGTCATTAACTACCAGTGTAACCCTTGGTAACTGCAAAACACTGTGATAGGTGATGTAGAAATATGGAGATGAACACGGCCAAATCTCTGGTGAGATCGCTAGACTGCCATGTGAGTGGGCACAAACAGTAAGTGTCAGGAAGTTCATATCAATACCAAGAAACCAGCTGCTGTTGAGTCTTATCAATACAGTATACATTTATTTATTTATTAGCGTGAATTCTACTGTGAATTGAGTGGAGGTTTACAGACAAGATCATCAGCTTTATATTCAGCAAATCACTGTTTCATCTCAACAATCACAATCCCCTCCGTGCAACAAGTTATGCTGTTTCCTTCCTGTGATTCCTATTTGCATTCCACCTACCTTCCCATCCCTTCTCAATTTTGTCCTTAGAAAAATGTTGCCCTTGTGATTTGAAATGAGCATACCTTGCTAGTGTTGTTGTCCCTCCTATATACCTATCTACTTCTTGGTGGAAAATTGGACCACAAGGTTGAGTTCCTTTCCAGATCTGAAGGGTGGTCAATGACCAGTATCAGGTTCCTCCAGTGTCTTTCTGATTAGGAAACCTGTTGGGTTTTGTTTGTTTTAATTATTTAAAAATATTTTTGAGTTTTGTCCCACGTTTTCTCCCACTTTATCTGGGATCCTCTGATGTGATCCCATTCAGGGTGATTGATAGTGGCAGGTGGGCACCATCTAGTTCTTCCTGTCTCAGAGTCATGGAAACTGGTGTTCTCATTAGCACTGGACTATTTTATTCCAAGCCTCTTCAGTTCTTATCACTCTTCTTTCCTCTCCACATGGAGAGACCAATAGCTTCACCTTAGACGGCCACTCATGAACTTTCAAAATCCAAGATACTACTCACCCAAGCAGGACGTAGAACATTGTTTTTGTAAACTATGTTATGCCAATTGACCATGGTGTGCCCTGAGACTACAGTCCTGAGTCCCTATACCCATGAACTCATTGTCTGAAAATGTTTGAAAATATCTAAGAAGTTTTCATCATTTTGTACATTACAGTACACATTTATTAAAGACTTTTTATAGTCCATAACCTATGAAGGCCATAAACATGAATAAGGCATACTCTCAACCTTCCAGGAGCTTAAGAATCTATGGAGATAGATATTTAAATAACCAATTACAATACCAGAGAGAATGACTGGAATTGTGGGAACAGAGAAGAAACAACAATTAATTCAGACTTGGTAAATTCAGAAAGCCTTTGTGGAGGAGGAAATATTTTAATTGAACTTCAGCATGAAGGAGTTTTTCAAATGGATAATACAGGGAGATCAGCACAAAGGCACAGAAGTGACAGCACTTAGCAAATAAAAGACTGTGAGTAGACTAGTGTATCTAAAGTACACAGTGTAGGGAGTGCTAATGTGGGAGAAGTATTTGAGGACATATTTTGAGAGTGGATTATGATATTCAACATCAGACAGTGAATTTTGGACTCTTTTCCATAGGCAATAGGGAGCTATTACAGGTTTCTGAAGAGAAGACAGTAGTAATTGAGATCCAACCAGTTATTCCTAGGAAGGTAACACTGGAAGTAACATAAAGGATAGGAAATAGAATAGGAGACAGAAGACTATATAAGATGCTGTGACAACAGAATGTCAAGAAACGGTGACTGATAAGACTGGGTAAGTGGTCCTTCAAGGAAAGAGCAAATACTAACAATGTTGAAGAAAGGAGGATCGGCAAGATAACTATAGAAGTGAGACAGACTTGAGTGATACCATTAATCAATCTGAGAAATACAAGAGAAACTATGAGTTGAGAGGAAGAGGTAGTGCTTTAAGCTTCAGATATGTTCAACTTGAGGTATCGGTGAGATAGTTCAGAGACCCTAAGTATTGCAAATGGTTAATGTGCACCTCAGAGACATCTCAGGCCTGACATTCCACAACAG
>NW_006408725.1:490454-490959 GCF_000296735.1 Chrysochloris asiatica
CACCTGTCTGCGGATATTCATCAGCTACATGCTCAGATTTCTGATATAAGTAATTCTCAAGGTGAGCACTGAGTGGCTTCTAGTTTGCTACCTCTGCTAGAGACTAAGATCCCCTATGAACTTGATTGAACCTCAGCATAGTGATACTGCTTGGTCACGTTAGAGCAGGTGGTGGTCTGGCAACATCGTGCATGTGGGGTCACCACCCGGTCTCCTCCCTTCCTGCCTTCTTCGGATGGCGGCTGTTTATGCTGGACATGTGGCCAGAGACAGGTAAGGATCACGTGGAACCTTGGCAACCTAAGACAGAGCCATTACTATGCTGCAATGAGTTTCAATGACTGGTAAGACGGAGGAATTCGCACTGACTGCCTAAGGCAGGCAGCGTCCCTTAAACAAATAATAAATAAGGGGGAATCTGTGGCAGACCGTGCAGACCCTGTGGGCCCAAGCATTGCAGACCGTCCAAACCATAGGCTCCGAGGATCAGACTTTAGTCACCTAG
>NW_006408725.1:491433-522434 GCF_000296735.1 Chrysochloris asiatica
AGAGGACTAAAGTGGAGAGTGAAGCATCCAGCTGATAAGAATAGAGGGCATATGCACAAGAACACCCACACTTGCAGATAATACCCACTTGACCTGACTTCAATGGCTGGATGATCAGAACTCAACTAGAAGAAGAAAGAAGAGGGAAAAAAGAGTAATATTATGGATGCAGTAGCTCAAAATATCTTTACAGTGAGGATCATTCCCACCCCCTCCATACACAGGGTAGACAGGGATGGGCAACTTGGACATTGGCTACCCAAAATGGGGCAGGGAGGGGGCCTAAAAAGGCAAGAAGTGACTGGCTTACAAACTTTCAAGAGAGAACCTAGATCCAGAGGGCACAGAGGAAAGTAGAATCTCCACTGAGCAGTATCCAATCTGTGTGGGCGGGGCTGATGAAAGGAGATGGGGATGGCTCTCATGTGGAACAATAGTGAATAATTGCTATCAGGACAATGTTGGAACTGTAAAGGTAGATATTTTGTAGCAAAAGGAGGAGTGGTTGACTTTGCAGGCCAGGAGCGGAGACCTCTGGGACCATCAAGGGAGAAGAGTGGAGTGTGGGACCCTACCCAGAGAAACAGTGACTCCAGAGATGGAGGCAGAGATGATGATGTGGAAAGATAGAGTAGCTGGGGACTCTAGACCCAGAGAGGGAGAGGGGCTGTGTGCTGACAACCAGGGAGTAGGCTTATAGTGTATACCCTTTGGTTGGTTGATGATGCATGGAGGGGATTGTAACCATGTCAATGAAATGATATACAATAGGATGGATGCAAAGCTAATGTTCTCCCATGTAAACTATCACATAATTCACAATAAAACATTTTTTAAAAAATTAAAAACCCTATGGAGCACAGTTCTACTCTGACAAATATGATGTCACCATGAGTCAAAATCAACTCAATGGTACTTAGTTTGGTTTTCTGGTTTTATAAGACAGTCCAATGGACAATTGGAAATGTGGTCTGGAATCAGGAGTGAAGTTAGGGCTGGAAATTGCACACAAATGAGTGCACACACCACATATGAAGGCCTGGGAGTTGATGAAAACAACTGAGGAAAGAGTACCAAGTGGCAGAGAAGAAAGCTAAGAATGCAAATTGAAGAATGCCCTCATCAGAGGTTTGGACCCAGGGAAAGGAGATGAGGAGCAGCTTAATACAGGTCAGAAGAGTGCAGAATCAGGGACGCTAAGGGACGACCTGATGTTGTGGTTAAATGCTGTTGAGTCAGTTCCAACTCACAGCGATCCTGTATAGGGTTTCCGAGGAGCGGCTAGTGGGTTTGAACTGCCAACCTTGTGGATAGCAGTCCAGTGCTTTTCCTACAGTACTATACCAGGTTATCCAAAAAAGGGGCCAGGATATGTGAGCATGTGTGTGTGTGAATGTGTGTGTGTGTTTGAGGATAGAGGGTGGGGAATCAGGACATGACTTGTTCCATGCTTTTGTATGCTTCTTTATCCCCCCTTCCAAGTCCTAGCACCATTCTTTCAGTTATTCAACCATTATACAAACTGAGTGTCGCTAGGTACCAAACATCCTTCTAGGACTGGGAATTCAGTGGTGTACAAGAGTGTGAAACTTGTATTTTCTATTTCTCATTGTTCTAAACTTGTATTGTCTGTTTCTCATTGTTCTAACAAAACAGACAATACACAATAGGCAAGCAAGTCTGAATTCCTTCTCACACATAATGTAATAAGACTGTGTGAAAGGAATAAGCAGGGTAACAGAAACTAATAAGAAGCTGCAGGATAGGGAGCTCTTCTTTCAAAAGAAAGTGGTCATAGGAAGTCTCTCTGAGGAGATGACACCTGAGCTCAGGGAGAGATGCAACCTACTATGCGGAGCACCTAGGAAGAGGGAACAGCATGAACCCTGGAGCTTGGTGTGTTAGGGGAAATGAGGCCAGTGTGAGCAGAGCACAATGAGAATGCTGCTGATGAAGCCAGAGGGAGACCCAAGTCAGGTCCCACAGACATGCCCAATCCTGCTGGGAGTTTGGATTTCGTTGTAAGCTCAATAGGAGAGGTTTTAAGCAGGAGAGAAACCTTACTGTTTTAAAAAAGAGCTCATAACAGACATTGAATAAATGCATGTTGAATGTATCGACAAATGCATAGATAAAATATAGGCATAACATTGTTCAGCAGCATTTAGATTTACATATTTCCTTCCATTAATTTATTGGCTAATATATTTTTGTAATGATTTAGTCTAAAAATCATGATCATAGGCGTCATAGTCTATATAATGACCCATTATCATCCTTGAGGAATCCTTGGGTGACACAAATGATTAAGCTCGTCTTTTAACCAAAAGATGAGTGATTTGAATTCACCCAGAGGTGCCTCAAAAGACAGGTCTGGCAGTCTATTTCTAAACAATTACAGCCATCAAAAGTCCTAAGGAGCACAGTTCTATTCTGACAGACCATTAGTCAGAATCATCTTGATGGCAGCTAGTTTTTCCATATTGTGGTGACTTGTGTGTAGCTGGTATTTTAAATACCAGCAGGGTTACCCATGGTGGCCAGCTCTTAGTGGAGCTTCAAGACTACAACAGACTAGGAAGGAGAGGCAGGCCACTTCTGAATGGTAGTTGTTCTTGTTAAGTGACATTTGAGTTGGTTCCAACTCACAGCAACCCTATATACGGTTTCCAAGGAGACACTGGTGGATTTGAACCACTGACCTTTCAGTTAGCAATCCAGTGCTTATCCAACTCTGCTAAACCAGGTCTCTAAATGGTTGTTGTTGTTGTTGTTGTTAAGTGCCGTCAAGTCGGTTCCGACCCATAGCGACCCTGTACAGGGTTTCCGAGGGTGTAAATCCTTACGGGAGTAGAAAGCCTCATCTTTCTCCCGCGGAGCAGCTGGTTAGCCACTGAAAATCTCAGGAATAGCCATGGAACATTGTCTGATATTGTGCCAGAAGATGAGCACCTCTAAATAAAATTGGAAGGCACTCAAAATAAGACCCCCAACAAGATGGATTGACACAGTGGTAGCAACAATGGAATCAAACAAAACAAGGATTGTGAAGATGGCTCTGGACAGGGCAGTGTTTCGTTCTGTTGTGCATAGGGTCACTGTGAGTCCAAACCAGCTAGATGACACCTAACAACAATGGTTTGGTTTGGGTTTATACCATCCTTGAAACTAATTTGGCCATTTCTAATGTATTTATTTCTTAATAGTATTCCATACTGGTTTTGGGAGTTTATATAGCTGATTAGGTTCCCCTTTAGAGTTCCAAAAAATAGTCACCAGAAGGAGCTCTGGTAGCATAGTGGATTATGAGTTGGGCTATTAACTGCAAGGTCAGCCATTAGAATCTACCAGCCACTCTGTAAGAGAAAGATGAGACTTTATGCTCCTGTAAAAATTTACAACCTTGGAAACCCTATATAGGGTCACTTTGAGTAGGAACTCACCGCACAACACATAACCACCACCACCACCACAATCTTAGCTGATCCCTGCCTTGAATTTAAGTGGCTGAGCAGATCCCCTTGGAAGTCAATTTTGATTGGACCTTTTTTATTTGAAAGCACCCTAAAAGGAATCTTGGCATGGTGTTATAGGATAAGCACTGGACTGCTAACTAAAAGGGTTGGTGATCCAAACTCACCAGCTACTCCTCGGAAGCCCTATACAGGGTTGCTATAAGTCAGAACCAACTCGACAGAAATTTACGACAACAAAACTAAGATTAAGGGTTACTGAAAGAATTTAAGCAATCCACTGATTGTAGAGACATGTTTAAATGTGTTTTGTCTGGAATACATCCATGTATGTATAAACTGAAACCCTCATAGCAATACTTTTTTACTTACCCTCTTATACCTATTCTTGCCTTTTTGTAAAAAGGTATCATACAGTATTTGTCCATTTGTGATGGACTTATTTAACTCAGCACAGTGCCTTTCCAGATTCATTCACAATATAAGATGTTTCAGGGACTCATCATCTTTTATGGCTGTATAGGAGCTCTGGAAGCGTAGTGGTTTAAATTGGGCTGCTAATCTCAAGGTCAGCAGTTCAAAACTCCAGCTGTTCCATGGAAGAAAGTTCAGGCTTTCTGTTCCCGTAAAGATTTATAGCTTCGGAAACCCTAGACAGGGTCGCTATGAGTGGGAACTGTCTCCATGGCACATAACCAACAAACCAACCAAAGGATTGCATTTTACATGTGTGTGTGTTGTTGTTGTTAAGTGCCAATGAGTCAGTTCTGACTCTTAGCAGCCCTGCATGGGGTTTCTGAGGAGTAACTGGTGGGTTTGAACTGCTGATCTTATGGTTCACAAACCAGTGCTGGTCCTACAAGCACCATGCAGGAGTTCTTATATATATATTGTTATTGTTGTTAAGTGCCATCAAGTAGATTCCAACTCATAGTGACCCTGAATAGAATTTCTGATGAGCGGCTGGTGGGTTTGAACTACTGACCTTGTAGTTCAAATTCACCTTGTGATCCAGTGCTTTATCCTATAGCACCACACAAGGACTCAATAAACATAGGTGTATCTAATTTTTTCTAATCCTGCATCATCCAAAAAGAAAAAAAGATCCTCCTTAACTTTCTTTAAATTCTTAACATTGACCCTATACTTTGCAGACTACCTTTTGTCTCATTTCTCCCCTTCATGTGACCATGCAGGCCTGTAATCATGCATTATTGTATAAGGGACTTCAAAAAGTTTGTGAAAAACTTCCATTCTCTTTTAATTTTAATGGATTAAGAAACAGAGGTCCAGTCACCAACTGAAACACAGATCACAGAAGACCTGGGGCACATGAGCTTCATCCATCCACTCATGAGACAGGGAAATTTTCAAAAAGAAAGAGGAATGAATCTTTTGTGAAATTTCCCTGTCATCTTGAGTTAATGATTTTCTACCATGCTGCACAGAGACAACCAGCACCATCAGCTCTTTTATTACCAAGCCCACAAACCCACCATCTATAAACAGTCCTAACCACATCCTTACACTTAAATATATTTTGAGCAGAAGAAGTTATGATCTGCAAGTACAGTGATATTAACATACAAAGTGCTTCTAGCTACCAAGGCACATTCTCACCATCACTTACTTGACTCATTAAAAAACAAAAAAACAAAAACAAACATCAAACTAAAGAGACTGTCACTTCCAGAAAGATGGAATAGACATCTACCCCTATTCCTTCCTTGTAATAATCAAGAAAAAGGAAATTAAAAGTACACAGACTGAAAAGGAAAGAATCAAATTACCCCTATTGGCAAGGACACAAAATCTAAAATACATGAATTCAGCAAGATTGCAGGAGCAAGATAAATATATGCAAATCAATTCCCTTTGTAAATTTATAAGCTTGTGGACACCAAAATTTTATTTTTTATTTTGCTGTCTACATGTTTATTGTATAATAAAATTTCAAAAGGAGAAACTTTCATGTAAATCTAACAAATCATATACAGAACTTGTATGCTGTAAAATTATTGATGAAAGAAACTAAAGAAAATCTAACTACATCAATGGAGAGACATATCATGTTGTTTCTGGTTTGGAAGACTTAATATAATAAAGACACCAATTCTATATAATTCAGCTGATAACATATCACACTTCCTTTCAAAATCCCTGGGTGATTTTATTTGTAAATATAGAAAGATTATTCTAAAACTCATTGTTGTTGTTGTTAAGTACCGTGGAGTCGGTTCTGACTCCTAGTGACACTGCACAGGGTTTCCGAGGGTGTAAATCTTTATGGGAGCAGAAAGCCTCATCTTTCTCCCGTGGGACAAATGTCAAATAGGTACATGAAAACATGTCATTAGCCTTAAAGAAAATGCATATTAAAACAACAGATATATCACTATATTACTATTGGAATAGCTCGAATGAAAACAAAAATACTGATTATACCAAGTACTGGAGTCCTGGTGTGGTGCTGTGGGATAATGAGCTGGACCGTAGGTCCGTTTGAACTGCAAAGTCTGGCAGTTCAAATCCACCAGCCACTCCTTGGAAACCTTATACAGGGTCATTATGAATATGAATCCACTCAACAGCACTTAACAACAATACCAAGTGCTGGAAAGAAAGATAGAAAATCCTGGATCACTTATACATTGCTGATGGAATTTGAAATGGTATATCCCTTTGGAACACTGTTTGACAGTTTCACTAAAAACTAAAACATAAAAACTGTGTTCCTGGGCATATAGTCAAGAAAAATGAAGAGTTATGTTTATATAAAAGCTGTACAGTAATATTTATAGCAGCTTTATTTGTAATTGCCAAAAATTGGAAACAGCCCAGATGGCCTTCAATTAGTTAAACAACTTACGGCACAACTTGCATATGATGGAGTAAATTATTGATACACAAGACACCCTGGATGAATCTCCAGAGAGTTATGCTGAATGAGAAAAAGTTGATCCCAAAAAGTTACCTGATGTTTAATTCTATTTACATATTAAACATTTTGAAATGACACTAATTATGGACATGGAGAGCAGATTAGTGGCTGCCAGGGCTTGAGAAGGGAATAAGGATGAGAGGGAAGAGGATGTGATTACAAAAGAGTCTCATGAGATATCCTTGTTGTGATGGAAATGTTCTGTCCTTGACTGGATCAGTGACAATTTAGTTGTGATTTTCTACAATAATTTTAGATTATGTCACCATTGAGGGTAACTGGGTACAAAGGTACATTGTGGTTAAGTGTCATTGAGTCGGTTCTGACCAGAGGTCTCTGCATTTCTTACAACTGCATGTAAATTTATAATTACATCAAAAGTTTAGTTAACAACAACCAAATAATGAGACCTCAAGACGAGTACTGTATTCATTTTGCTATGCTCCAGTGAGTTCCCAGAGTCCCTACTGTGGTATCAGACACAGAGAAGATGCTCACTAGGTGCTTATTGAATGAACATATTTTGAGAGATTTGAGTTCCTTCACTCCCATTTTACAGGAGCACAGTGACTCTAGAGGATAAGAGTTTTGAGATCAGAGTTTTGAGCCCACAAGTGGCTCCAGGGGAAAAGAGTGAGATCAGAGTTTTGAGCCCACAAGTGGCTCCAGGGGAAAAGAGTGAGGCTTTCTATTCCTGCATAGATTTACAGCCTTGGAAACCCATACAGGATTGTTGAGTTGGAGCTGACTCCACAGCACTTAACAGCTTACATTTTATAGCCGAGGTACCCAAGGGCCTAATGAACTTTGTGACTCAAAATACCAGTAATTAAGCAGCACATGTAGTACTAAAGGAGCTCTGGTGGTACAAGGTTAGGTGCTTGGATGTTAACCTAGAGGTTGATGGTTCCAATCCACCAGCTGCTTTAAGGGAGGAAGAAGTGACAGTCTGTTTCCATAAAGATTACAGTATAGGAAACCCTATGGGCTAGTTCTACTCTGTTGTATATAGTTACTATGAGGAGGAATCAACTAGATAGCAATGAGTTTGGGGTTTTTTGGGTTAAATTAAAGGTCAAATTTTTCTTTTGATTACATAGTCTACTTTATGTCAAGACACATGTCATTCCAGCCTTAAAAAAAAAATTTTTTTCTAGTATATGACTTTTTCTTTTCATCACTGCTAACTTCCTGAATAAATAATATATCCACCACAGGCATTTCCTTATCATTAATGCTAGTTGTAATCCTCTACATTCAAATCATTCAACTCCAACCCCCAAGCCTTCTTCCTTCACTAAAATTGTTTTCCTAAAAGTTCTAATGGATCTCCTTTGTGCCATGATCTCAACCTTCATCATCCTTTCTGCATCCGTAGTGTGGGAACTTTATTGACAAATCACTTTGAGCTAATTTTTTACCGTTATTTTTCCTTAGATAACATCTAAGTCCACCTACAGTTCTGAAATGTTGGGTTTTAAGATTTCTCCTCATTCTCTCATGTCTATCACAGGTATACATTCTTTAGCCCAGTCCGGGGAGTTCCAGGCAATGCTAATCTGGACTACCAAATCTGATATTCTGTGCTTCCTCAAAACCCTCAGTCTTTATAGGAAACAGCCTATGGAATAGTTCACCCTGGCCACCTTCTCCACATAAGAACTCAGTTATTGAGAAAGAACCATCACTGTGGGACTTACTGAACAGGTTGTTCCAGTTCACATTTGCCTTTTCCTCAGACTCCACTGGTTGGAAAAGGAGTACCCTATGATGGCTGAGGTTTTTTAGCAACTCTTCACAGTAAAATGGAATCCCACAGCTCCCCTCTACCAGGTACCTGGAGTGGGAGATAAAAAGGCATCATTTCTTAAGAAAGAAAAATATTTGTGTCCTGTCAATCACTTGAAAATAGCCTCCTTCTCTAATAATTTTTATTCCCTTGTACATCATCCTTGGGCTCCTAGTCTTCTTCATTTTCTGTTTGTAGGAACCACCACAAGGGTCACAGGATATACCACATTAAATCAGTGACAAGCCAAAAGTCAGGATGCTTCATTCCATTAAAAGTTGAGGCTCAACCAAATATATCTAGGTGTCAAAGCCATTCCACCAATTTCTTCCTTTCTGTCTTTTTGTCCTACTGCTTCATTTTCTCTTTTCTCTTTCTAGTTTTTCCCACTGTACTTTTCTGTACCTCAAACCTGTTTTTACCTTGTCTTCATCTTCTCTCAGCTACTGTTATATGATTGAGTCAATGGAACTGAAGGGAAAAGTCCATAGTACACTAAAAATATTGGCAAATAAACAAGGTTCTGAGAATTGTCAAACTACCAATTGAGATGGTTCAACAAATGAATGCAAAGCAGGAAGTGCTCATTCATCTGTGCCAAGAGACTTGGAAAACAGCTATCTGGACAACAAGTGGAAGAGATCCTTTTTGTGTCTATTCCAAAGAAAGGTTATACAACATAATGTAGGAATTATCGAATAACATCACTTATATCACTCGCAAGTAGAGTTCTCCTGAAGGTGATTTGAAAATGGTTGCAGAAGTACATCAACTTGAAATTTCCAAAAATTCAAGCTGGACTTAGAACAGGACATGCATTGAAGGATATCATTGCTGATGTCAGATAGATCTTGGCTGAAATCAGAGAATAGCAGAAAGATCTTTACTTGTGTTTTATTGACTATGTAAAGGCATTTGACTCTGTGGATCATAACAAGAATAGGTAACAGTGTGAAGAATGGGAATTCCAGTACACCTAATTGTGATCATACGGAATCTTCACATAGGCCAAGAGGCAGTCATTTGAATATAGGCAATATTACATGGCTTAAAAATCAGCTAAGTTGTGCATCAGGTTTGTATCCTTTCCTCATGATTATTAAATCTGTATGCTGAGCAAATAATCTGAGAAGATAGACCACATGAATTGGAACATGACATCAGGATTGGAGACAGACACATTAACTACCTGTAATATACACAGATGACCTAAACTTGCTAGCTGAAAGCTAAGAGAATTTGAAGAACTTACTGATAAAGATCTCAGATTATAGCCTTCAGTATAGGCTATACTTCAGCATAAAATACTCACAACTAGACAAATAAACAAAATCATGATAAATGGAGAAAAGATTGATGTCATGGATTTCCTTTTGTTTGAGTCCACAGTCAACATTCATGGAAGTAGCAGTCACGAAATCAAAAGATATATTGCACTGGTCAAATCTGCTGCAACAAAATCTCTTTAAAGCGTTAAAGAACAAAGTGTCACTTTGAAGACTAATGTGTGACTAATCCAAGTCATGGCATTTTCAGTTGCCTCATATGCATGTGAAATAAACAAGGAAGATCAGAGAAGAATCGATGCATTTGAATTATGGTGTTGGTGAAGAAAATTGAATACCCCATGGATTAGTCCTGGTGTGGTACTGTGGGTTTATGCACTGGACTGCAAAGTCAGTTTGAACCACAAAGTTGGTGGTTCAAGTTCACCAGCTGCTTGGAAACCCTACACGTGGTAGCTATGGGTCAGAACTGACTTGACGGCACTTAACAACATCAACAATCAGAAGAAGGAATAGATCTGTCCTTGGAAGAAGTGCAGACAGAATGCCCTTTAGAATCAATGATGGCAAGACAACATCTTACATACTTTGAGCATATTGTCAAGAGAGACCAGTTGTGGAGAAGGATATCGTGTTTGGGAAGGAGGAGGGTCAGTAGAAAAGAAGAAGACCCCCAAAGAGATGGATTGGCAATGTGGCTGCAACAATGGGCTAACCATAGCAATGATTGTTAGGTGAATGCAGTACAGGGCAGTGTTTTTTATTGATTAAAATTTTAATTGTGGGACTCATACATATAACAAAACATTTTCCAATTCAATATATTTATATGTACGAGTTAGCAACATTGAGTCCATTAAACATATTGTGCAACTTCACTACTAGTAGTTTCCAAATTATTCTATCACCAATAACAGAAACTGAGTTCCTCCTAAGAAGTGGCTTCTGGTAATTACTAATAAACTCTGGTCTCTATATATTTACCTATTCTAGATATTTCAAAGTGGGATAATACAATATTTATGACTTTTTTTGTCCTTTATTTTACTCAGCATGTTTTCAAGATTCATGAATGTTGTAGTGTGGTATGTGTCAAAACTTCCTTGCTTTTTATGGCTTAATGATGTTCTATTGTATCTATATAATAGCATATTTTGTTTGTTCATTCATCTGTTGATGGACATTTAAGTTATTCCCCCCATTTGGAACATATTGTGCTTTACTATCACTTGAAAGTACTTTCCACGTGGAGTCATGCTATCAACTTGATAGATATCACAGAATACCATTTGCTTTCCATTTTTAGGGATTACTTTTTTAAATTATGTAAAGCATCTTTCCAAAGTCAAAGCTATGTAATAAGGTATATCTTCAGTTTTGCTTTCCTTCCTTACCCTATTGGTAACCATTTTGATTGATTTTGGGTTTATTCTTCCAACATTTCTTTTAAGAAATGTAAGCAAACACATATATTTCACAACTTTCTTAGATTAGACAGTATGTTATACACACTGCATACTGGGATATATCTTGTTTTTTCACAGAAAAGTGTATCCTTATCACTCCTTCATGCCATACTGCTGCATAGTATTCCACAGTATGGATGTATTATAGTTTATTCAACTCTCTCCTTAGCAGTGGGCATTTGGATTTTCCCAGTCTTTTGCTAAGAAAAATAATGCCCCCCCAAAAAAATTTTTTTTGTCTATATGTCATTTTATATTTTTGCCAAAGTATCTTTGGGATAGATTCCTAGAATAAGGATTGCTAAATCAAAAACTAATTGTGAGTATGAGTATGTGTGTTCACAAATATGCACATACCCAAGAGAGATGGAGAGAAAACTGTGTCTGGAGTTATTTTACATGAGATTTTATTCAAGACATCTTCATTCAAGGGGCAATGCAACATCACTACAAAAAATGGATGCAGATGTCAAGATGGAGCTGTAAACAGTCAGCCAAGGAAGAGGCATTGTCCATGTTAAAAAGTCTGCCATTAAGACCGGTAGAGAGGAATTGCTAAATTCAGAAGCTCACCAGAGAGTCAACTTTAAAGTTCTGCCAAAGACATGGCAAGCCATTACAATATTACAGACTGAATAAGACATTCCAGGTCTGGTCTTCAATGTTTGTAAGTTTGCTTTTCTTTGGTCATTATTGATTAAACTGATTATACCCATACCGGGCATAATGAAAGGGAAACTCAACTGATACATCTAAGCAAAGTTTGAGGAGGTGTAATGGGGATCATAAGAGGAGAAAGTGAGCAACAACCAAGCCTAATGAATCACCTTTTCCAAAAATGTGGCCAGCAGTAGTACTGTCATAGGCATTTTAAGACATATCCTAAGAAAACTGATGAAGTCAGAACTTGAGGAATGAACACAGATGTCAAAATTCCAGGACAAAATGAATTACTTACGAGTCTAGTTCTTTGCGGATCCCACTGACACTAAGGTCAAAACAGATTTTGTTGAGGATGTCCTTAGGCTGTACTGCACCCAGGCTGACATAGGTGGTGTTCCTGTTTTTAATAATTGCCCTGGCAGCTACACAGGGTGTGTCCAAGAAGGGAGAGAGAGCCATGATGATGAAGATGGGGACAGTCCGGATCAGCTTCTCCATAAAGGCCCAGGAGGGTGAATCCACAAACTGGGCCTCATCGATGATGAAAATAATCCTTTCCTCTTTCACTGTCTGAACAAAATAGAGAAATAGAAAAGTGCTGTAAGAAATCTAGTTTTTATATGTATGTAGGGGTATTCAAGGACTCCTGGTGCGGAGCTGTAGAATAAGCGTTGGACTGTGAAACACAAGGATAGCTGTTCAAACCTAGAAGCCACTCCTTGGAAGCCCTGTATAAGGTCCCTATGAGTCAGAACCAACTAGATGGCACTTAACAACAGCAACAATAACAATGGGTTTGCAAGGAGTCTGGGTAGGGCAAGCAATTTGTAATTAGCTCCTAACCTTGGCAGTTCAAACCCACACAGTAGCTCTACAGAAGAAATAATTGGTGAACTGCTTCTATTCAAGATTTCAGCCAAGAAAGCCCTATTCTGTGACACATGGGGTAACCATAAGTTGGGGGCCACTCGATAGCAACTAATAACAATAATATGGTATGCATGTTTGTCTATTGAACTATATGATTTTCTTACAATGAAGCTATGTTAAACCTTTTTCTTTCCAATAATTTTTTTATGAATTTAGATTCCATTAATTTGAAATGTATGGTAATTTGAACAGAGCCTTGTTGAAACTGAGTCATACTTGGTCAAACAACGGTATAAAAATAATACAAATATGTTACAAATGGATCTCTGATACCAGCAAAAGCCAAATAAAAAAAGCCCATTACATTAAAAAAATGATATGCTAACTATAAATCATTTAAATTTATTGACTAATGAAGCTCCCCTATGGATGTCCACTTAGCGTTTACATATAGTCTGGTAGCATAGTGGTTACGAATCGGGCTGCGAACCGCAAGGTCAGCAGTTCGAAACTACCAGCTGCTCCGCGGGAGAAAGATGAGGCTTTCTGCTCCCGTAAAGATTAACAGCCTCAGAAACCCTGTGCAGGGTTGCTATGAGTCGGAACCGACTCCACGGCACATAACAACAACAACAATAGTCAACACATACTTACATATATCAGAACTAGGTGCTGGATACATGGAGCTGAATGAAACAGATCTAGTCCCTGCTCTGCTGACACTTATGCTAGTCTAATTTGAACTATGGTATATGTTCATTTAAAAACAGATCTCCTGTCCCTTTTATTGTGTAGGCTACTTTTCTTCTCTAAAGAAGCTCTGGTAGTACAATGGGTTAGGACTACTAATGCAAAGTCAGCAGTTCAAATCTGCCAGCCACACCACAGGAGAAAGATGAGCCTTTCTGCTCCTGTAAAGATTTACAGCCTCAGGAAGCCTATACAAGGTCATATGAGTCGATACCAACCATCACCACTTTTCTCTAGTTAGTCTTAATTATTCATTCATAAAGCATTGATTGTATACCTGCTAAGCCAAGACACTATTCTAAATGCTGAGGATACAATACGAAACAAGACATGAAGCTCACAATTTTTAATGTCAATGCCTTACACAGTAGGCCCTGCATTTATGTGAATTGTGTAAAATATAAAAAACCTTTTACCTTATCCTCATTGCTTGCCACAACTCTTAGCTTTGTTTGGCTCCCCATGAGAAGAGATTGGAGCAAACCATTCTTTCCCTCTACATTTTTATGAACAAATTTAACATTTCACAAGATACAATCTTTATAAAGTATTAACAACTTACTTTATGACATGTACATAATATGTCTACTCCTTTGTTGTCAAATGCCACTGAGTTGGTTTCTACTCAAAGCGACCCTGTATATATCCTAGGAGAAGCTGGTGGATTTCAACTGCTGACCTTGTGGTCAGTCAAGTGCCACCACACCAGAAGTTGAAAATATTTAGCCCATCACTGACTCAGATATTTTACTTAGTGGAGAGATTAACGTTACATAATGTTTGCTTGTTGGTTGTTTTTCTAAGAGGTGTTTTTAAAAAGATGAGACAGATAGAAAAGTAAGGTGCAGTAATATGATAGTCTTTTCAGTAAATTATTTGTGAACTGAGGAAACTAAGGAAAAAAAAAAATTCAATAGTACATTGTTGACCCTGGTTTTTCCAACTTTACAATGAAGCAATTGAATTGGGTTCTCTCATATATGAATAAAAGACAATATTTATATGACATTAGTGTGGTGATCTTTACATAAATTAACTCATTTAATTTTCACTATGTCTGTGAGAGATTGCACAGTTAGGCCAATTTACTGAGAAAATTTAGGCAAGACAGTTTAGGTAACTTGCCTAAAGTCAATAGTTAATGATCCAAAGATCATTGTCAGAGAACACAAAGCACAGCTCTAGAAGGGGTTACCAAATTGGATTGTGCATCAAAATCAACTAGAGCCATGAAAACAAAAGGAAATACTAAATGGATATGAGCCTAACTTGAACCCTTGGCGTTGGTGTTATGAGGAGCCATCAAGTAGGTTCAAACTCAGAGTGGCCCTATGCACAACAGAATGAAATACTACTCCATTCTTTGCCATCCTCACAATTGTTGTTACCCTTAAGTCCATTATTCTACCACTGTGCCAATCCATCTGGTTAGGGGTCTTCCTTTTTTTCCCTGTCCCTCCACTATACCAAGCATGACGTCCTTTTACAGAAACTAGTCCACCCTGATAATATGGCCAAAGTATAAGAAATGGTGTCTCACCATCCTGACTTCCAAGTAGCATTCTGGCTGTACTTCCTCCAACACAGATTTGTTTGTTCTTCGGAAGTCCTTGGTGCTTTCAATATTCTTCCCTGACACTATAACTCAAATGCATCAATTCTTCTATAGTCTTCCTTATTTATTGTGCAACTTTCACATGTATATGATGGTGGTTAAAGCTATTGAAAATATCCTGGCTTGAGTCAGGCATACCTTAGTCTTCAAACTGATATCTTTCCTCTTGAACACATTAAAGAGGTCTTGTGTAGCATATTTGCCTAATACAATACACCATTTGATTTCTTGATTATTGCTTCCAAGACTGTTGTTTGTAGATATAAGTAAAAAGAAGTCTTGGACAACTTGTATCTTTTCTCCATTTATCAGTTGTTATTTATTGGTCCACTTGTGAGATTTTTGTTGCCTTTATATTGACATGCAATCCATATTGAAGGCTGTAGTCTTATGATCTTCATCAGTATGTATTTTAAGTCCTTTTTGCTTTCAGCAAGCAAGTTATAGCACTTGCATATTGCAGATTGTTAATGAGTCTTCCTCCAGCCCTGATGTCATGTTCTTCTTTATATAAATCAGCTTCTCAGACTATTTGCTCAGCATACAGATTGAATAAGTAAGGCGAAAGAATGAAACCCTGGTACATACCTTTCCTGATTTTAAACCGTTAAGTGTCCCCTTGTTCTTTCAAATGACTGCCTCTTGGTCTAGATATAGGTTCCTGAGTACACTTAAGTGTTCTAGAATACCCATGCTTCCCAATGGTATCCATAGTTTGTTATCCACACCATCAAAACCTTTTTGCATAGTCAGTAAAGCACAAGTAAACATCTTTCTGGTATTCTCCGCTTTCAGTCAAGATCCATCTGTCACCAGCAATGATATCCTTAGTTCGGCATCCTCTTCTGAATCTGACTTGAATTTCTGACAGTCTCCTGTTGATGTACTGTAGCAGCCGTATTTTAATTATCTTTAGCCAAGTTTTATTTGCATGTGATATTAAAGATATTATTTGATGATTCCCTCATCCTGTTGTGTCACCTCTCTTTGAAATGGGCATGAATACGGTTATTTTTCCAATCAGCTAGTCAGGTAGCTGTCTTCCAAATTTCTTGGCATAAATGAGTGATCATCTCCAGTACTGCACTAGTTTGATTAAATATTTCAATTTGTATAACATCAATTCCTGGAGACTTGTTTATCACCAATGCCTTCAGCACCATTGGTTCTTGATCATATGCTACCTCTTGAAATGGACCATTACTTTTTGGTACAATGACTGTGTATTCCTTCCATCTTTTTTTTTCTTCTTCTTCAATTTAAGTTTTTTGTTTTGTTTTAAGTTTTTATTGAGTGATAGTTTCCATGGGAGAATATCGGTTTTACACTCATTGTTTTATTGCAATGATTACAGTCTCCTCCATGCATCATCATTCAACAGTATTTGCTTCTATTCCCTCTGTTTGTTTTGTTTTGTTTTGTTTTGTTTTGTGTGATGTACACAAAAACACTCAGGAATATGTAACCACTTAAACAACCAAAGGGCACATTCTGAAGTCTGCCTCCTGGCTGCCAGCACACAGCCATATTCTTTTCATGTGTCTAAAGACCTAAGCTTCTCTCTCTCTCCATGTCCTCATCTGTGCCTCTATCGCTGGTGTCACCGCTTCTTTAGATAGGGTCCCGCTTTCCGCTCATGCTCTTCTCCCTTGATGGTCCTAGGGTCCTCTGTTCCTGGACTGTAAGATTAACTACTTCCCTCTTTGTGTTACAAAACTTCTTCCTTTACAGTTGTGACAATCATAATTAGTCATGATAACAATTACTCACTATTGAATCATAAGAATCTTATCACCATCTCCTTTCACCAGACTCATCCAGACAAGATGAAAACTATTCAGTGGGGATTCTACCTTCCCCAAGCACATTCTGAAACTAAACCCCTCTTGAAAACTTGTAAGTCAGTCACTTCATGCCTTTATAGTCCCGTCATTTTAAGTTGCCCGTCCCTATCAACTGGATATACAGAGGGGATAGGATTGATACTTGATGTGAAGACTCCTTCCCTTTCAGTTAGTATTTTGAGCTACTACATCCATAAGTATAGGTCAATTTCATCAAATTGTAGCAATTTACACTTGTTTCCTTTATCAAAAATTGTTCCTTCCATCTTCTTTTGAAGCTTTCTACATCATTCAATATACATCATTCAATACATTGAATCCTTTAATACTTCAAACTGAGATTTGAATTGTTTCTTCAGTTCTTTCAGCTTGAGAAATGCTAAACTAGGTCTTTGTACATTTCATTATAAAAGTTGACTTCTCAAGCTGTCCTTTGAAATTTTCTGTTCAGCATTTTTACTTCATTTCTTCCTTATGCTTTAACATATATGTTCTGGAGAGCAAGTTTCAGAGTCTCTTCTGACATCAGTTTCAGTCCTTCTTTCTTGTCTCCTTAATGACCTTTTGCTTTCTTCCTGGATGGTATTCTTGATGTCATCACACAACTCTTCTGGTCTTTGGTCATTAGTGTCTAATGCATCAAATCTGTTCTTCAGATGATCTCTAAATTTAGATGGGATATGTTAAAGGTCATATTTTGGGTCTTGTGAATTTGTTTTAATTTTCTTCAGCTTTAGCCTGAACTTCATATGAGCAATTGATGCTATGTTCCACAGTCTGCCCTTGGCCTTATTTTAGCTGATGATATGCAGCTTTTCTACCATCTTTTCCCACAATGTAGTCAATTTGATTTCTGTGTATTCCATCTGGTGAGGTCCATATGTATTGTCATCTTTTATGTTGTTTAAAAAGGTATTTGCAATGAAGTCATTGGCCTTGCAAAAGTCTATAATGCAATCTACAGCATCATTTCTATCACCAAGACCATGTTTTCTAAGTGCTGATCTTCCTCTTTGTTTTCAGCCTCTGCATTCTAATCACCAGTAATTATCAATACATCTTGATTGCATTTTTGACCAATTTCAGACTGAAGAAGTTCGTTGGATTCTTCAATTTCATCATCACTGACTTTACTGGTTGGAGAGTAAATTTGAATAATAGTAGTATTAACTGGTGTTCCTCATAGGTGTATGGATATTATCCAATCACAAATAGCATTATTCTTCAAGATAGATCTTGAAATATTCTTTCTGATGATGGAGGCAATGCCATTCCTCTTCTATTTGTTATTTTCTACATCATAAACCATGTGATTGTTAGATTCAAAATGGACAAACCAGTCCATTTCAGCTCACTAAGGCCTAGGATATCTATGTTTGTGCATTTCATTTCATTTTTGACAACTTTCAATTTTCCTATATTCATAGTTCATACATTCCATGTTCTGAATACTAATAGATATTTTCATCTGTTTCTCCTCATTTTGAGTTGTGCCCCATCAGCAAATGAATGCTTCCTAAACTTTACTTCATTGACATTGTCATGGTCAACTCTATTTTGAGGAGGCGACTCTTCCTTAGTCGTATTTTGAGTGTTTTCCAACCTGAGAGGCTCATCTTCTGGCACTTTATCTGATAATATATTGGTGTTATTCATAATCTTTAAATATTCAATATTCTGGTGCTATCTGACAGTGTTCCACTGTTATTCGTAAGGTTTTCAGTGACTACATACTCGTAAGTAGTCTGCCTCACCTTTGTCCTAGTCTTCCTTAGTCTGGAAGCTCCGTTAAAACCTGTTCACCATGAGTGACCCTGCTGATATTTAAAATACTGGTGGCATAGCTTCTGGCATTACAGCAAAATGCAAGCCACCACAGTACAACAAACTGACAAACAACTGGAAGGAAGCAATATTAAGGCACTCCTTTTTATTACATGTAGCTAAATTCTGAACAGATTCTGAGTGTGAGATTTGGAAGGATGGAGAAGAATGAAGTTCTGTAGAATAAAGGTTGTATATACTTCAAGGTTTCTTGCCAATGGAGTCTGAACTCATCAGGCCCCCGGGCTTTGTGGTTCAGTCTTCCTATCCTCCCACCCCCCTATTTCCTGACCCACAGAGGCTCTTACTTGCTCCAAGATCTTCATAAACAATGCTTCCAATTGCTTTTGCTTTTTCACAGAGCTCATCTTGGAAGCCTCCCGTGAAATGGGAAACTGTAAAAAAAAATTATGAGACTACTGAATATGGGAATATAGTCAGAGAAGGTACTAGCTATGTGACTTTGGACAAATTACTTTACTGCTCTGTGTCATCACATATTGGATAATCCACAACATCTCTTCCAGCTCTGATACTCTATGTCATTAAATCTAATATGAACAGGTCACATTCTGTATTTGTGATGGCTGTCAACTGAGGGAGCAAAGTAACTTGGTGCCACAGACTAGTTATGATGAAAAGATAAGTAAAAATGAATCCCTAGGTTATCAGTGAGATTTTCTTGAGGATGCCATTTCTAAATAATTCCGAAAATTATCAAGAATGTAGATGTGAAAAATACATTTTAAAAAGGAATGTAGATGTGCATTCAGAGAGGACAAGGAAGTCATTTCCTCAACACTTGGATGCTCCAGATAAGGAAAAAATAATAAAGGCCAAAGAGACATACGTTATAAGGCATCAGGTAGGAGTTGCTGCCTCCCGACCCCATCAGGACACTTGTGGAAGTCTAATACTGGCTAGTTACCTGGACATGGAAAATGTCATTGAGAAGACAATGGAACTTTTCATCCAACAGTGTGCTGACTTTATTTTGAAGGTTGGTCTGCCGTTCTTTGTAATGTTTACAAGTGTCCAGACCTAGTACATTTGCCATGAGTATTTGGATGGTATAAAAATTTTGATGGTAGCTAATCTTAGTCAAAGCAATAGCAATAGTCCTGTTCATAAGAAAGTCAAGAGTTAGAGGAGAGTCAATAGATACATATTTTGAAAATAATAAATGTTGAATGAGAGCTCTGACGTTCAGTATTCAGTTGTAATGACTGAGATTTCCCAAACTGCTAGGATACGTTTCTCATCCTACTGATTTCCTAAAGGATGAGACTTTTATTATTCCCTCCTCTCTAGTCTTATCACTCACCCTCTGTGCTCTCGCATAGTGTTTGTTGTTGTTGTTTAAGTGCCATAGATTCAGTTCCAACTCATAGCGACCCTGTATAGGGTTTCCAAGGAGGGGCTGGTGAGCTTGAACTGCCGACCTTGAGGTTCAAACCGACTTCGCAGTCCAGCGCATTAACCCACAGAGCCACACCAGGACTCCGTCCTCACACAGAGTACTGCAAAATAGCAAACTACTGACCCTGCCTAAGCTTGAAGGATCTCGTTTCATACAAACTTTTCAAATTACTATCTAACTTAAAATTGTTTCAGTGGTTCCTATTGCCTGAAGGCCCGAGTCCATTTATGTTACGTACGTCTCACTCCGCCATTTCTTACCATTTTCTGACTAACAATAATTTACCCTCTAACTACATACTGGTGAGAATTTCCTGCATGTGAAAAGCTTTCTCCTTTCCTTGCTCTCTACTCTGCCTGGAACACCATCACTGCTTACAGTCCCCTCCTAATCTCTTATCTCCTGTTCTCTAAATCTCAGGAGTAGGAATAGCCTCCTGGAAGCCTTCAGCATTGGGCTATTTATCCCTGTCTCTGGGTTTCCGTAATACCCTATTACATGTGTCTGTCATTGTCCACACCACCTTCTATATTTATTGTTCTCTCTTTCCTCATGTGAAAGCTTCTTGTGGGCAATGATCAGATATTATTCAATTGGGGGAAATTTTTCACTCAACAGTTCTTGAAATGTAATTGCTATTCAACAAGTGATGAATGAATGAATCTCTTCTGTTTGCTGGGAATAGTCCCCTCATCTATGTTCAAGATATTTTAGAATATTTAAATAAATAGTTTAAAAAAAAAAGTGTAGAAATATAGCTAAAAATAATACAAAGTTGTTGTTGTTAGGTGCTGTTGAGTTAGTTTTGACTCAGAGCAATCTGTATAGGGTTTAAAAGGAGCAGCTGGTGGTTTTGAACTGCCAGCCTTGAGGTCAGCAACCTAGTGTTTATTCTACAGTGCCATGCCAGGACCCCTAATATAAAGTTAGTAATCACATTTTTCCCTTCTAACTTTTAGGTTAGATGATGAAAGAGTATGTGGAGCCATTATTATTGTTTTAATCACCATTACTGTTATTGGCTACCCTAGTACTCATAGCCATGAAGATGCTAGTTGGATTATCCCAAAGGATAAACCTGGTGATAGTCATTGTATGGAAACAGATCAATAACATTGCTAGGTATATTAGGAGTCTCTGAGTGGTACAAACAGTTAACATACTTGGCTGCTAGCCCCAAAATTGGAAGTTCAACTCCACCCAGAGGCTCCTTGGAAGAAAGTCCTAGAGATCTACTTCTGAAAAAATAAATCACTAAAAGCCCAATGGAGCACAGCTCTACTGTGACACACATGGGGTCACCATGAACCTGAAGTGACTCAATGGTAACTGGTTTTTAGATGAACATACATTAGTTCTGGGCACAAGAGCCTGAGGGAGATCCAGAGGCCTATTCTTACTTATGCCCACTCTCAGGACTAAGTGATTGTACATGCTGCTGATTGTTCATGCTGCTGGCTGGGTAAGGGTTTGACCTGCAGGCCCCATGTAGCCTTGGTCTCAACATCAATGCCAGTTATTCTCAACCTGTCTGCACATTACAGTCATTTGTTGTTGTTGTTGTTGTTGTTGTTGTTGTTGTTAGGTGCCATCAAGTCAGCACCGACTCATAGCAACCTTATACACAGAACAAAACAATGTCTGATCCTGGGCCAGCCTCACTACTGTTGCCACACTTGAGTCCATTGATACTGCCACCTGGCCAATCCATCTCATTAAGGGTCTTCCTCTTTTTCTCTGACCCTCCATCTTACCAAACATGATATCCTTCTCCAGCTACTGTTCCCTCCTGACAATATGTCCAAAGTATGAGAGACGAAGTTTGGTCATCTTGGCCTCTAAGGAGCACTCTGGCTGCACTTCTTCCAAAACAGATCTATTGGTTCTTTTGGCAGACCATGGCACTTTTAGTATTCTCCTAAATCAATTCTTCTATGATCTTCCTTATTCACTGTCCAGCTTTCACATGCATATGAGGTTATTGAAAATACCATGGCTTGGGTCAGGCGCACCTTAGTCCTCAAGTTCACATCTATGCTCTTCATTACAGTTATTTAGGAAGCTTTAAAATACTGATACCCAAGCCCCACAGGACTTCTGCTGTGGCGCTTTAGGGTAAGCACTGGACTGCTAATCACAAAGTTGGTGGTTCAAACCCACCAGCTGCTCCTCAGAAAACCTATAAAGGATCACTATGAGTCAGAACTGACTTGATGACACTTAGCAACAGCAACAAAGTCCCACCTGACATTACATCAGAACCTGGAGGGTGAGCCTGGCTTCTGTTTTGCTTAGTTCATATATTTATCATTATTTATTTGGCACAATGTCTATGGCACCCACTAACTGATAGGACTGTGGTTAGTTTACATTAAAGCAAGTCATACAAATGAGAGGAATGTTAAAATAATGAAACTCTTTTAAGGACTTCAGAATTCTCTGGGCTCACAAGAAACGGTAATTCCAAGGCACTTACCTGTGGTTCTCACCTTGGGCCAGGTAATCGATTTCCATAAGTATCTGGCTTTTTCCATATCCTGGTAATCCTTCATACATTAGGACTCGGCTACAGTTACACATCAAATATTCCTTCATAGTACACATGAAGTATTTGATCTCCTTATCACGTCCTGTTATTTTTATTTTTTAAAAAAGGAGCAAACCCAATCAACATAAAATAGTCTAGAAATATTTAAAAAGCAAATAGTGACATCCTTTTAAGAATACTCTTGGAATTTCCATGGCATTGAGCATGGGCTTTCTGAAGACCCTGCGTACTTCAAAAAAACATAAAACCTTTTTCTACAGCTTTAAGGTTAGCAATATGGTTTTTGTAACTTTATTTGGTTCTCACAAACTGTGAGAGAAAGTATTATTGTAACTCATTATAATATTCCTGTAATTACAGTATAAAAAACTGAAATTTGCTTAGATTGCCCAAGAATTAAATCTAGATTATCTGACCCTATAATCTGTTTTCTTTTTTTTCTATAACACACTAAAAGTAAACTGTAGATTATTTTGGAATAAATTTATAAAAAATAATTATAGGTAACAACAAATACTGAAAAATTATGCACAAAATATTTGTATTTCACTTTCTGTGATGAAGTAAACTTGTCATCTGTAAATTAAAAATTATACCTGACTTAGGACTACTAGAAGTATTTCCCGTGATCTGAAGAAAATTTACCTTCAAAACTCATGTAGATTGTTTTTATCATATGAACCACACAAATTCTCAGTAAAAATAAACTGTAGTTGTTTTGTTTCTGATTATAAAAGTAACACATGCTCAGTGTAGGAAATTTAGAAAATTGGGGGGGGGGGGAGTCCCTGTAACCTATCACTGTCATTTTTCTTCTCTTTCTTTTCTTTGTTTTTTTTAAATGTGATTTTAAATATATGTAACAGGATGCCTTAGTTAAATTTGACACTAAACTCTATGCTTGGAAACCTGCATCAACAGGAAAGGAACCGGAAAACTGTAATTTCAAAATAGTGAGCGATTTCTGTTAAAAGAATTGGAGACTTATTTGAAGCAGACTGTTCATTCTCTTCTGGATAGATCACTGAGGCCACGCTAGAAATACACTGATAGAGAAAAAATACATACCCAGGTATTAGCTAATGTCTTTCTTGAAAATTAGGACCATTGATCCAGTGATGGATACTTAGGCCTAGACACCAAGAAAACATTATAGTTTACTGTCATCTGTGTTTTTGATTTCAAGAACACCAAACCAGCTGCCATCAAATTGATTCTGACTTACAGAATAATGTTTCCAAGACTAACGCTTTATGGAAGCAGACTGCCACATCGTTCTCCTGTAGAGCAGCCAGTGGGTTTAAACCGCTGACCTTTCGGGTATCAGCCGAGCACTTTAACTACTGCTCCACCAGGACTCCTTATGTTGTTAATTAGCATATATGTTTTTATTTACAGGAGCTCTCACAAAAGAAGGTCATTTCCCATACTGCTAATTTCTGTCAGTCAGTTTTTTTTGCTATAGATTTAAGGAAATGTTTTATGTCTAATGTCTGCCTCAATCAAGGCAAAAAGACATTAAGAACAGACTCTAAGAAATCAGTGCGTTTTTATTCAGTAGAATTTAATATGACTGTCATACTAGGTCCACATGAAAGGGCTTAGGACTTCTACCTGCTGTCAAACACTGTCACAAGTATATCCTGGGATAGAAATTATGGCCTCAGATAAAAATGAGAGAGTGCTTTCCTTTTCCACAGGAGTTGGAGAATTTGGACTTCATGGAGTGATTTTCTTGAAGATGTGACAACAGTCTGGATGCAATGCAAGTGAAACATTGGGGCTGGTGGAAGAGCCCTTGGCAGTTCGGGAACTTTTATTGTCTTCCTTTAGACTTTGTTGACACCAAGATTCTGGTATAGTATTTCTCCCAAGTGTAGAGCAGAGCCTTCTCTTAACTGTCCTAACAGAGCTGTGACAAAGCTTTAACTTATGATGAAACTCTCAGGTATGTTCAGGTCTAACAAAGGAAAAGTGCTACTAGGAAAGGCTGTCTTCAGAATCCACAGGCCAATCTTCATGGCTTCTTCTCTCACAGGGTACTACCGCTGCCTCACTGGAGGTCTACATCCCTAACTAGTCTCAAGCTAGTTTTTCAATGACAGGGTCCCTATCACCAAGATCACAAAAACACTAGTTCCTGATGGACTGCAGACCTAAATGTAAACAGTAAAACAATGAAATGTCTAAAAGAGAACACAGATAACTACCTTCACGACTTTTGGATGAGGAAAGATGTGGTACGTAAGATACAAAAGCTCTAGCTATAAAGATTAGATAAATTGAATTAATTAAAATTGAGAACTTTCATTCATTAAATACATTATTAAAAGTAAAAAGACAAACACAATGGGAAAAGTTATGTGCAGAACAAACAAATGACAATGGGACCATTTTCAGAAGATATAAAATAATTCTGACAGATCTTTCATAGAAAAAAATACAACTAAATTTTTTAAAATATAAACAAAAGATTTGTAGACACTTTATAAAGGATGTGCACATGACCAATAAACATATGAAAAGGCGTTCAAACGTCACTCAAGTACAAGTGGAAACCATACCAAGATACTACTATATAGTCAACAAAAATTATTAAAATTATAAAGAATGATAAAACTAAGTTGTTGGCAAGAAAAAGGAGCAATTTTATGTCTTGTAATAATATTAGAATATAAATAAATGAGTCATTTTGGAAAACTGGCATCAAATGCCAAAGTAGTACACTTTGCTCCAACAATATCTTTCCTATATCTATACCCAACAGAAATGCACATATGTGTTCACCTAAAGATTTGTACTAGAGTATTTGTGGCAGTATTATTCATAAGAACCAAAAACTGGAAACAATTCAAATGCTGTACAAAAGCATAATGAAGAAATTGTTGTACATTTATAAAATGGAACACTACAAAATAAAGCAGCAGTCAAGAGATCAGATGACGTATTGCATTGGGCAAATCTGCTGCACAGGAACTTTTTAAAGTATTGAAGAGCAGAGATATCAGCTAGAGGGCTAAGGTGCGCCTGACCCAGGCCATGGTATTTTCAATAGCCTCATATGGATGCAAAAGCTGGACAGTGAATAAGGAAGATCATAGAAGAATTGATGCCTTTGAGTTGTGGTGTTGGAGGAGAATACTAAAAGTGCCATGGACTGCCAAAAGAACCAATAGATCTGTTTTGGAAAAAGTACAGCCAGAGTGCTCCTTGGAGGCTAGGATGGCTAAGCTTCGTCTCTCATACTTTGGACATATTGTCCGGAGGAAACAGTTGCTAGAGAAGGATGTCATGCTGGGTAAGGTGGAGGGTCAGAGAAAAAGAGGAAGACCCCTAACGAGATGGATTGGCCAGGTGGCATCATTGATGGACTCAAGTGTGGCAGCAGTAGTGAGGTTGGCCAAGGATCGGACATTGTTTCGTTCTGCTGTGCATGGGGTCGCTATGAGTCGGTTCCGACTCGATAGCACCTGACAACAACAACAACAACAACAAAATAATGGAAGTGAATGAGTTACAGCTACAGTTAACAAATGGTTGAATCTTATACCATCATGTTCAGTAACTGAAGGCAGATGTACAACATTACATAATGTATGATTGCACCCTTACCAATTTTAAAAGCAGACATAAGTAATCTAGGGTGTTGGAAGTCTTTGGGGAAAGGGTAAAGGAGAGGGCAAATGGGAGTTTTGGGGTACTGATCTTTTCCTACTCTTAACCTGGATGTTGATTATATATTTACTTCATGATAATTTATTAAGCTGCATACGTATCATTTGTCTACTTTTCTGTATGTTTTGTTATAATTCAGTAAAGAAGTTTAAAATATGAAGGCCCCACTACCTACCCAGCAAAGGGTAACCTTCATTTCTGTTGCAGTTGAGGTACGCCATACCAAACATGCTAAAGGGAAGAAGAAAAGAAAAGATGTTAGGTTCAAAACAAGAAAATGTTGAGAGCAAGAGTGACTCATTCTGAGTTCCCAGAAAGCCTCCTTTTTGTTAACAAGAGTGTGTCCCCTGACTGGCAAGTTGCAGATGCCAAGAAAAGGAAAGAGGAGGAGAAGTTGTTATCTGGGAATAGAGTCCAAACAACGTATGTAGCAGCCCTTACCATAGCACCTGGCATACTGTTCAATAAATGCTTGTTGAGTCTACATTGGTAGGTCTGGCCCTTTCCTGGGGAGACCAGACCCCCAATATGTGGCCCAATGGATTCAGATGTGGTGCAAACCTCATATCCTGGAGAGATTCCACAAATTGCTCAAACAATAGTACAGCTCACTTTTGTAGAGCACATGCTAGGTATATGGTGCAGTTCCAAGTGTTTTATATGCACCATTTCCTTTAGTTTGACAAAAATCTTATGAAGAAAGTATTATCAAGATGATGTCTGTTTTACAAATGAGGAAATTAAGGCATAGTTTAATTTGAGCCAAATCCATGGTTAATGGTGACACAAAACACTATAGAGTCAGTATCTCAAACTAGGCCAAGGTACATATGCTTGCCTACTACTTAGCTCTTGAAGGAGGCTTTCAGTCACAATGAATCTTTCCCTTCTCTGTAAAACAAAACCAAACCTTTGTGTCAATTCCAACTCACAACAACCCTATAGAACACAGAAGATCTGCCCCATAGGGTTTCCAAGGCTATCAATGGTTACCAAAGCAGACTACTACATCTTTATCCCACAGATTAGGTGGGCAAGTTCTCATCGTATACTTTCTGATTAACAGACAAGTGCTTAAATTTTGTGTCTCTAGGGTTCCTTCCTTTCTCAGTACTACCATATAATGTTCTTATGCCTCCATACAGCATATATCAAAATCTCCTGTGTAATATGAGTATATAGATAATTTTGTAGATGTTAATTTTTCTCATGAAAATGTGAACATTCAGAACAGTAACCAGACCTTTTCTATTCTCTTATCTTCAGAGGTGATTTGATCAATTCTGTAGAATGCAGATGTTGGGATCAAATCGTTTTGGTTTTGGATAGTAGGTTGATTGCATTAATGGCTCCAGTTTTTCACCCCTACTTGTATTTAAACTTTTGTTTTGTAACTATGTAGTGCTTTCTCAGTCTGGACACAGCCTTGTGAATTGCTTCAGCTAATGGGATGTAGCAAACATAATACAGGAAGAGGCTTGAAAGTTTTCTTAAGCACTGGGGCTCTCTCTCTTACTCCTCTGATTTTGCCATGACTGTATGACTGGGTTACCTGGCTGGAGGATACATCTTAAAGAGCCAAATTACCCCAGTTATGTGAGATGGACTGCTCCAAGTCATCCTAATTCAGCCAACAACCCCATGGTATGTGAGTGAGCTCAGCCAAGATCAGCCAAATGCCGTCAAGATCAGTTGATCCCACAAAGTCATGAGGTAAATGAATGTTTATTGTTGTATACCACTGAGGTTTTGTGGTTATTATAATGCAGTATAATTCTGGCAGTTTGAATCTTGAATCCTTTGCTTACTAGAAGTATGAACAAGTTATTTAACATCTCAGAGCCTCCATTTTTAACCCTTTCATGACAAATGGTTACATATAGTGACCATCTTATATTTTCTACTGGTAGTGTAGTGGTTACGAATCGGGCTGTGAACTGCAAGGTCAGCAGTTTGAAATTACCAGTTGTTCTGCAGGAGAAAGATGAGGCTTTCTGCTCCCATAAAGATTTACAGCCTCGGAAACCCTGTACAGGGTTGCTATGAGTCAGAACCGATTCCATGGCACTTAACAACAACAAGGATAAGGTGGGAAGCTGCTATCACACTTTTTCCCCATGTTTTCATCTGATCAGGACCTGTGTAAGTGCATGAATCTGAAAAACTGGACCTCATTCCACCAACCCCAGCACCAGAGACCCTTGCGACATATGTGTCCCACTAAATGTATCAAAATCCATATTATCTAAAAAAAAATTTTTTTTCATTTAATTCAAAATGTCTTCCCTTACTGAAAACATGTAGTTTCAATACATAATTCAAAGCAGAAAATAATTTGGTCTTGAAAGGCTTTCCTCAAATGGTACTCCATAAATGGAGATAATGCTAGTTTCTACCTCATTTAGTTGATATTAAGAGTAAGCTATATATTTTGATGTGGCACTACAGGATAATGCACTGGGCCACAAGATCAGTTTGAACCACAAGGTTGGTGGTTCAAGCCCATCAGCCGCTCTTAGGAAACCCTATACAGGGTTGCTGTTGGTTAGAACTGACTATAGCACTTTACAAAAACAACGAATATATTGTGACACAAAGTGGCTAACATTTAATAAGCACTCATTCACATTATTATTGTTCATTTAAGCAAACAATGTTTATTGATGACCTGTTTATGCTAACTATAATTTGCTAAATCCTGGGAATATGGGGAATGAGCTCTACTGGCACTGTGGGATAAGCACTGGACTGCTAACCCACCAGCCACTCCACAGGAGAAAGATGATGCTGTGGGCTCCCATAAAAGATTTACAGTCTTAGAAACCTATATAAGGTTGTTATGAGTCAGCACCAACTCAATGGCAATAGAATAGGGGCTACAGAGCTGAATCATAAAGGCTCCTTGAGCCAAGTGCAGCATGTCTTCTGTTATCTGACTCTTTTAAAACAAGATCCTAGCTTGTTAATATAAAAAATAATGTCTTAGAGAGAACAAACAAGATATCAGATTGGGTAGAAGTGCAATGAGGAGCTCCATCAGCAACAACACAGAGTAACGGACCAAGAAGACTCAGGGGATGGTGCCAGAACTCTGAACCACATATAAAGGAATATTTAGAAGGTTGGAAAGCTCACAGCTAGGGGAATTTGTAACAGAAGCAAGAAATCTATTGCTTTCTAATTCAAGACACTCAGTTGCTCCCAGAGCCACCATCTTGGGCGAGACCGAGCAGGGGAAGGATCAGAATAGCCACAAACACCTGACAGAACCACCAAGATAAAGGTGTGGACATTCTTTTTTTTTTTGGTATTTGTTCATTGGTCTATTGCTGATGACTAGAGGAGGTGCTTGAGTGAGTGGACACCTGCCCCACCCATTCTGATGACTAGAGGAGGTGCTTGAGTGAGTGGACACCTGCCCCACCCCCACCCCTGGAGGGTTCTACTACACATGCACACTGATCTTCTCAAAATTTAAACTGACTGTTTCTACTTAAAATCAAACAGCAGTGAAAAACAGCCACAGCTGGCCCAGAACAGTTTATCACTAGGAAAAAGTCCTGAATGGGGATTGTGGAGCGGGACTGGCAGACTAGGATCTGCCAGTTTATCACTAGGAAAAAGTCCTGAAAAACTGTTTATCACTAGGAAAAAGTCCTGAATGGGGATTGTGGAGCGGGACTGGCAGACTAAAAAGGAAATAGGCTGAAAATTGAATCCTGAGTTACATCACAATGACCAACATTGGTATCTTGAAATTTTTCAGGAAGAAGAGTGATAAGGGAAGCCCATTTCCTGATCACTTCTATCTGGAGGCAATCAGAAAGCATAAAAAATACCAAAATACACACCCATCTAAGTATTAAGGCCACAGATAATGCCTGAATATGCCCAAAAAACAGAAACAGAGACCATATCAGCACATGTCCAGAAATGAGATAAAGTGACTGAGACAAATGAACTAGAAGTAGACCTACACTCCATACTGGAATATGGGCAGGCTTTGGAAATGCCTGAGAAGGAATTCAGAAAAATTATTATAAAATATATCAAAACACTATACATGACCACGTTGGTCACTGATAAGGGGAAGAGGAGAAAAAAACAGCAATGAAGTTGCAAGCTAAGACCGACCACATTCAATAGACACCTATGAACCAGGGAGGAGACCTGGATGGCCAGCAGTATGGCAAGACGTAGGGACTCCTGGGCCCATAGGCAGCGACATGACCACAGAGGACTAAAGCAGAGAGTAAAGCATCCAGTTGATATGAAGTGAGGGGAGATGCACAAGAACATCCATACTGGTAGATAGTAACCACTTGACCTGGCTTCGATGGCTGGATGATCAGAACTCAACTAGAAGAAGAAAGAAGAGGGGGAGGGGGGGAAGAGTAACAGGATACAATTTGATGAACTTTACCTATACTTATGGATGTAGTAGCTCAAAAAAGGGAACAAATCTTTATGGCAAGGTTCACTCCCACCCCCTCGATACACAGAGTTGACAGGGATGGGCAACTTAGACATTGGCTACCCAAAATTGGGGGCCTATAAAGACAAGAAGTGACTGGCTTACAAGCTTTCAAGAGGGAGCCTAGTTCTAGAGGGTGCAGGAGAAGGTAGAATCACCACTGAATGATTTCCAATCTGTTGGGACTGGGTTGATAAAAGGAAATGAGGATAAGACTCTTGTGGTACCATAGTGAATAACTGTCATCAAGACTGACTGTGAGAATAAGAAATATAGAGGTAGATGTTTTTTGACAAAAGGAAGTGAGTGATTGATTTTCAGCCCAGGAGCAGAGGTCCCTAGGACTATCAAGTGAGAAGAATG
>NW_006408725.1:523054-524311 GCF_000296735.1 Chrysochloris asiatica
GAGATAGTTGAAGAGCTTCTGGAAGAAAATTTCCCTAACATCCTGAAAAGTGAAGAGATAAGCATTCAAGAAGCTCAGCGAATCCCAGGAAGAATAGACCCTAAAAGACAATCACCAAGACATATAATAATCAAGCTCTCCAAAATCAAAGATAAGGACAGAATCCTGAAAATAGCTAGAGATAAGAGAAGTGTAACATACAAATCAGATTAAGCTCAGATATCTCAACAGAAACCATGCAGGCAAGAAGGCAATGGGGATAAATATATAAAACCCTGAATAAAAAAAACTGCCAACCAAGAATCCTCTACCCAGCAAAGTTGGTATAAACGATGGTATAATCAAAACATTCAAGGATAAATAGAAGCTAAGGTATTTTGCCAAAGCCAATCCTGCAATGAAAAACATCCTAAAGGAAGTTCTGTGGACTGAGAACCAACAAGAACAGACAACTAGAGAATGCTGTACATGGTAGCATCACACTGAACTCAGTCTACAAATGAAAGAGTCAAGAACAGAATAAAATGATAAGATCAGAGAATCTGGGAGGTCAGTCTATGATCAAAGCAATTACAATGTGAAAGACGATAAACACAGAGGAACAGAGATCCAGGTGGTAAGAGGTTAGGTAAATTACAAGATAAAATAGACTGTCTTAAATTGAGGGAAGAGTTAATGGAATATAAGGTAACCACAACAGTGGAGTTGGGATGGGGAGTTTAGTTCAGGTGTTGGGGAGGACAATACAAGAAGGGGGAGGAGGTGAAAGAACAAGATAGATAGGGCAACACTAAAACAGGTTTGCATGGCCTAAGTGGGACAGAGGTAAAGAGTGATGCATACTCAACCTTGGAACAACAGGGCTCTGTGATACAGGGATCTAGGCATAGTTTGAAGAGAGGAAATAATACTAAGATGCTTGACTGTCTTATGAATATTGGTTTCCCTTGCCTACTATTGTGAAATGGACACTTGAGTGGGATAGGAAGAATGTTGGGAAACATGATTATAGAAAACCTGTAAATCCATCTGCAGCCTATAACTGATTGCAATACCTAAAAAGGGTTCTAGAACTTGCCCAGTGAAATAGGCCTCTTGCAAAGCCTTTGCAGAGTATAGGACCTTAGGTGGAATCCTGAGTTCCATCCAGAACCTTATGAGGTGGGACATTCCCAATAGCAAGGACTAGCAGACCAGCCTGGAACAGTTAGAGCAACAGAAGATACATCCTCAAAGAAAGATCATCAGGAAAAACCC
>NW_006408725.1:525371-535671 GCF_000296735.1 Chrysochloris asiatica
AGGCAGAGATGGGGACATGGAGAGGGGTTGCGGCTGAAGACTCTAGATTCATGGGAAGAGAGGGACTAAGAGCTGGTGGCCAGGAGGCAGACTTGCAGAATGTGCTCTTTGAAGGTGTAAATTATTATATACGCCTGAGTGTTTGTTTAAAAAAAAGCTAAAGTGAATAGAGAGAAATACTGTTAACTGATGATACATGAATGAGATTAAAATCATTGTAATGAAAAATAAAAATGAAATGAAAGAAAGAAAAATAATAATGTCTTTCTATTTTACAAGGCATTCATTCATTCATCTATTCATTATTATTGAATGCCTACTTTGCGTCAAGTACTGGGAATCAACAGGAAGTAGTCACTATCTTGTGGTTAGCAGCCCACACTTATCCCACAGTGATACCAGGACTCTAAATAGTCCCTATCCTCAAGGTGCCTACAGTGCAATACGTGAAAAGCTTATCAAGTCAATTATTGTGACATAGTCTGATAAGTGTTCTTGTTGCTGTGAAGTGCCTGTCATAAAGTCAGTCCTGACTCACAGTGACCCTGTATAGGGTTTTTAAGATTGTCAATCTATACGAGAGCAGGCAGTCTCATTTTTCTCCTGAGGAGCAGCTGACAGATTCAAACTGCTGACCTTGAAGTTTGCAACCCAACTTATAACCCACTATACTACCAGGGCTTCTTATAAGTGCGCTGCTGTTATAAAGTGATGTTCAGTCAGTTTTGACTCATAGCAACCCTGTATAGAGTTTCCAAGGGGTGACTGGTGGCTTTGAACAGCTGACCTTTTTGTTAGCAGTCCAGTGCATATCCTCCAGTGTCACATCAGGACTCCTATAAATGCTCTGTTGTTACTAAGTGCTGACAAGTTGGCTCCAATTCATAGTGACCCTGCATAGGGTTTCCCAGGAGTGGCTGGTGAACTTGAATTACCAACCTTGAAGTACAAACCAACCTTGCAGTCCAGCGCATTAACCCACAGAGCCACACCAGGAGTCCATAAGTACTCTAGTAGAGACATATTCTACAGAATTACACAGAGGAGGAAAGGGATAAACTAACTGAGCTAGGTCAGGGTAGTTTCAGGGACATACTAAAAGGAATAGATCCTTAAACTAAATTTCAAAAATTGACTAGGAGACTGAAGACTGGAAATGGTAGAAGGTGATGAAGATGATTCACTTAGAATCCCAGAGAAGGGGACACAGAGGAGTTGAGGTTGGAAAGGTAGGCAGTAACTTTGTATAGTTTGGATGCCATTGCAAGAAGTTTTAACGTTATCATGAAAATTTTGGAAGCCACTGATGAATTTTAAGCCCCAAAGTAACACCCATAAACCTAAACTGGGATCTTTAGGAATATATTTCACCAAATACAATATCTTTTACACCTTTATCACTATTAATGCCTGGGAATACAGAGGGCATGATCAGTAAACAATTTATGGTTGGTTATTGGATCCAAGTAGATTCATAAATGGACACATTCTCTGTTCTGTGTGCACAACTGTTGAAGAATCGTCCTCAGATTCTCAGAGCTGAATTGGGTGACCCATTGCTTTACAATAATAATAAATATAATAATTCTCCCACTTCATCTTTATTGCAAAGTGAATGCACCACACTCACACTTTCTCATTAAGACCCAAACATTGATAGACTGGTCCAGAATCTGCAACACCTTTCATAACTTTTTTAGGAAGTTCTTTAAAAAAGTAGGCTGGTAGATTGCTGCTATTGTAGGTTACAGAGTCACAAGTCACAATTCCTGGGTAATACATCATCATTCTGGCAGCAATGTTGACCTTTTGACCAATGACTATAACAGGAAGGAGAAAGGCAAACAGCAGAGAAGAAAGTCAATGAATTGAGTGTAACATGAGCCATACTGTCCCCACATGACAATTTTACCCTTTGCTCCCTTTACCTCTCATGAACTACACACAACTAGTCTTCAACTACCCATATTCAGCCAACGTTATTACAAAATATGCAGCGTTAACTCAATTAGTCACCAGTAAAGTTTCTATTTCACACCTGGGAGGTCAAGGGGATGATTTATTCAGTAACAGAGGGCTTTGAATATGGAGAAGTTCCTATAAGTGGGATGGCCAGAGGCTGGAGGGCTCTCAGATGAGGTCTAGCTGGTCTTCTGCTCCAAGGTGGACAAGCACAAGCTTGGAGCTAGGGTACTGACTTCCAGGAGAGGCACAAAGTGTTGTCTTTATGCTCCTGTGTATGAACTATCACTTTGTGATTTCTTGTTGTTGTTGTTAAGTGCCGTCAAGTAGGTTTCTTAAAAGTGGGTAAATCGGAGGGGAAGGGTTGTGCATTTAGAATTTATTCTGGCTCTGAAGCCAGACTGCAGGTTTGAACTTCAGCTCTGCCTCTTAATATTATGTGCAAATTACTTGGACAAATTATTTTAACTGTATATGAGGGGGCTTCAAAAAGTGTGTGGACAAACAGAATGAAAATATATGAACTTTTTCCTTGATTTTTTGAAGCCACCCCATAAAGCTCAGTTTCCTATTCTGTAAAATGCGGATGATAATAATACCTATCTCAGAGTGAAGTTTATGAAATGAATGAATTAATTCATGTAAACCACTTTGAACAGAGCCTGGCCTGATGGTGGTAGTGTGGTAGCGTGCCATTGAGTCGGTTCTGACTCACAGTGACCCTGTAGAGGGTTTCTAAGGAGCCCCTGGTGAATTTGAACTGCTGATCCTGAAGTTCAAACCAACTTGTGGTCTGGACCAGTGCTTATCCTACAGTGCCACACCTGGCCTGATGTTGTTGTTGTTAAGTGCCATCGAGTCGGTTCCGACCCATAGTGACCCTGTATGGGGTTTCCGAGGAGCAGCTGGTGAGCTTGAACTGCCAACCTTGCAGTTCAAATGACTTTGCAGTCTGGCGCATCAACACACAGCACCATACCAGGACTCCTTACCAGGCCTGATAGTAAGCCTTTAATTAAAATTATTATTAATTAGGGATTAAATATTAAACTTCCATAGAACTTGAATACTTCTGATCAAGATAATCTTTTTAAACTTAGTTTATTATTGAGAAACTTGGCCAAACAATAAAGCATAATAGTATAAAGACACTCCACTTACCCATCTCATTCCCAATAGCCATAGCCCTTAGCCAATCTTGCCCATCTTTATCCCCAGACACTCCCTGCCCTGCATTGTTTTGAAGAAAAACCTTATAGATAGCATCATTTTGGACATAACTATTTCAGGATAGTGGTACTTTTAGATGTGATATGTCCTAATATCTTAAACCCTAATAAGATTGAAGAGGGAAGTAATAGCAAAACAGTGAACTCTTGAGATAACACCTACTTAATATTCTCTTTTGTATTAGTATTATTTTTCCATATGCCAATATTAATAATTTATAAGGAACTGACCTAATGGATTTCAAGAATTAGTAAGAATAGCAGTAGGAAATCATTTATAAAGGTTCCACACTCTACAAGCATATAGATCTACTACAGCTCCCTTCCAATAATGACTTATTTTTAAAATACTTATATTCCCAAAATTGTACTCTTTACAAACATTGAGTTATGAATGGTCAAAGCTCCATCTGGAAAACTGTAAACTCTTTGAGATCAGGGCCCCAGTCTTACTTATTTGGGGGCTTCCTCCCACAAAGTCCAGCAAGGCGCTGTGTTTATTGAAAGAACAGTGGAGATAAAGTAGCTCAGCACACCTGTGTACTCGTGCCTAACAGAGTGTCCGACAATTCCACAGAAGACAATCCCGCTGGCAACCCCGATGGACACACCCCTGGCACCAGGGAGAAACAGAGAATTGTGGGAACATGATCAAGATAATGAGCATGGTAAATAGGATGGGAGAGGGGAGGGTGAGAAAGGGTTTTCAATAAATAAATAATTCTCTACTTTTTAAAGTTAATTTAGGGAAACTTTGTACAGCCTGAAGATGGGAAGAAGAGAACATTTGAAATGGATCCTGGCTATTCCTGAACTACCTTCTTGGAAGTGATCACTCAGTTCACATTCCTGGTATGCTAAAAGTGTTCATTTGAGCTACTTTTCTGGAAAATAACTCATTGTCCTAAATGGACTTTAATATAAAATGACTGTGGTTGTAAACAGTTTAACTATCTTTGTTATTTTGAATGGAAGTAACCAGTTAAGATGTGTGGCATCAAAGTCTAACTCCGATAATATACTAAGATGGTGGCATGTACTAAGTGGCTGAGGAGGGCAAGAAGCCTACAATAGGGTCTTTGGGGCACTCATCTGGGAAAGCCTGAAGGCAATGGGCTCTTAAGCAAGGACGATTGAAGTGTAAACCTTACTTTCTGAGCAGCTTTTATATTGAGTGGATTATTAAGGGTCAGATCAATATGTCAATTTTTAACCCAAGCATTCATTTTACCTCCCAGTTATTAAAACTCACTTAAGGCTTCAAAATGATATGGGAGTTCAACCTCTACCAAGAAGTGAGCCCAAATATGGGGAGACAACCCAGTTAGATACTCTGGTGCATTCTAACTTTTTAAGAAGTATCTTTTCTTCACTTTGATTTTTCCATTCTTTCTGTCTTAATGCCTTAGGATTAGGACTTGACCACTCTAAGAGTACATTAGGGTAGCCTTCTCCTTCCTTTTCCCTACTTGTCCCTTTCCTGTCTCTGCATATGCTGCAAGGGAGTCAGGGACAACCAGGTGAGATTAGGGTCAATACTCACTGGATTTTGTGGACCTGGGAGCAGAAGTCAAATACATTCACAGCACTTTCCAAAGCATGAGTAATCTCATCAGGTACCTTTTCCCCAGGGAAACCAAACACACAGAGGAAGGAGCAACCCTGTGAGGGAGAGAGTCAGCAAACACAGCTGGTGGACAGCAAGCTTGAAACGGAATTGACTAGAAGGCCCAGTGGAGTGTTGACTGCAATTTTCACTTTTGGAATTATACTTCATCTTACAGAGAGTAGGGAACTTTATATAAAACCCCAAATCCAAACCCACTGCCATCAAGTCTATTTGGATTCATAGAGCCCCTACCAGACACAGAAGAACTGTTTAGGACTTTGTCTGGAAATCTTTACAGAAGCAACTTCATTTTTCTTTCCTCCAATGGCTGGTGGGCTTGAAGTGCTGTCAGCAGCCTAACACTTAACCCACAATACCACCAGAGCTCCTGAGACTTTACATACCCATATGTAAACTTCTGGGTATCATCAATTGTAGGGCTAGAGCCCTTTAGAAGGGCTTGCTTTTGCTCTAGAGATAAGAATGACTTATACTGAGAAATTTGTATACACTCTTCTGTCTACTCTAGCCTGTGGCCAAGGTCTTATGTTGAAACACGCTAAAATGTAACTCTAAGAAGCAATACTGAGCAGTGGAAAAGACCCAGCTCTGGAATCAGAAAATTTGTGTTCTCAGGCTACTTCCCAACTATGGAAACTTAGGTACGTCTATTACACTCTATGAGCCCCAATTTCTTAATCTGCAAATGAATATTATATAGAGGTGCCAAGGTTATTTTGGCTATTGTTGCTCTTGTTATTAAGTGTCATCAACTCGATTCTAACTCACAGTGACCCTATATAGGGTTTCTGAGGAGCAGGTAGTGAGCTTGAACCACTGACCTTTCAGTTCAAACTGACCTTGAAGTCTAGTGCTTATCCTACAATGACACTCCAAGACTCCATTTTGGCTAGTAGTAGAAGCACTCATTTTTTAGAAGGCTGATATCAGATGGCTCTTGGATAAAGCAGAAACTACCAGAAAGATGTTTACATGTGGTTTATTGATTATGTAAAGGCATTCCATTGTGTATCATAACAAACTATGGATAGCATTGTGATGAATGGAAATTCCAGGACACTTAATTGTGCTCATGAGGAACCCATACAAAGACCAAGAGGAGGCTGTTAGAACAGACAAGTGTATGCTAAAATCAGGAAAAGTGAGCATCAGGGTTGTATCCATTCACAACACTCATTCAATATGCATGCAATATGCACTATTTTGCTTGCTGGAAGTAAAAAAGAAATTGAAGTACTTAATGATGAAGATCAAAGACTACAGCCTTCAGTATGTATTGCATTTCAACGTAAAGAAAAAAAAAATCCCCATAGCTGGACCAATAAACAACATCATGATAAACTGACAAATGATTGGAGTTGTCAAAGATTTCATTTTACTTGGGTCTACAATCAGTGCTCATGGAAGCAGCAGTGAAGAAAGCAAATGACATACTGCATTAGTCAAATTTGTTGCAAAAGACATCAAAGTGAGAATGAGCAAAGATGTCACTTTGAGGACTAAGTGTGCCTGACCCAAAGCCATGGTATTTTCAATTGCCTCATATGCATGTGAAAGCTGGGCAATGAACAAAGAACACCTTAGAAGAATTGATGCATTTGAATTATGGTGTTAGTGAAGAATACTGAAAGTACCATGCACTGCCAGAAGAATGAACAAATCTGTTTCAGAAGAAGTATGATTGGACTGCTCCTTAGAAGACATGATGGTGAGACTTCATCTTTCATACTTTGAACATGTTACCAGGAAGGGCCAGTCCCTGGAGAAAGACATTATGCTTGGTAAAAGAGAGGGGTCAACAAAAAAGAGGAAGACTCCCAACAAGATGGATTGACACAGTGGCAACAATAATGGGCTCAAATATAACAACAATTGTGAGGAAGGCATAGGACCAGGTAGAGGTAGTTGGTTAGAACTGTCTCGATGGCAGCAAACACCTAGAAGAACAATGTTTTAGACAGATTCTCCGGGTAGTGCAAATGATTAACACACTAGACTACTAACCAAGTGTTGATGATTAAAGACCATCCAGAAGTGCCCTCAGAAGAAGTGCTTGGTGATGTGTTTCAAAAAAAATCAGCCATTGAGAACCCTACTAAAACACACATGGGGTCTCATTAACCAGCATCAACTCAACAGCAACTCAAAAAGTCTCCAAAAAGAATCTGACCAAGTGTCAAATCTGAAAATGCATGGAGCTCTGTCTTGATGTGTTACGACTAAAATGCAACCTCTTTAGGGGCACCAGTGGTATCCTTTCTCTGCATAGTTTGCCTAGTTGCTTTACAAGGAGAGCATATGACTCAGTCTGTTCTCTTTGGCTCAATCCCACACCAACAATCACATTCGCATTATTTGAATGTGAGGTAGGCATTGCAATAATGGCTGCATATACATTATATCATTGAATCCTTTAACAATCTTTTTAGGCAAATCCTACCCGTATTCAAAAATAAATAAACCAAGGCTTAGGGAAGTTCAATGGCTGGCTTGAATAACACAGTTGGGTATTGTTCTCTTAGATTCTATGCTCTTCTCTTAATGATATTCATGAATGAATAGACCTAGTCCAAACTTATTAACAATTTCGTTATCTGACATTTCACATTTACAGCAGTAAAAAATCTTCTCTTTTGTGAATTAATGATGTACACATAACAGTAATGAATGCTGAGGTGTGAGTCTGTGATGGTTAAGGTTATCTGTCAACGTGGCTGACCCATGATTCTCAGTGGTTTGGCAGTTATGTAATGATGTAATTTGATAGTTGTACTGACGCAGTCATTCTTCATGCTGTGATCTGATAGGCTCCTCCTCCATTTTCACATAATGCCAATTGTCTCATAACAACCTTGTCTTTGGAACTTAACTGTGATGATAAGTGAGGAGTGGGTAAACTGAAGAAGATACTTGAGCTCACCAGAGTGGGACTAGTCACTCCCTCAGATGTCTCAGAACACAGAGTTTATTCTTCTCTTACAGTATCTGCTCTTTCTATCTGGTTGTATGTATAAGTTATTCATCTTTGCTGTCCAGCTCTAGCTTTCCACCTTATAGAAAATGCTCAATAAATTCTTACTGAAGTAGTGAATGAGTGGAGATGGGGGGAGCAGTAGTTAAGTAATCTGCTCTTAAGAGGCAAAAGCACTTGAGATGGAGAACCAATTCTTACTAATGCTTCTGTAGTCATCCCATCTTTTTTCAATGATCTGATTAAGAGTGGGTTAAAAACATGGAAGAGGTGTTTTTTTTGTTTTTTGTTTTTTTAGGTGAAACAGGCATGAAAATGAAAGAGGAACTAGAGGTGCAGATATGTTAGGGGAGGGTTAACAGAAACAAGCTAATGAAGTTTGAATGTGACTAGACAGCTGACCCAAAGTCACTGGAAAATGCATTAGACTGAACTGGAGAAATATTTTTATGTGCAGTGAGAGATAGATGAGGATAGGGGTTAGGAGCACAGATTGGAAAGGCAGACAACCTGGGTTTGAATTCCAGCCCCAACACTTACTAGCTGGATGACCATAAACAAGACTTGATCTTGCCCTGTCTATACAATTGGGATAACAAGAGCACCTACCTCGTTAAGTAATCAATGGGGACCAAATGAATTAAGACATGTAGTTTTAAGAAAAAATACCTGGCCCATTGTTGTTGTTAAGCATCATCGGGTCCAGTGCATTATCCCAGAGCGCCACTCCAGGATATATTAAGTGTCATATCCACCATGTAACCTACTGTTATAACTATAAATGTAATTATAAACAAAGACTTGTATTTCTAGACTTCAGTCTACTCTCTATTCTCTCCGCCTCACCAATATCCTTAACCATGAATGCTAACCTCAGACTACTGGTATGTTCCCACCTCTTAGCTCACATTTACCTTGTCAAACATGAAGACTTTATTAATATGGCCTCGGAAGACCCTCAGGACAGAAGAGATATGCACACAGGCATCCTGGATGGCCTGGCCTATGTCTTCTGATTTATCTTGGTCTTTAAACCTTAAGTTCACAAACATAATTGTCACCGGGCGAAGCTCAGACAGATAACCCCGGAGCTGTTTGTCATCAATCTGCAAGGTAGAAAGCTTTCTTGAGCACATGTGCTTACCAGTTGCTCCTTCCTCATGCGGTCACTCCCACCTCCATTCCACAAATTATCTTCAAGAGGAAAGAAGCCTTTTGAGATTCTCCGGGGGAAGTTGAAGTTTCAGAATGTGGGTGTTACAATATGACAGAGCAAGCTCACAGTGAAGCAGTTAGAAATGGAAAATACTGTCAAAATCTCTTTCAATGGGGACTTTGAAATTTTTGGCGAACAACCACTGGTTGTTTTTTTTTAGCCAACATCCACTCTCTTGCCCCAATTGCTAACTCACTCACACCAACATGAGCTATAATAATAATTGAAAGTACTACTGCTCTTCAATGATTCTCCATTTTTATAGTTTGGAGAAATATTAACATGCCATGTAATTTAACTGAATACATTCAGAGCCTAGTACCTTGCAGAATATTTGAACATTCTATTCATCCTTAGTATAGTGGTTAAAGCACTTGACTGTTCAACAAAAGATTGGCAGTTAAAACCCACTAACTGTTCAGCCACAGAAAGATATGGCAGCCCTATGGAAGAGCTATATTCTATCCTATAAAGTCGCTGTGAGTTGGAATCAACTTGATGGCAATGGGTATAGGGTTTCCACTTTATCCTCAAATGAAATAACAACCAGCACTATTATCCCTATTTTATTGATTAGATACAGGAGGCATGGAAGAGTAACAAGTCTTCCCCAAGGTCACAGAGTGAGGCTGTAGCAAAAAAGAATCCAGATCTCCATACTGGGTTCCATCCATTCTGTCTACACATGCCCCTTCCTCTCTGGAATTGATATTTCATTTAATTCCCCTCTTCTCTCTAAACCTACCTATGGTACATACAGGGAAAGGTAGGAGAGTGTTCTCAAATTATCTCTACCAATTGTTATCCCTGAATTTTGTTAAACCAAGTGCATAGCAATCCATTAATAGAAATCAGAAATGTCTTATTCTCAGCCTGCAATGTGAAACACAGCTTTGACATGAAAAAGGAAACTGTGTGTTGTATTTATGTAGCTATGCTCCCTAACTGGCTGGGATAGTCCTGGATTCATGCACTTTTATCTTTTTCATAAAAATGATTTAGCAGAGGGCAGGGCTTGATGGCGGATAGAGTAGAGGTACAGTGAAGTTCTCTGTCAGCAATACCACAGAATACCAGGCAAAGCAGGTTCAGGGCAGAGCTCCAAAACTCTGAACCACCTATCTAGGAATATTTAAAAAGTTTGAAGGCTTATAGCTAGTGAAACTTGTAGCAGAAGTAAAAAATCTTGTACTTTAGAATCTGCCGGGCTCAGTGGTCCAGAACCAACAACTTGGGGGGGAACCAAACAGCAAGACCAAGCTGGAAAGTAAGCAGACCAGTCAAGGAATAAC
>NW_006408725.1:536396-540969 GCF_000296735.1 Chrysochloris asiatica
GTGGACTGGCCCAAACATATAAAAACATAATGATCTCTCTTTCTTTATGTCATATGGCAGAAAGACGTTGAGTGGATGTGCATTGGTACAGTCTTTCTCAGTCATTAGATCTTAAGCTTTAAAATTCAGTAATACAAGTAATTAGAATGCTCAGAACTACCTTCACCGCCTACCCCTTACCAAAGCGTTTCTGCTTTATTCAATATATATATATGTTAGAAGAGTGAATAAACTCAAGCCAATCGAGTTGATTCTGACTCATAGGACCCTGTAGGACAGAGCAGAACTGCCCTGTAAGGTTTGGAAGAATGAACTATTTTTGGAAGCAGATTGCCATGTCTTTCCCCCATGGAGTGGCTTTGTTGCTGTTCTGAAGTGCCATCAAGTCAATTCAACTCACAGAATCTGTATAGGGTTTTGGAGGACTGGCCGGTAGGTTTGAACCACTGACCTTGTGGTTAGCAGTCCAGTGCTGATCCTGCCGCCCCACATACAGGGAGTGGCTGGTGAATTCACACTGAGGACTCAAGCACTTAAAACTGCCACCAGGGTTGTATTTTAAAAACTCAAACCCACACCCACTATGACCAAACTGATTCTGACTCATAACAACCCTATATAGGGTTTCTGTAAATCATTACAAAAGCAGATAGCCTCATCTTTCTCCCATGGGGCAGCTGGTGGTTTTGAACCACAGACTTTGTTTTTAGCAGTCCAGTGCTTATCCTATAGTGACATCAGGGTTCTTAAGGGTTGGACAGTCTGTGCAAAAAAATGTAGGGTGTCGACAGACCAAGCAAGGTTCAAGTCCTAATTACACTTGTGACTTTATAACCTCAAGAGAATCCCTGGTATCCTTCTAGGTCTCTGCTCTCTCATTTATAAAATGGTGATAAAAATATCTTTCCAGGGTTTTGAAGAAAAAATACATGAAACAGCAGAATGCCTGGTATATGGTAAGTTCTGTAAGAATCATAATTCACATGAGTTAATACATTTGAGAGAACCTGAACCTAAAAGAATAAAGTAGAAAAGCTTTGGTAAGGGGTAGGAGGTGAAGGTAGTTCTGAGCATTCTAATTACCTATATTACTGAATTTTAAATCTTAAGGTCTAATGACTGAGAAAGACTGTACCAATGCACATCCACTCAACGTCTTTCTGCCATATGACATAAAGAAAGCGTGATCATATGTTTTGATATGTTTGGGCCAGTCCACATTGGCCCAAGCTGTGTGAGGTAACACAATCCCAATGTATGTCTGTTGTCAAGGTGTCATTATAAATGAAATAAACAAAAACAGTTGTCATCTAGTCAATTCCAAGTCATGGCAGCCCCCCGAGTTTCAGAATAGAACTGTGCTCCATGGGTTTTTCACAGCTGTGATCTTTTGGAAGCAGATCACCTGGCCTTTCTTCTTGGGTGCCTCTCAGTGGATGCAAGCCAACAACTTTTCAGTGAGTAGCCCAGTGCTTAACAATTTACACAACCCAGGGACTCAAGTATCCTCATTTGAATAATAATTTTGTAGTCCCATTCACAAAGAGAATGTCAGCTCTACTCCTTTTTATTTCAATGCAACATTTTACTAGCTGCTCCCTTTCTTGATTTCTTTTAATTCTCCAACATCTCTAACACCCCAAAAGTCAGTAAATTAAATTATGAAAATACCTGCTTCAAAATGATTTCCATTACATACTTTTGTAGGGACAATTCCAGTTCAGGGTCAGACCGCAGCATGCATGCAAGCCTCAGGAGGTCTAAGAGGGCAGAAGAAAGGGACAAGCTCAATAATAAGACATATTAAGATTATGAACACCATGATATCATGGCCTGAGAATAGAATAACATCACTTCTATGGTATTCTTGTCAAAAAAAGAATAATGCCTAGGCTCAGTCCAGTAATGGAAAAACACCTGTCAGGCAAAACCAACCAAGGGACATCTGACAAATTAATATGTATATATATTAAATTTAAGAAAATGTGGAAAGACTGAAGAATGGGAGACCCCGAGTCCCCATTCCCTTGGGCAGTGGTCCTCACAATTCATTCAGGGAACTGCAAGAAAACAAGTGGCCAAATAAACCAAGGCAAATTCAATGAAAAGTTCCTAGAAGTTGCAGTTTCTCATCTAAGATTTCCAAAAATTCAGCTACATTTGGCTTAAAACATAGTTCTAATTATCACCACATTTTGGGATGTGGGGAAATTTTCACCTATGGACTTGAACTAAAATAATTGCCATAGAAGATGGGAATGGGCTAATGACAGGATGACTGCAGAGCGTGGTGACAGAATGAAGGGGCTGATAGAGGAGAAAAAGCCCCAGGACTGAGCCCGGAGACTGGTTTCTGATTCTAAGTTTGATAACAACTCACTGTGTGCTGGACATGTCACTTAACTGCACTGATAGCATCCTATTTTCTCATTGGGGGAAAGAGCAGTCGGGCTTCATTAACTCTATGGTTCCCTTCACTATAACAGTTGATAGTTCCATGCTGTACAGTAGACTGAGAAGAGGCAGGAGAAATGAGCAGAAAGAAATACAAAGATTAGGTAGAGAGAAATGAGGCGGAGTTTTCAGCAGGAAATATCATTATAATGTAAAATAAGACGAATATTGGGGGGGTAAGGGGGAGTCTGAAAGAGATGTAAGTTAAGAAGCAAATTTAATTTGAAAGTATTTATTGATTACCTCATATATTCAAAACAACATGCTGTGAGAGAAAAACGTAACTTAGAAATGTGAGCTAGTCCTTGAAGGAATTTACTGTCACTGGACATTCAAATGTAATATGCAAGGAAAAGTTAAATAGCGAAAGAAAAACAAAAAGGTATGCCAAATGCCTTATTGATTATAAGGAACAGGGACTAGAGAGACACAGAGGGAGACTTGATCAATATAGGCTGGCTTAATCAGAAAAGGTTTTACAGGAGAAGTAGGAATTTAACTGGATCTTGAATGACTTATGACATTTTACCAGGAGAATTGAGGAGTTAAGTTAAAGAATGAAGACAATCTATTGAAGGACTGGTGAAAATTCTAAACTTTTTGGAATCTGTGAAAGTGTTGGAGATGACAAAAGGACATTAAATAGTCTGTGAAGGTAAGAAATATGAGCCATAACGCGAGTAGATACATGCACACCAATGTTCATAGCAGCACTATTTACAATAGCAAAAAGATGGAGACAGCCTAAGTGCCCAACAATGGAAGAATGAATAAACAAACTTTGGTACATACACACAATAGAATATTATGCTACCTTAAAGAATAACAAGGAAGCTGCAAGCCATCTCATAACATGGATGAAACTTGAGGACATTATGCTGAGTGAAATTAGTCAGTCACAAAAGGACAAATATTGCATAAGACCTTTATTGTAAAAGCTTAAGAAAAGATACACATACTAAAATGGTTAAAAAATCTTTGTTGGTTACCAGTGGGGTTGGAGTGAGAGGGTTTGGAAGAGGTGGAGGGAGGTGACGGTAGAGCACAAGGTAGGGGGCAGACACATCATAGTTCAGGTGTCGGGGAGGGCAGTACACAAGAAATGGGAGGAGGTGGAAGAACAAAGTAGATAGGGGAACACTGAGACAGGTTTGTATGGGCTAAGTGGGACAGAGGTAAATAGCAATGCATGCTCAACCTTGGAACAACAGGGCTCTGTGATACAGGGATCAAGGTATAGTTTGAAGAGGGGAAATAATACTAAGATGCTTGACTGTCTTATGTATATTGGTTTCCCTTGCCTACTATTGTAAAATTAAAACTTGAGTTGGATAGAAATGGATGTCAGGAAACATGATTACAGAAATCTTGCAAGCCCGTCTTCAACCTATAACTGATTGGAATAACTAAAAGGGGTTCTAGAATTTGCCCAGTGAAATAGGCCTCCTGCAGAACCTTTGCAGTGTATAGGACCTTAGGTGGAATCCTGAGTCCCATCCAGAACCTTATGAGGTGGGACATTCCCATTAGAAAGGACAAGCAGACCAGCCTGGAACAGCTAGAGCAACAGAAGATAAATCTTCAAAGAAAGATCATCAGGAAAAACCCAAACCAAAAATGGTGGTATGACTGGCTACTACAAAAATAAGCAAGCTGTTCACTAGGAAGCCATCAAGGCAAGCAATCAAGTTCCTTCATGACAAACTCCCATCTAACACTGAAACACAAAGGGAACACATGAGCAGGCATGTAAGCTTGCTGGTGCCCATGTTGGTCTACTGGTGAGTGGAAGACGGGGAAAGGCAGCAATGAAAGGCTGAGTTCAACCATGTTCCACAAACTCCCGTGGACCTAGAGATGAGAGAAAAGAAGAAGGGCTGGTTGGTCCAAAATGTGATGAGACCAGGGAACACCTGAGTCTATGGACTAGGACATAGCCATAGAGGTCTACCAGCTGCTCCGCGGGAGAAAGATGAGGCGATCTGCTCCCGTAAAGATTTACAGCCTCAGAAATCCTGTTCAGGGTCGCTATGGGTCGAAATTGACTCGATGGCACTTAACAACAACAACATAGAGGTCTAGAGCTGATAGTGAAGCATCTAGCTGATATGAAGAGAGA
>NW_006408725.1:546029-547592 GCF_000296735.1 Chrysochloris asiatica
GAAAACACAGCATACCAAAATCTTTGGGACATGGTGAAAGCAGTGCTGAGAGGACAATTTATTGCAATAAATACACAAATCCAAAAAGAAGCAATATATAATAGGATGAATGTAAAGCTAATGTTCTCCCATGTAAACTATCACATAATTCACAATAAAACATTAAAAAAAGGAGGAGAAGGAACAAACGGTGGTATATGTTAAAAAAAACTAAAGGAGGCTCCCACCAACTCAACATTTCAGAATTCTAAGTTTACAAGCTTCATCAGGTAGAAGCTAACAAACACCAACAGCACCAACCATAAGCTCTAGCTGTCACTCAACATTTACGCCTCTCAGAATCTCATTCCTCAATTATTAAATTGTCCCAATCATGCTGTCCTTCAGGGCTATGGAGAAGCAGGAATGATTAAATGTATGCACTGTCAGAAGAGCAATAAAAAAAATGTGTGTTATGGCTATTATAGGTGTGGGCAACAGAAGCCGTCTGGAAAGCTGGAGCTGTGCTACAGGCTCTCCCAGTAAGCTCTTTTGGTACGTCAACCTTATGAAGTAAGGGATGACCATTCTCAGAATATTGCTGACTCTATGTAATGACAGGAATCCTGGTGTAGTGCTGTGGGTTAATGCGCTGGCCCGCAAAGTCAGTTTGAACTGCAAGGTTGGCAGTTCAAGCTCACCAGCCACTTCTTGGAAACCCTATACAGGGTCACTATGGGTCAGAACCAACTCAATGGCCCTTAACAACAACAACAATGTAATGACAAGTTATGCTCTTGTCATTATGTGTATACAGTTGACAAGCAGCAAGATAATCACCATAATAATTACAATCATAATGCAGCCATAAAGCAACTGTAACAATGGACCCAACAATACCAACCATTATGGGGATGGTACAGGACTGGGCAATGTCTTGTTCTGTTATCATAAGGTCGACATGAGTTGGAACCAACTCAGCAGCAACTAACAACATAGTAACACTAACAACATATGTTGAGTGATTCCTATGTGCCAGACACTATGCTGATTTATCCTTTGTATCGGTCTGTTGTTATTGTTAGATGCCATGTAGATGACCATCCCATACGTGCAGACTGTTCCATTGGGTTTTTAAGACCTTTCAAAGCATATCACCAGACCTGTCTTCCACAGTGCCTCTGGGTGGGCTCAAATCACCAACCTTTCAGTTAATAGTGGAGCACGTAACCATTTGTACCACCTCCCCTCCAGGGAGCTCTGGTAGCGTAATGGTTACAAGTCGGGCTGCTAACCTCAAGGTCAGCAGTTTGAAATTACCAGCCGTTTTGTGGAAGAAAGATGAGGCTTTCTGCTCCAGTAAAGATTTACAGCTTTGGTAACTCGGAAACCAGATGCAGGGTTGCTATGAGTTGGAACTGGCTCCACAGCACACCACCACCCAGGGACTCCTGCATAAACCAAGGAGGTAGGTATTTTGAAAATCCCGCATTCACTTAACTGGTAAGTGAGTCAATATTCACATTCTGGTCTGCCCAATGTAAGGCATTTTGGTGGGGCCAAGCCAGTGCGATCCACCATTTT
>NW_006408725.1:547692-553577 GCF_000296735.1 Chrysochloris asiatica
TAGAAGTTTTGTAACAAAAACAGGGGAGTAGTTAATCTTACAGTCCAGAAACAAAGGACCATAGTATCATCAAGGGAGAAGAGCACACGCGGAATGAGAGACCTTATCCAGAGAAGCAATGACACCAGAGATGGAGGCAGATATGAGGACATGGAGAGAGGGAGCAGCTGAGGACTCTAGATTCATGGAAAGTGAGGGACTAAGAGATAGTGGCCAGGAGGCAGACTTGCAGAATGTGCCCTTTGGTGGTGTAAATTATTGTACATGCCTGAGTGTTTAAAAAGAAAAAGCCAAAGTGAATAGAGAGAAACACTGTTAACTAATGGTACATGGAGGGGATTATAATCATTGTAATGAAACAAGGTGTATGATTGGTTGAATGTAAAACTGATGATCTGCCCTGTAAACTTCTACTCAATCCACAATAAAAACCTTAAATAAAAAAAAAATTTTTTTAAAGTCTGAGGAGAGAAGCAAGGAGCTGACATTCTCTATGTGAGTGGGACTACAAAATTATTTTCAAATCAGAAAGAAGGCAGGAGTTTGTAAAGGCCTGGACCATGATAGTGGCAGTGGAAATGGAGAGGTATGTGCCCAAAATGAGCTCTAAAAAATCCTTTACACCATTAAGATTTAGGAGATGGGATAGGGTAGCTAGAGCTCAATGACAGGGTAGTATTTATTGTTGGGCTTTCTCCTTTATCTTTGTATCTTCTGAGATTCTTGTCCTTTCCTGGCCAATTTTCCTATATAATCTCTTTCCATTCCCATTCCCTATTAAGGCTTTGTGAAAACACAATTTACTATTTACAATGATGTTCAAAATATTCAAGGAGCTCTGGTAGCATAGTGGTTATGAGTAGGGCTACTAACATCAAGGTCAGCAGTTAGAAACTACCAGCTGTTCCGTGGGAGAAAGATGAGGCTTTCTGCTCCCATAAAAATTTACAGCCTCCAAAACTCTATGCAGGATCACTATGAGTTGGAACCAACTCCATGGCACACCACCAAACCATATAAATAATGAAGAAGAATGATTCAAAGATATTTCTGAGGTTTTCTAGGTTAGAAGTTGTAATCATTTTAGGGAAAGATAAGCAACTAAGTGTTCAGCCTTGTTAATGTTCAGATGCCTGTTTGACATCTGCTGGAGATGTCCAATAGATTTTTCCCCCCTTCATTATTAATCTAAAATTCAAGACAACTGTCTGGGCTGAATTTTGACAGCGAGGACCAGAACTTGGGTGATACAAGCCATTTTCAGGAGACCTTGAGAGATAGTGCCTCCTTAAAGGTCGTGCCCCAGGTTCCTTACTTGTCTTACCCTAGTCCTGGCCCTGCTGTGGGGTCATATGAAAGTTAATCTTGAATGAATGGTTCACCAAGAAATTAGTAGAGTAGAAGAAGATCCCCGGGATCACCAACATTTAAGGACTAGAAAGGAAATTTAGCAAAGGGCATTGAAAATGGGTGGTTTGAAGGATAAAAGGAAGATCAGGGGAAAGAATGTTCTTGAAGCTAAGAGGAGACGATAATGCCCAGAAAAGAAGAGTAATCTAAAGCCAATCATTTAGATGAGGCCTAAAGAGCAATTATCTGGTTTGGAAAGTTGATGGTCAATAGTGGCCTTGATATCGCTTCAGCAAGTAGAACAAGTAGGTAGGCAGGTCGAATCTACATTTCAAGACTCAAGACTGAAAAGTAGATAAGTAATCAATGTTTATTGGGTAAATAAATATATGAGGGGAAAGAAGAGGTACACATATATAGATTAGTCACCTTACATGTTTGGAGACGAAGGCTTGGAGGGAAAAGTAAGATTCAAAGCTTTATTTATTTATTATTGTGAGAGAGGCGTGCATGTGTCTGGAAGATGAGGGAAAGGCTTCAGTGAAGAAGAGGATGTAGAGGGTCCGAGAAAGGTTGTACTTATAATTGCTATTGTGGAGGATGGGGTAGTAGGTCCCCTTGTGTGCCAGAAAGAATTAGGGAGATGTGTTGAGGTATCCAGACAATTGTAATGGACCAGCTGGCATTGGTATAAGACTCAACTGAAGCTCTTATCCATGGAGGGTACTTACTTTTGTGATTACCAGAAGGATAATAATCCATGAAGGTCATACACTTTGTAAAAAATTCATCAAAATTGAAAGTAGAGGGTGGTTTTAAGAAGTTTACCTAAATAAAATGAGAAAAATGTGGTTATTCTGAGGGTTGTCTAGTCCTCTGAGTGTAATTTCTCAGCAGAAAGGGCAGGGCGTATGTTTTTGAATGACCAGGTCATGGTAAATAGTTAATGGCATATTTAAACACTGAAGACAGTGTAGTTGCTCAGAAGGATAAGACCTGGACTGGGAATCACAAGGTCCACAGTTTGAACCCACCAGTTTCTCTACAGGATAAAGATGAGGCTTTCTGCTCCCACAAAGATTTATAGACTAGGAAACTCTATACAGGGTCACTATGAGTTGGAACTGAGTTGATGACACTTAGACAACAACAACAAACACTGAAGATAATCAAATTGAATGTGATTACACTAAAACATCTCTTCAATTACTCTTCAAGCTCTCAATCTTCAGTATATGTAAAGGGCCAGTGCACTGGAAAATAACGTATATTGTACTGTTGTTGGATTGAGGGTAGATGAGTTGGTGTGGTGGTACCTCCCATCTTTCCCAATATCTACATGGATTCTTGATCTTTTCTTTCTGAGGTCCCATTATCTTGGTTCAGATAATAATATAGCCCTCTTCCCCTTCTCATGCCCTCAAACTGCTCCTCTAATTGACCATATCTCAAGGACAGTTTTGCTAACAATCTTAACTTTCTACTAAGCAGGCACTTGGGGATGGTTTCTCCTCTCTTATTGCTACTAAATTTTGCTGCGTTTGCTCATTTCCAATCTATCTCCTTCAGTAATCCCTGCACCTCTGGTTCTAAGTGTATGGTTATTGAAAGTCTGAGCCAATAACCGTCCTCATTACTCCTCCCTTCTGTTCTTAATGAATAACCAGGAATTCCTTCCTGTTCCTTAAACAAGGTCACCAGTTCTCCAAAAGGCTCAATACCCAAATTCTGCATCTTTAGTTACCCACAGAGAGAATGATTATTTCCTCCTTGAATTCCCTAGTCTGTGCTAACCCCAGAGGAAATATCCCAGATTAAAGCCTTTTAAATCTAAAACCTGAATGATCCAATAGCTCCAATAGCTCCATAGAACCAGCCTTCCCAATGGCTCTTCTGGCAGAAGGTCCCATGTGTAGATTACCAAAACTTTCTGTGAATGGCAGCACCATACCTACCTTAACTGCTCTCTGGTCTGGAATCCTCTCAATTTCAACCATGTTCCGGTCACAGAGCTGCCAGCAGTTTGGTGACAGAATGACTTCATTCATCTGTGCCATGTTCTGTGCAAAGCGCACATCATCCACTGGCTGGCCAATCACCAGAAAGTAGTTGCGTTTTTCATCTCCAAAGACCAGAATGCTGATGTGGCCAGCCGACAATCCTGATAAGAAGGCAAGCAATCAGTTTGTATAGGAAGTTCTCTGTTATTTTTTGGCAGCATTGGTTCTTAGGAAAATGAGAATTTTGGTGAGTGTATTTCAGAACAAAATCCAGGCTTCTAAAATTTAACATAGGGGTACAGGCGGGGCTTGATGGCGGCTAAGGTGGAGGTGCAGTGAAGTTCTCAGTCAGCAATAACACAGAATACCAGGCAAAGCAGATCCAGGGCAGAGCTCCAAAACTAGAAAACACAGCGATAGGAATATTTTAAAAGTTAGAAGGCTTATAGCTTGTGGAAATTGGAGCTGAAGTAAAAAAGATTGCGTACTTTTGAATCTGCCAGGCCCGGCTTGGAGACCCAGAGCCGACATCTTGGGAGAGACCAAATGGCAAGACCAAGTGGGGGGAAGCAGAAACACCACGGAAAAACACCGTAGGAAACTTGGGTTAAAGGTGGACAATATACTTTGTCAGTTTTGCTTTGTTCTGATTTTCTTTTTGGTATCTGGTCATTGGTGCACCCACTGTTTGCACACTTTCGTTCTGGTAACTAGAGGGATAGCCTGAGCGAGTGGACACTCCCCAACCTCACCAATGGTGGGTTCTTCCTCCACGCATGTGCACAGGTACTCAGCCCTAGCACAGGCCCTGAACGTTTCTGATTTGTTTGTTTTTGTTCTGTTACTTAATACGGGAAAGGGCAGGACAGGGCTGTAGAGAGGGAAAGAGAGTTTAAAAACAAAACAGGCCAAAAATTAAATCAAAGCCTGAGGTACAGCATAACTATCAACACTGGCAGCTTGAAATCTCTCAGGCAGCTTTTAAAGCAAGAAGATGAAGAGAGGACTTTAAAGTCATAAACATATTAGACTACAAATTTTTTTATTTTTTTTTTATTTTAACCATTTCTTTAATGCAAAATTCAGTAACTTTAACTACATTCACTGTGTTGCACCTCCATTATCAGTATTCATTTCCAAAAGACCACCCCCACACACCATCACCCTAAATAGAAATTTAGTATTCCATCAGCAATCATTTCCTATTTCCTTGACCCTGGTAACAACTAATAAACTTTTGTCTCTATGCATCTTCCTATTCTAGCTAGTTTGTATGAGATCTTGCAGTAATTGCCCTTTGAGGTCAGACTTATTTCACTCAGCATAATCTTTCCAATTTCATCCATGTCATATCATGTATCACACATCTTCATTTACCTTTATGGTAGAATAATATTCCATTGTGTAAATAGGCCACATTTTGTTAATCTGTTCAGTTGTTAATGTGCTCTTGGGGCTGTTTCTGCCTTTTGCCTTTATGACTAAAGCTTCTGTGACACTGGTGGTGGTAGGTGCTGTTGAGTTGATTCCAACACAGAGCCATCCTATACACAACAGAACAAAGCACTGCCTTGTCCTGTGCCCTCCTTAGAATTGTTATGTTTGAGTGTGTTGTTGGTGCAACTGTCTGAATCCATCTCATTGAAGTTTCCCCTTTTTTCATTGATCCTTCACTTTACTAAGCATGTTGTCCTTCTCTGGGGACTGGTCCTTCCTGTCAACAGGTTCAAAGTACAAGAGACAAAGTGTCACCATAATAACTTCCAAAGAGCAAGCTGACTATACGTCTTTCAAAACAGATTTCTTTGTTCTGATAGTTCATGGTACTTTCAATAGACTTCACCAACACTGCAATTCAAATGCATTGATTACTCTATGGTCTTCCTTATTCATTGTCCAGCTTTTGCATGCACATGACTGGATTGAATACCATGGCTTGGGTCAGGTGCACTTTTTGAACGGTTTATTGTTTTGTTTTAAAATTATGTGATAGATTACATGGGAGAACATTAGTTTTACATTCATTCTATTGTATATCGTATCATTGCCATGGTTACAATCCCCTCCAGGCATGATCAACCAACCAAAGGGTATACCCTGCAAGCCTGCCCCCCACATGCCCCCAGTCTTCAGCACACAGTCCCTCTCCCTCTCTGGATTTAAAGTCCGCAGCTGTTCCCTCGCTCCACGTCATTGTCTCTGCCTCCATCTCAGGCATCACTGCTTCTCTAGGTAGGGTCCTGTTCTCTGCTCTTCTCTGTTGATGGTCCTAGGGACCTCCGCTCCTAGACTGGAAAGTTAATCACGCCCCTCCTTGCTATAAAATGTCTACCTTTACATTTCTAACCCTCACAATCAGTTCTGATAACAATTATTCACTATTGTATCACAAGAGACCTGTCTGCATTTCATTTCATCAGCCCCGCATAGACAGATTGGATACTACTCGCTGGAGATTCTACCTTCCTCCAGGCCCTCTGGATCTAGGTTCCCTCTTGAAAGCTTGTAAGCCAGTCACTTCTTGCCTTTGTAGCC
>NW_006408725.1:553677-555066 GCF_000296735.1 Chrysochloris asiatica
GTAACCACTACGCTACCAGAGCTCCTTCCTACTGTGTGTTTAGAAGGAGAGAGATCTAGAATTATATGTGGGCATATAGATCAGCAAGAGGTGACTAAAAGGAGCTAACATGGACTTAGAGCCCCTGACCAAAAGTTTTTTTGTTAATGAATATATATCTTTTAAATATTAAACGTTTAACTCAAGAGATTGTTAAAAGCAAAGTATATGTGGACTTTAAGGGCATTTGATAAAAAATTCTGATATCCATGTGATTAGGATAAAAAACTGCAGGGATGATGATCCTATAGTTAACTGTTTAAACAATCCGATCTAAAGTATATGATTAGTGCTCCAGTGTCAGCTCAGAGGGGAGCCTCCATGGCCATGTTAAATGACTTTGATGAAGATGCAATTAGAGGGAGAGCTAGTGTATGGAATGACAGAACCAGGCTTTTAGAATAGCTGTATAGACTGAAATAACAATGAAACTTCAAAAGAATGCTAAGTGCTGCAGTCAGAATTTTAACAAAATCAAATGCATCAACATACGGTGTGAAAAAACTGGAATTGCTGCAAATGTAATGCTGTCTTCAAAACAAAAAGGTTTTATTGAAGCATAACATACATGCAGAAAAGTACACAAAGCATAAGTGTATATAGGTTGAGTATTAAAAAGTGAACACATCCATGTAATCTCCACTCACAGCAAGGAAAAGAACATTACAGATGCCCCAGAAAGTCCTCTTGTGTCAGGTCCTCAGTCACTTATTCTCCTTTCTCCCAAAAGAGAACCCTGTCTACTAGTTTCTAGCACTATAGATTGATTATTTTATCAGATTTTTATAAAAAGACAGTCCCTAGATTATAAACCTCTGATTTATGGACAATTCGCACTTGCCCTTTAATGTTGTTTGAGGAGTTTGAAATGCCTGAAGCAAGCCCTGTTCACAATGAATTCTTTATCATAACAACCTTCAATTGCTGCACTTGTAGCTTTTAAATCATGGAAAAAGCTTCAAACCTTTTCTTCTGCTAAAGTAAGTCTAAAGATTAACAATAGGTACCTATTCTAATTTACCTACAAATGCTACTTAAAGATGTACTTAGGAACAGATCTTGTTTCAAACCCAGAAATTGTACATATATAAATTGAATCATATTAAATATATTTTATGCTTGGCTTCTTTTGCTCAAATGTTTGTGATATTCATCAATGTAGCTGTATGTTATTGTTGTTGTTGGTAAGTGCCTTCCAGTCTATTACAACTCATAGTGACCCTGAATAAGGTTTCCAAAGACCAGCTTGTGTGTTTGAACTGCCAACCTTGTGGTCCGCACTCCTGTGCTGATTTACATTGTCACACCAGGAGTCCGTTACTGTATATTGTTGTTGTTAAGTGCCACTGA
>NW_006408725.1:555278-557379 GCF_000296735.1 Chrysochloris asiatica
ATTTTGTTGAGAATTTTTGCATCTATGTTCATGAGGGATATTGGTCTATAATTTTCTTTCTTAGTGACATCCTTCCCTGGTTTTGGTATGAGGGTTATGCTTGCTTCATAAGATGTATTAGGAAATTTCCATCCTCCTCTATATTCTGGAATAATTTGAGTAGGATTGGTGACAGCTCTTCCCTGAATGTTTGGTAGAACTCACCAGTGAAGCCACCTGGGCTTGACTTCTTTTGGTTGGGAATCTTTTTGATGACCTGATCAATTTCTTCTTTTGTTATGGATTTGTTCAGGTTTTCTACTTCACTGTGTGTAAGTTTAGGTAGGTTGTGTTTTTCTAAAAATGTATCCATCTCTTCTAAGTTTTCATATTTGTTGGGAGTTTACTTTTCAAAGAATTCTGTTTTTATCCTTTTGATTTCCTTTGGTTCTGTTGTGACATCGCCCATGTGGTTTCTAATGCATGTTATTTGTGTCTTCTCCCTCTTTTCTTTTGTTAGGTTTGCCAATGGTCTGTCAATTTTGTTAATCCTTTCAAAGAACCAGCTTCTTGTCCTGTCGATTGTTTCTATAGTTTTTCTGTTTTCTATCTCATTTATTTCTGCTCTAATCTTATTATTTCTTTTCTTTTTCTGGCGGTAGGTTTGCTCTGTTGGTCTGTTTCTAATCGTTATAGATGCTGTGTTAATGTGTTAATTTTGGTTCTTTCTTCATTTTGGATGTGTGCATTTACTACAATAAATTGTCTTCTCAGCACGGCTTTCACCGTGTCCCAAAGATTTTGGTATGTTGTGTTTTTGTTCTCGTTTGTTTCTTGAAACTTTGTGAGTTCACATTTTATTTCTTCTACTACCCAGTTGCTTTTGAGCAGGGTGTTATTCAGTTTCCATATATTTGACTTGATTTCCTTGGTCTTCCTATTGTTGATTTCTAATTTGATGGCATTGTAGCTTGAGAAGATGCTTTTTAGTATTTTGATATTTGTAAATGTATGGAGGTTTGTTTTGTGGCCTAATACATGGTCCATTCTGGAGAATGTTCCATGTGTACTGGAAAAGAATGTGTATTGTGTTTACCTTCTTTCACATTGTAATTGTTTTGATCATAGTTTGACCTCCCAGATTCTCTGACATGTTCTTATAGTTTTGTTCTGTTCTTGACTCTTCATCTGTTGATTTAGTTCTGGGAGGTGTTGCCACATATGTCAATCTCTGGTTGTTGTCCTTGTTGGTTCTCAGACCATAGAACTCCTTCATGATATTTGTAGCACAGGGTTGGCTTTGGCAAAATCCCTTAGCTTCTGTTTATCCTGGAATATTTTGATTACACCATTGTATATGATTGATATCTTTGCTGGATAAAGGATTTTGGGTTGGCAATTTTTTCTTTCAGAGTTTTATATATGTCTCCCCATTGCCTTCTTGCCTGCATGGTTTCTGCTGAGAGATCTGAGCTTAATCTGACTTGCTTGCCTTCAGGATTGTCTCCTTATCTTTGATTTTTGGAGAGCTTGATTATGATTATGTCTTGGTTGTTTATCTTTTGGGGTCTATCCTTCCTGGGGCTCGTTGAGCTTCTTGAATGTTTATCTTTTCACTTTTCAGGATGTTAGAGAAAATTTCTTCCAGCAGTTCTTCAACTATTTCCTCTGTGGACTTGTGTGATTCTTCTTGTTCTGGAATGCCAGTAATTCTTAAATTATTCCTCTTCCTGTTGTCCAACATGAATCTTAGACCTTTTTCAGACTTTTTAATCCTTTTTTCTGATTATTCTTCTATCTTAGTGGTATTGAGATATTTGTCTTCCAGCTCACTAGTTCTGTCTTCCATCTCTTCTATTCTACTCCTTTGCCCTTTCAGTGTATTATCTATTTCTGTTATTCTATTATTGTTTGAACCTCTTTATATAGGTTTTGAATTGTTTCCAATGCTATATCTATCTTATTTGATTGTTCTTGTAGTGCTTTCCAGTCTTATTTTTCTCAACTCCATTATACAGTGTTTTGAAACATTTTATAATCACTTTTTAAAATTCCTTTTCAGGTATTTCCAAGTCTTGCCCTCCTTGCAGAATGTAGTCCAGGTCTACCTCTAGGTCATTTG
>NW_006408725.1:557479-564545 GCF_000296735.1 Chrysochloris asiatica
ATTCTGGTCTGCCCAATGTAAGGCATTTTGGTGGGGCCAAGCCAGTGCGATCCACCATTTTCTCCTTGAGAGTAAGGACTCACATCAAACAGCTACAGCATCTGTTCCTTCATAAATGCTTACTTACCTATCTTGACCCGAATATCTAGGCCTTCTTCTGTCAACTGGGTGTTAAACAATCTATGGATCTCCAGGCTACATTTAATTACCACTGTGATAATGTTTTTTAGTTGATTTCGTTCCACCTTCCAAAGCGCTAGCAGCGCGTCACCTGTAAGACACAGATTGGCTTGTGACCTGCCTTGAGGACTGGTCTGTATGAAATCTGTACTGAAGCTTACTTATCAAACACTCTTCAGCCCCACTGCTGGTCCTGATTTTCTCGAGCTGCGTCCGAGCTCAAGCATCCTAACTCTCATTTCTTATCCCTCCCTGCTCAGTAAGACCTCATACCTGCAAATTTTAAGATGTCTCCTCCAAAAATTAACACTTCTGAGAAAAAAAAGAAAAAGAAGTTAACCCAAAATCTGATTTCTTAAAGCTAATTCTTCATCAGTGGAATAGAAATTGAGGCAAGAGAACAGCATTTCAGAGAACATGTTTATACCAGCGATGTCTTCTTAGACAAGTTACTTAACCCATGTGGATCTGTTTCCTCAACTGTAGAATGAATATGTTGAAGTAGATTATGTGTATACTCCATTTCTGTGAATGAGAAAGGACAGGGAACAGGAAGGTGGGGCTCCTGATGATGCCTGAAGACATCCCATGATAATGGAATGATACCTGAAAAAGTGATCAGTATATGTTATGAGCTGGGGATTGATTGAGCATGGTAGATGGATGAGTGACAGAATTCCACAAGAACTGAGAACCAGAAAAATGGAGAGAGCACACACATGGACAATTTGGGTTTTGTTTACTCAGACTTTGTGCCAGAAATGGGCAATTTTTCTAATTATGCATTCTCACAAATTTGTCAAGCATATACTACCATATGCTGAGTGGAATGCAAAAAACTCATTAGACTCAGCTTCTGTTTTTAAGGAGCATTGCAGTTTGTCTAAGAAGCCCTGGTAGCACTGTAGGATAAGCACTGGAATGCTCACGGTAAAGTTGGCAGTTCAAATCTACCAGCCAGTCTTTGGGAGAAAGATGAGGCTTTCTGCTCCTGTAAAGATTTACAGCCTTGAAATGCTCTATTGGTTGCTGTCAGTCAGAATTGACTCGATAGCAGTGGCTTGCACTCTGCCTAGTCAGTGGATGACTTTAAGATATTACAGGGAAGTCCCGATTTGCAACGTTCTGAAGTTATGGCAAACTGCACTATTTTTATTATAGATATCATATCATTAATAATATGTACTACATACAATGTTTCAGCATGTTGTTGATGTTATCGTTACCATGCCAACCCCCAAAGATTAATAAAAGTCAGATTTACAAAGATACTGATAATAAAAGGCACTAATAATGGAAAAAAAACTAACAGATAACTCCACTTATGTCTGAACTAACATGACAGTTGGAAAAGAACGCTGTAAGTGAGGACTGCCTGTACCTAGGGAACATAAAAAAACAACAAGAAAACCAGTTACTGTCACACTGATTTCAACTCATGGTCTCCTCATGTGTGTCAGAGCAGAACTGTACACCATGGAAGCAGTCAATGGCTGTATATGAGGGGGAGTAAATTGCCAGGATTTTCTCCCAATATGCCTCTGGGTGGGCTTGAACTTCCAACCTTTTGGATAGCAGCTGAATGTGATAACTAATTCTTATTTTTAATTTTTTTAATTAAAAATTTAATTAATCAGGCTCTAAGTTCCCTAGGAGCCCTGATAAAAGCCTTGATAAAAGTTTAGACCTAGAGTTTACCTTAATACATTCTTTTCTTCACAAATAGTTCAAATTAACAGTGCAAATACCATGGTAGGCAGAGGTTGAAAGTGCAGCTATAAATGTGCAGTGTCTCTGTAAGATAAGCACCAGACTGTGAACCACAAGGCTGGTGGTTCAAGCCCATGAGTCACTCTGCAGGAGAAAGATAAGCTCTTCCCGTTCCTACAATGCTTTATAGCCTTGGACCCCCAATAAGATGGATTGACACAGTGACAGCAGCAATGGGCTCAATTGTAACAATGATTGTGATGTTGGCGCAGGACTGGGCAGTGTTTCATTCTGTTGTGCATGGGGTCGCTATGAGTCGGTGCCAACTCAATGACACCTTACAACAATAGTGAGTTGGAGCCAACTTAACAATAACATAAATGATTCAGATGTCACCATTAGGAGATAAATTACTGATAACTCAATTATAAACCACTCTTAACTATTCATATGTAAGGAGGTTTCAAAAGTTAATGGAAAAGGGGGAATTATAAGTGACTGGAATTTTCCCACAAACTTTTAGAAGCCTTCTGAGAAATCTTTCAGTAACTACATCTGAGTCACCACTATTATTGTTCTTTTAAAAGTAGTCTGTAATTTAGCCTTTTAACTAATGCAAAATGTTCCCTCCCACAAATAGCCTGTATTCATGAGATTTTATTCTATTTCTTGATTTAAATTACATCAGCTTTCAAAAGACAATGACTTTGTGACTATTTCTTAAGGAAAATGAGTGATAAGCAGTTGTACTGTATCAGGGTATAACCAGCAAATACGGGGAAAATCTGAACTGAAATATGCTCAAGCTAGGAACCTATGTGAACACTTACTTTCTACTATTGCACTGATATAGTAGTTGAGGATCTCCACCAACTGCTCAGCTCCTCGGTCCATGTACATGGCTCTGCTGAACTTCTCAGTCATCGTAGTAAAACCTGTAATAAACATGCAGCCGGTTTCTTGTGCTGCTTGGAGGAACCCGACAGAGTAAGGAGAAGAGGGCCACACTGGAAAGCAGTGGGACTGATGTTTTTAAGAATTGACAGATTTTGTGTCTGGTTAAGTGCCAGATATACAACCTCCTCTATGTTTACTATTTTAAGGTTTTGCTTTCCCCCTCACTCCAAAATTTTCAGTCACATAGTTACGACTGTGATTCCTTTACCTGGAATATAACTTTTATTCCATGGTAATGAAAACACACAAAGTTCAAACACTTGTGAGTAGGTGGAAAATGTATGCTTAGAGTATAAACATCTGGGAAGATAATTTTCTGAGGTCAATTTGAACTAAGATGTGAGTGGCGTGGGAGGAAGAATCAGTGTACTGGGGCCAGGGACGCTGGTCCTGAAGTTCCAGGCACAGGACTTGGGCATCTTAAAGACTTGCCCAGGCCTAGAAATACTGGAGTAAGGAGAAAGTAAGCACCAGGTTTACAGACTATCTCTCCTCTATTTTTTTCAGAAGAGAGTATCTGCTGTAATAGCCCAGAAACTAAAAAAAAAAAAAAAATGGCAATCAAGCTCTGTATCTCAGTTCTGATGTGAACCTCCTGCTCATCCTCATTGAAAAACAGTAACCACTGCAACAGCAACAACAAAAACCCAGTTGCTGTAGAGTCAATTCCAATTCATTGTGACCTATATGTGTTCAAATAGAATTGTACTTCATAGGGATTTTAATGGTTGGTTTTTTGAGGGAGAAGATCACTAGGCCTTTCTTCTAAGGTGCCTCTGGTTGGATTCACACTGCCAACCCTTCTATTATTAGCTGAGCACTTAAGCATTGGCACCACCCTGAGATTCCACATTAAACATTTTGTGCTTGCCTGAAATATCAACAAACATCAAGACGCCATCAAAATATCTCACAGAGGGCAGTTCTGGAGAGAAATTTCCATAGACAATGAGGTCTGGTAAATGAGCTGCTATTTTGATGATGGCCCGGTCCTGTGAGTCTTCTTCACCAGTATTCATGTTCACGACAAAGGTTCAGGATTTTATGGTCACAGGAAGTAGTCCCCAAATAGACCTTTTAGAAAGAAAAACTTGGAATGAAGGGAACTGGATATATTCATTCACTCATTTTCTTATGTCTCTTTCTCTCTTTGCTTTGTTTTAATTCATGCTTTCATTTCTTTAAATAAGTGGCTGAGTGATACTAAAAATGCCATTTCTTGAGTCACACTTCAGAAGAGTCAATTTTCTATATACAGAGGAAAAGAACGCACAGACAGAACCTCACAGCCTTTATGTAACAACTGTTACATAAATGAGCACCATTGCAAACAGGGGGTAAAAAGAGTAGCAAAGTAGCCCCACTCATTTTCATGAAGGGGTAAGGTCTCAAAGAGCAAGTCCTCCTGTCAGGCCAGAATTACAGTCTACCAAGAGTAGGCTTCTTTTCCTCCTTCCTGTGTTTCCTTTTTCCTTCCTCTCCTCCTCACTTTTGGTCTCTCATCTTTTCTCCCTCCATTGTTTTAAAAGGTAAATTTAGCTTTATCTATATACACTCACTAGCAGCTGCTCCTCGGAAACTCTATACAGGGTCGCTATGGGTCGGAATTGACTCAACAGCATTTAACAACAACAACATATACACTGAGGTATCAGAATAGAATAATATGAGGGTAAGTTATAAAAGTATTGCTACTAGAGTTCCAGTTTATACATACATGGGTTTATTCCAAACAAAATGTGTTTAAACATGTCTCTGTGATCCGTGGATGGTGCAGACACATTCTCTCAGTATATGCTTGTCTTCCTTTCATTAGGGTGTATTCATAAAAAAGGTCCAATCAAAACTGTAGCTTATGAGGGAATCTGCTGGGCCAGTTACATCCAAGTCATAAAAGGTTATGGTGACTGTATTGTGGGGACTCTCAAGGGGTCATCTTGGTAGATTTTCTCAAGGATGATCATGGGAGCTTATTATGAAGAAGTTTTCAGAAAACTGAAAACTGTATAGGTGGGAAAAAGGCCAGGAAAGTTGTGCCGAGGAATTATTTTTTTATCACAACAGTACACCTGTTTATTCTTCAAGGATAGCAAGACTTGTCCTATGAGAATTTTGTTGGGAAATCTTAACTCATCCACTCTGTGGTCCTGATCTTGCTCCTTTAGATTTCTTTTTGTTCCCTCAACTCAAGGAATGTTTTTAAAAAATAGGATTTGTGTCACTCAAGGATGCTGAGGCTGCCATTTTGATGTGGTATAAATCAAAGAGCACAAAATTCTTCAGGGAAGGCTTAGAGAGTTAGAAATATACCACCTGAGAAGTGTATAGCCTTAGGTGGAGGATATGTTGAGAAAGGATAGTTTCACAGTTTGATATTTTTATTTAAAATAGGCTTCTATAATTTTATAGCAATAATTTTTTACTTACCCTTGAATATAGACAAGAGAATAAATGCAAAGAGACTTATGTAAAATACACAGAAGATAAATTCAAAGATGTGTGTGTATGCTAGATGGCCCTAGGCTGTAAGTGGAAGGAAATGTTGAAATTTTAATTTCTTGTTGGGTGAGTTCTAAGAAAATTAGAATTTTCTAAGGTCTTCCTTTAACTGTTGGGGCAGATTAAATGTTCATGCTCAAATGTCATATGAAAAAAGAAAAAAAATTGTCTAAACAGAGTGGCCCCAATTCAACATTTTTCAGAGCAATTCAAGTTCCTGGAATAGATGAAACAAAAAAATAGTGGAATTATAAACATAACAGTTGTTATGTTTGGTATGATTCTGATCAGTAAAAAAGGAAGTAGTTAGTAATTTTAACCAGACTTAGGTCATATTGGAATATATAACTAAGAGGATTTGGGAGAAGCAGGACACAGTCACATATAGTTTAGGCTTAAAGCATTTTTAAAGAAATCAGGGAAAATGGTATGTTTAACAAAGTTTAAAAGCACAATAATCTCAATTGAGTTATAAATATTAGGTATCAGATAAGCTTAATTTATGTTGTGTGATTCCTATATGCTAGAAACTATGCTAACTAATTTATTCTTTGTATCAATCTGTTGTTGTTGTTGTTGTTAGATGCTGTGTGGATGATGATCCCTTATGTGCAGACTGTCCATATTGTTTTTAAAGCTGTGCCCTTTCAAAACAGATCACCAGACCTCTCTTCCAAGGGGTCTCTGGGTGGGCTCAAACCACCAACCTTTCAGTTAATAGTGGAGTGTGTAACCATTTGCACCCCTCCCCCAAACCCCCTCTCCCAGGGAGCTATGGTAGTGTTGTTGTTAAGCGCCGTCGAGTCGATTCCGACCCATAGCGACCCTGTATAGGGTTTCTGAGGAACAGCTGGTGAGCTTGAACTGCCGACCTTAAAGTTCAAAAGGCTTTGCAGTCTGGTGCATTAACCTACAGCGTCACACCAAATTGGGCTGCTGACCTCAAGTTCAGCAGTTTGAAACGACCAGCTGTTCCATGGGAGAAAGATGCGGCTTTCTGCGCCTGTAAATATTTACAGCCTCAGAAACCCTCTGTAGGTTCACTATGAGTGGAACCGACTCCACATACCACCACCACCACCACCACCACCACCACCACCAGATAAGCTTAAAAGGAAAAGCCCTGATAAACTAAAATCTTAAAAAATAAACAAAAGATAGGAGAAGCATATGACCAAGGTGTTTGTTTGTTTTAGAAGAGTAGCATTAAAAACTAAATTGTTGTTGTTGTTGTTAAGTGCCATCGAGTCGGTTCCGACCCATAGCGACCCTGAACAGTGTTTCCGAGGCTGTAAATCTTTACGGGAGCAGAAAGCCTCATCTTTCTCCCGTGGAGCAGCTGGTAGTTTCAAACTGCTGACCTTGTGGTTCACAGCCCGATTCGTAACCACTACACTAACAAACAGCCAATAGATAATAAACAAGTAAATAAAATAATTTCAGGTCATCAGTTTGATAAATGCCATATGAGAGAACAGAATGTCCAGAATGAGACAAGACTTAGGAAAAATGCTAAAAGTTAAAGAACTACTGTTCTTCTTTTGTTTCTGCCTCCTCTACCATGGAGAACTGAAGAATTTAACAAACATTGCTAAGAAAGAATTGAAGTCCAAGATAAGAAAGTAGCCATAAAGCACCCAGTTACTTTAAATAAATTCAAGTAGCAAGACCACTGTTGTTGTTGTTAAGTGCCGTCGAGTTGGTTCTGACCAATATCGAC
>NW_006408725.1:569500-576697 GCF_000296735.1 Chrysochloris asiatica
ACAGGGTTGCTATGGGTCAGAACTGACTCGACGGCACTTAACAACAATTATTATATTTAAGAAGCTCTAATAGCCTAGTGGTTATGAATTGGGCTGCTGACCTCAAGGTCAGCAGTTCGAAACTACCGCTGTTCCATGGGAGAAAGATGAGGCTTTCTGTTCCCGTAAAGACTTGCAGCCTCAGAAACCCTATGCAGGGTCACTATGAGTTGGAACCAACTCCACAGTACTTAACAACAACAGCCAACAACCCTCTAACTATACTACAAAAAGTATTTATGCTTTCTACTATTGATTTTCTACTATTGACCTATGGATTTTCTTTAATTTTAGTCATAGGAATAATGATACTAAAAACATTCTTGTTCATGTCTTTTGGTAAAGATATGTATTCATTTCTCTTAACCATATAGATAGAGTGGAATTGCAAGTCATAGGATATGCATATACTGAGCTTCAGTAGATCCTGTCAAAGTTTTCCAAAGTGATGGTACCAATTTACACACACTGGTGGTGCTTATGTGCCATGGAGTCAGTTCCGACTCATAGCAACCCCTGTATAGGGTTTCTGAGACTGCAAATCTTTACGGGAGAAGAAAGCCTCTTCTTTCTCCTGCGGAATAGCTGGTAGTTTCGAACTGCTGACCTTGCAGTTCACAGCCCGATTCATAACCACTACGCTACCACTCACACTGTTACTGTTGTTAAGTGCCATCGAGTCGATTCCAACCCATAACCCTGTATAGGGTTTCCAAGGAGCAGTTGGTGAGCTTGAACTACCAAACTTGCAGTTCAAATGACTGCAGTCTGATGTATTAGCCCACAGCGCCACACCAAGCCTCCTACCAGAGAGGTATAAAAGTTGTCACATATCCTGGTTAACACTTGGCATTGTTGTTTTTGTTTTTTAATCCTTAACCATTTGGTAAATGAGTGGTAGGATCTGTGGTCTTAACGGCGTCCTTGTGTGGTGCTGTATGTTAAGTACTAGACTTCTAACCACAAGGTCAGCGGTTCAAACCCACCAGTTGCTCCTTGGAAACCTTTTACAGGGTTGCTATGAGTCAGAACTGACTCAAAGACACTTAACAACAACAATGTCTGTGGTCTTATATGTGTTTCCCTAGTATTGATGAGATTAAGCACTTCTTAGGTTTATTGGGGATTTAGATGCAATGCAATCTTAAGGTAAAAAAGCAGCGTGATTTTAAGGTACATCCTATGGTGCTGTATAATAAGTATTGGACTGCTAGCCACAAGGTCAGTAGTTCAAACCTATCAGTTGCTCCTTGGAAACCCTACATAGGCTCACTATAAGTCAGAACTGACTCCATGGTACTTAACAACAACAACAACAACTTCCCAAAATACCAAACCCACTGCCATTAAATTGATTCAGATTCAAAGAATCAGGTTTCTGAGACTATAAATCTTTTAAAAAGCAGACAACCTTATCTCCCTCTGAAGGAGTGGCTGGTGGCTTTGAAATGCTGACCTTGTCCGTAGTATTCCAATACTTAATCTGACCCAAAGTCTTGAGTTTAGTTCTGCCCACTTTACTGAAGGACATTGGCTGTGAATGTAAAGACTGGTGAAAGTTGTTGGAAATGCTAAGGACAGAGATGATTATTCTTGAGTGAAATAGTGGTTGTCTTCAAATACATGAAATGAAATGTGAAAGTTATAGGAGATGCAGGTCCCTGTAGAACACATAAACTAAGTCCCTTCATTGAAGTAAAGAGCTTCCCAACTTTCTCCTCAGGTAGAAATTGGATTTGACTAAGCAAAAATACCACCACTCGTCTATCATTTTATAGTGCTGTGGTGGCTTACATGTTGCTGTAATGCTGGAAGCTATACCACCAAATACCAGCAGGATTACCCGTGATCAGGGTCAACAGAGCTTCCAGACTAAAACAGTCTAGGAAGAAGGAGAGGTCAACTATTTCTGAAAAACGAGTCATTGAAAGCCTTATGAATAGCAGTAGAACACTGATATAGTGTCAGTAGATAACTCCTCAGGTTGGAAGGCATTCAAAATACGACTGGGAAAGAGCTGCCTTTTCAAAATGGAGTTAACGTTAATGACATGGGTGGAGTAAAGCTTTCAGGACTTTCATTTGCTGATGGGGCACAATTCAAAATGAGAAGAAACAGCAGCAAATATCCGTTAATAATTGGAAAGTGGGATGTACGAAGTACAAATCTAAGAAATTGGAAGTCCTTAAAAATGAAGTGGATGTCATAGATATTGTTATCTTAAGCATTACTGAGCTGAAATAGACAGATATTAGCCATTGGAATCTTATGGGTCCACGTAAAGCTTAAGACAATCTATGGTTTACTATTCCGGGAATACCAAACTGAAGAGGAATAATAAATTGACAAGGAAAATTCATTGTCACATAGAACATTTCAAGATCTTGAAGTATAATGCTGTCAGTGATAGGATGATATCTACATGCCTACAAGGAAGAAAAATTCAAACCTTGAATTGAAACATTGAAGGATTTTATGGGCAAAATGGAATTCTGGTATGGCGCTATAGGATAAGCACTGGACAAGTAAATACAATGTCAGTGGTTCAAACTCATCAGTCGCTCCACTCCTTAGAAACCCTATACAGGGTAAAATAACTGATTTGATGGCACTTTAACAACAATGGGCAAAATATTGGATTATCCAGAATGTATCAAAAGAAAATGGGAGGAACATACAGTCACTGTGCCAAAAAGTTGACATTTAACCATTTCAAGAGGTGGCATGTGATCAAGAACCAATGATACTGAAGGAAAAACTCCAAACTGCATTGAAGGCTTTGATGAAAAGCAAGGCTCCAGGAATCAACAGAATACTAATTGAAATCTTTCAACAAACTGATGAAGTACTTGAGGTGCTTGCTCATCTATGCCAAGAAATTTGGGAGATAGTAACCTGGCCAACCGATTGGAATAGATCCATATTCGTGCCCATTCCAAAACAAGGTGACCCAAAGGAATGTAGAAATCATTGAACAATATTGTTAAGATCACATGCAAGTAAAATTTTGCTGAATTAAAAATGGTTGCAACAGTACAATGACAGAGAACTGTCTAAAATTCAAGCTGGATTCAGAAGAGGACGTGGAACTAGGAATAACACTAGTCAGACAGATCTTGTCTGAAAGAGCAGAACACCAGAAAGATGTTTACTTTGCATATTAACTATGCAAAGACTTTTGACTGTGTAGCTCATGACAAACTATGAATGACATTACGGAGAATGAGTATTCCAGAACACTAAATTATGCTCATGAGGAACCTGTTAACAAACCAAAAGGCAGTTGTTAGAACAGAACAGTGGTTTAAAATGAGGAAAAGTGTGTGCCAGGATTGTATCATTTCACCATACTACTTCAATCTGTATACTTAGCAAATAATCCTAAAAGCTAGACTATGTGAAGAACATAGTATCAGGATAGAGGAAGGTTCACTAACAACATGCAATATACAGATGACACAACCTTGATTGATGAAAGTGAGGAGAACTTAAAGCACTTACGGGTCAAGATCAAAGAACATAGTCTTCAGTGTGGATTACAACTCATTGTAAAGAAAATGAAAATTCTCAACACTGAACTAATATACAACAGCATGATGAATGAAGAAATGACTGAAGTTGTGGAGGATTTCATTTTACTTGGGTCTACAATCAAAGCTCATGGAGTCCTAGTAGCATAATGGTTTACAAGTTAGGCTACTAACCAAAAAGTCAGCAGTTCAAATCTACCAGTCGTTCTCCAGGAGAAAGATGGAGCTTTCTGCTCCCATAAAAATTTATGTTCTTTGAAGCCCTATACAGGGTCGCTATGAGCAGGAACCAACTCAACGGCACCCAACCACCACAATCAATGCTCATGAAAGCAGCCAGTCAAGGAATCAAACAATGTATTGTATTGAGCAAATCTGCTGCACAAGACCTCTTTAGTGTGTTAAAGAGCAAAGATCACACTTTGATGACTAAGGTTTGTCTTGCCCAAACTATGGTATTTTCAGTTACATCATATGCATGTGAAAGCTGGACAGTGAATAAGGAAAACTGGAGAAGAATTTATGAATTTGAATTGCAGTGTTGAAGAAGAATATTGAAAGCACCATGGACTGCCAGAAGAACCAACAAATGTGTCTTAGAAGTACAGCCAGAATGCTCCTTAGAAGTGAGAATGGTGAGACTTCATCTCAACTTCTTTGGACATGTTATCAGCAAGGACCAGTCTCTGAAAAAGAACATTATGCTTGGTAAAGTAGAAGGTTATTTAAAAAGAGACAGACCTTCAATGAGATGGACTGACACAGTACCTGCAACAGTGGACTCAAATATAATTAATAGTGTGAGAATAGTGCAGAATCGAGCAGTGTTTCTTTCTGTTGTGCTGAGTCACTATGAGTCAGAACCAACTTACTTGCACTTAACAAGTGAAGATTCTATTGTTTTAAATAAGGTAATTTGACAACTTGGACAGATTTTTTTGAATGTACAGTTCCTAGGCAAGGAAATTAGATGTGCTTGGAGATTAAGATGACAAATGTGGAAACTAAAAGAGGAAAATTATTTATTCATGGGCTAGAGTGGCAAAGAAAACTAAAATGAATACCCACAATGAAAAGGCAATAGTCATTTTCTATTATAGAAGATTCAGATTTTTTGCTCAACATCAGAAAGGGATTAGTGACAGAGATATTTGTTATGTATAGGCACATACCAAATTGCAATATGTAATGCATTTTAGATACGTTGCCTTATTTAATCCTCAAAGCAGCACTATGAGATAGGCCTAATCCCTACTTAGTAGATAAAGAAACAAGATTAGAGGAATTAACTTGGCCCTGGGTCACACAACTGGAAACTCCATTTTTCTCCTGTGTCATGCTACATCCTATTTATATATGCTTTAGGACACTTTTGCGAGATGTTTATGAGCTAGAGTAAAGATGTGTTTAATTTTAGAGTATTTTCAGTGCATATTGACAGTACTGTCAATGATTGATCAACTGTAGTTGTCACAGTCAAAAATACTAGTGGTTCTCCCTCCTAGTACCCATAACTTCCTTTAAAAAAAATTTTAATAAGACTAAGTGGTCACCAATATTTTTCTGTAACAGATCTACACAGTCCTCTTACATACCCATTTTATGTTATAAGCTACTACATTGAAGGAGAGTTTTAGGTTCACAGCCTGACTTCTGTGTCATGCCCTACTAGTTTAAATGTATAGGCCACATCCTCTGTTTACTTTATCTTGTCCTGATCTAATCCATAAAATCATGGACACGAGTAAAACATGAACAGAGTGGGCATTGAGGAAGATTATCTAGAAATAGGGACATCTGAAAGAATGAAACAGAGGTTCCAAAGATATACCATGGAAAAAAGCTTCCTGAATGAGTGGCTTGAATGAAAAGAAATATGTGTAAAGTACACTGCATTCTGCTTAGTTTTGGTTAATAATAACCAAAAATGAAAATTATTGATTCTCTAAGTAGTTATCTTTTTCCAACCGGTTTTCCAAATATGTGTCAGTTTATGTCCAATGCCTCATCAATAATATCATATAAAGTCAGATTTCACAGGAGTCCAAAGAAGAACCTCTAAACTTAAAGGGATAGTGCCATCTACTGCAAAAGCTTGCCTGACCCCTTTGGACTATAATTACCATTTCTTCTGAGTTTTCAAGGCAGTTAGTGTCCATTTAGGTGGCTTATTTTCTAATTAAATATCATTGATTTTTTTTTATTTGTTTCTGAATTGTAAGCTCCTTGTTTAGACACCATGTTCTAACATATTTCTATTTCTTTCACAGCATCTTTCCAAGGTCCTCCTGACTTTTGAGGAGTTGTAGAAGAGAGAGAAATAGGGAGGGTAAGCTAGAAAGAGCATCCAGTCTAAACAAATTGAAAACATATTTGAGCCTTCAGAATTCTGAGACTGACAGATATACCCAAGCTTGGACCTTGACTCCTAGCCCAAGGTTTCCCCAATTTCCTCTAAGCTGTAATACCCTCTTCTTCCCTCATGGTTGCTCTCTTTTTCAGCCTTGCCACAATTCTCCTTACTGAGTCTCCTATTTTCACATACCTTCTCTTTCTCCAAGGCTGAGAAAAAGCCAGAGCCTATATTAGGGACTAGATCTTTCAGAAGTGCAGAGAACAGGAAAGGGGCCTGGGTGGCATTATTCAGAAGATAGTAGAAGTGTCATGTCTGTCTTTAGCTGACTCATAAAATGACAGTTTTGTCTAAAAGCGGTTTTCCAGGCCACACCCTCATCATCAGCTCATTGTTTCATGTCCACTGACTAGCCTTCTGATTGGCTGACACTGCCTACCCCTCCCCCCACACCCCTCCCCCCGCCCCCCAAGTCTCAGCTGCCTAGTGCTTATACAAGAAGAATGACTGAGATTCAGGTTCTCATGTCCCAACATGTGAGGCAAGGATCAGGAAGACTGATTTGACCCTATAGTAGTTTTCACAACTCTCTTCCTGACCATGTGGAGGATGTTGAAATTAGGCAATAGTTGGTAGGTTATCCTAATAAGAAGTATCTCTTGAGCAAGTAAGCACCCAGCTTTAGTCAATTACACTTATGGGTTTTTTACCAGCATTGCAGTTTGCCAGTTATATTCAATATATTGACTTCAGATATTTTTGTGAAATAAATTTTTAAGAATTGCATGCCTGTCCCTTTTCACTAGTCAACAGCATGCTGTTGTTAAGTGCTGTCAAGTCGGTTCTGGCCCATAGTGACCCCGTATAGGATTTCCAAGAAGCAGCTGGTGATCTTGAACCACCAACCTTGGAGTTTAAACCAACTTTGCAGTCCAGCACATTAACCCACAGCACCACACTAGCACTCAAGTCAACTGCATACTTCTAATCAAATTTACCCTAAAGCTAGCTAACAGTAATCAAAGGTGACATAGGATTGGAGAAACTGGGTTATATGAAGGTGACATTGGATTGGAGAAGCTTGGTTATATGAAGAAAAACGTGGCATCAAGATTGAAGGTAGACTCATTAACAACCTGTGATATGCAGATGATACAACTTTGATTGCTGAAAATGAACAGGACTTAAAATATTTACTGATGAAGATCAAAGAGCACAGCCTTCGGTATGGATTACATCTCAATGTCAAGAAAACAAAAATCCTCACCACTGGAC
>NW_006408725.1:582937-591363 GCF_000296735.1 Chrysochloris asiatica
TTTATCTTTTCACTTTTCAGGATGTTAGAGAAAATTTCTTCCAGCAGTTCTTCAACTATTTCCTCTGTGGACTTGTGTGATTCTTCTTGTTCTGGAATGCCAGTAATTCTTAAATTATTCCTCTTCCTGTTGTCCAACATGAATCTTAGACCTTTTTCAGACTTTTTAATCCTTTTTTCTGATTATTCTTCTATCTTAGTGGTATTGAGATATTTGTCTTCCAGCTCACTAGTTCTGTCTTCCATCTCTTCTATTCTACTCCTTTGCCCTTTCAGTGTATTATCTATTTCTGTTATTCTATTATTGTTTGAACCTCTTTATATAGGTTTTGAATTGTTTCCAATGCTATATCTATCTTATTTGATTGTTCTTGTAGTGCTTTCCAGTCTTATTTTTCTCAACTCCATTATACAGTGTTTTGAAACATTTTATAATCACTTTTTAAAATTCCTTTTCAGGTATTTCCAAGTCTTGCCCTCCTTGCAGAATGTAGTCCAGGTCTACCTCTAGGTCATTTGACTCAGACATTTTATCTTGTTTATGGACATGTGCTGATATGGTCATCTGCTTTTGCTTCTTGGACATGTTTAGTGTTTATCTGTGGCCTTAATACTTGTGTGTTTTGGTATTTTTTATGCTGATTTCCTCCAGGTAGATGTGATCAGGATGTGGGCTTCCCTTTTCACTCTTCTTATTGCTTTACTCAAGAGTAATTTTCATTGTCTGCCTCCCTGATGTATGGTATTGGTTCTTGCCTGGATTGTGGGGTTTTATAGGGTGTGATTGTAGCATGAGTACATGGCAGAAATTGCTGTCTCTTCTTGGGTAATATAGGGAGAGAAAGAGTCCCCCAAAGGTAAAACAAAAAAACACCAAACAACAACAAAAAATAGATTAAATACTGTAGTCTGTAATATAGGGAGAGGATGAGTCCCCTAAAGGTAAAAAAATAAAACAAAACAAAACAAAACAAAACCACCAAAAAACAACTGGAAAAAAACAAAACAAAACTAGATTGGATACTGTAGTCTCTAATCACAGAAAAGGGGGAGAAGGGAGAGAAGAGATAAAAAAAATCTGTAGCCTAATATATGTATGACTTTAATGTCCTCTTTCAGCTTCTTGCCTTCAAGGTCGCCTGATTAAATTCAAGATGCCACTGTTGGTTGCTATGCTGTTTTTCAGGATTTAATTTTCAACCTGTTTTGTTTTTAAACTTGTCTCTCCCACTCCACACCCCTTGTTCTGTACTTTTCCCTATTAGTAAACAGTTCAGGGCCGGCTGTGGCTGTTTTGAGATTTTAGCTTTAGCTTTTGAGCTTCTAGCTTTACATGCTGAGAGTATCTGTGCACATGCGTGGCAGAAGAACCCATCAGCGGTGGAGGTGAGGGGTGTCTACTCACTCAGGCACCCCTTCTAGTCACCAGAATGGAGGTGTGCAAACAGTGAGGGGCCAATGAGCAGATACCAAAAAAAAAATCAGAACAAAGCAAAACCATCAATGTATATTGCCTACCTTTGCTCCGAGGTTCCCATGGCATTATTCCTTGGCTGGTCTGCTTGCTCCCCCTCTTGGTCTTGCTGTTTGGTCTTGTCCAAGTTGTCAGCACCAGACTGTGGAGCCCAGCAGATTCTAAAGTACAAGATTTCTTACTTCCGCTACAAGTTCCACTAGCTATAAGCCTTCAAACTTTTTAAATATTCTTAGATATGCAGTTCAGAGTTTTGGAGCTCTTCCCTGAACCCGCTCGTCTGGTATTCTGTGGTGTTGCTGATGGAAAACTTCACTGCATCTATCCACCATCAAGCCCCACCTCTTATAATTTACTTTTGATAGAGGTTAACTTGTCCAAAGTCACAGTTAATATATGGTACAGAATTGGATTGACACTCATGCCTGCCAGATCTGGTTTTGAGAAAAATTGCCTAATGAAGACATCAATAAGGACCTATTAGAAAATTTTCATAAAGATAGAATCCAATGCAGCTGGATATATTAGGTAATTTATACTATGGGAAAAGTATTTTTTATTGAGTTCAGTATCTATATTTATAGTAAGGACATGTAGTCTAATCTATCAGTTCTTATTAAATTTTTGAGAACAGTTGTGAAACTTATCACTAGATCCTGTGTCCCAAGTAGCAGCAAGAATTTTTGATTAGATATGCATTAAAGTTATTTCATTTTATAGAGCCAATAATTGGATAGATTGAGCATTTTTGGGCAGAAAGGAAAAATGATGTGGTGGTTTGTCATCAATGAAACTACATAAAACCAAGAGAAAGATTGTAATTGCATCTAAATGCTACAGTTAATTTGCCTGTAATTGTGGCTTAGGAAAAACATGTAGGAAATATTGTTAGTGCCATCCAATTGGCCCAACTCATAGCAACCCTAGGACAAGAGCATGAAGTTCAGTCCTTCAATCCTGCACCAACTACTCCCATGATCATTTGATCAGACTGCTGTGATGCAGAAGATTTTGGGAAGTTGATCACCAAGCCTTTTTTCCTAGTCTATCTTAGACTGGAAGCTCTGCTGGAACCTGTCCAGCCTAAGCCTCCAATGACAGATGGTGGTGGCTGTACTGTGCACTGTTCAGGACTCCAAATGGAGATTCACACTGAAACTGATAATTCTAGCCCTGAATCATTAATGTCTCCTCATACAGGAGGCAGGTGTTAATGAAAGGATGTGAAACACAAATTCTATATTAATATTTTAACAAACTTTTGTGTGTATACCAGATTTCATGTTTCCCCTAAATGATTATTAACCCAGAAAACACAGAGACACATACCACAAACAAACCATTTTAACAGTTTTTATTGAAGTGCTGTCAAACTGGTTCCAACTCACAATAACCCTGTATAGGGTTTCCAAGGAGTGACTGGTAAGTTTGTTGATCTTTTGGTTAGCAGTTCAGTGCTTATCCTACAGCACCACACCAGGACTCCAATTTTAACAGTGTGATTTCTGAAAAGGAATAATAATTCCACTCTACAGGACCTACTTACTTTTGCCTACATTACATTTTCTAATCCTTCCCCTCTTAAAGATAAACTATGGTGAAGGGGTAAATGATAAAATATAAGTTTTTCAATTGTTAATTGCCAAATTTTTATTAGTTATTGAATTTTTTTTTGTTGTTGTTTCTTCACATTTACAAATAACCTGCTTTCTCATTCATCTGACTATTAACCATGATGGGCTTTACTACCATAATTAGAAGATAGCTTAGTACTCCAAATAGCAGCCATATCAACAAAATGGTTGATTGTTTCTAGAATGGAGTAATCTATGCCCAGTCTCTCCTCACTATGGGTCACTAACATTTACAGAAAGCCTGCTATGTCCAAGGCATTCTGCTAGGCACTTTCTTAAGTTGTCCCAAACCATAAGCTTACATATAAATGAGCTGGGATTCAATTCAGGTCTGTTTGATTCTAGGGCACTTTCAATTGCTGAGCATAGTTAAATTTTAAAAAATCTCTTGTTGCTCTGTAGCTGTACAAAAATTTCATATAGTATGAAAAAAAAAGTTGCTTTAAGTTAAAATATCTAAAAATAGTTTGAGGTAATTTTGCTACCCATTTTTACTTTCCTCAGCTCTAATTCTTTCCGTTATAGTTACCTGATCATACTTTGCTGTCCAACAGATTATTTAACCTTTCAACAACTTTGAATGCGTGTGCTCCTGTATCTACACACTTTGGCTGCCTAGAACAGAAGGCAGTTGGGCCATGTATGAGGAAGTATGATTTGTCATGAACAAATGGTAGTAAAGAATGGCACTAACATTTTAAAATCATATGTTAAGAGAAAAAGGTTATTAAAAGTTTGCTTTATTTTTACGTTGAATCAAGCACTAGCTACAGTTAATTTATTTTTGCCTTCGAAACGTTAACATGGTTAGCATTACTGTATCAATAACCAGATAATAAATCAAACTAGGTCCCAGTGGTTATGTCCACATATAGATTGTTCAGGTGATCAGGAGCTCTTTTACTTGTTTTCTTTAGCTTTTAGTTCTTGATTATATCTATAAAGAAAAGAGAAAGAAAAATAATCATTAACTATAATAAATACGTTTATTATAAGGGAATGGAAAGCGAGTCCCTCTTTAGCACTAGTCAGAAAGCTATTTACTATGATCCTATCTTCCCAGATACTTCAGCAGAACAGACAAAAAGTAAAGTAAACCAAGGAGTTCATTCATATCTGATTTGTGTTTCAAATATGATCCAAACTGCCAGAAAGTTTTGACAGCTTAACTGACATATTTACATATTATTATATTATGGTGAAGTATATATATGACAAAGCATTTACCATTGCAATCGTTTTTACATGTATAACTAACTTAGTGACATTGATTATGGTCATGTACAACCATCACCATTTAAATTAAATAATTATTTTATGGAATATTTCATTCTTGAACTACGTAAGAGTGAAACAAACATATGAACGAACATATGTGTAAAATGTAGTTATTTAGAACTTTTAACTTTACACTCACAAAGGACTTTTCCTAAGAGTAAAATCAACTGAGAACATGTTCATATCTAATCATCAAAATTGAAATTTAAGGCAGGCAAACAGGTTTAACTGATTATATACATTAAGTTTACTGAAGCTAAGGACTGTTTTCTTAAGTCTCATTAATCCAAAGAACAATTAACCACAAAATCACAGAGTATTTCTCTCTTATAATAGCCTGGATTCATTTATTATTTTCCCCAACTTATAAAAGAGAAGAGAATAATAAAAGAGTCAAAAATTATCCACACTCCAGTTATGCTAAAGTGCCCGTCCACATCCACAGCTGATGACACTGAACGTGCACGTGAAATGATTCTGTCGGATAGAAGAGTGACAGTAGATTATGTGGCAAATCATTTGCAAATCAGCCCTGACTCTGCCTATAAAATAATCCAAGACACACTTGGGTTTTTAAAAGTTTGTGCAAGATGGGTACAGAATTAATTCATAGAAAAACATAAACAGAAGCGTTTGGACATCTGCAAACAAAATTTGGACAGATACTCAAAAGAAGGTAAAAGCGAATCATTCTAATACATTGTTAGTATATCAATAGGAGCTCTGGGTAAACGTCTGCCTGCTAACCAGAAGGCTGGTGTTTCAAACTCACCAGTTGTTTCTTGAGAGAAGGCTGTGGCAGTCTGCTTCCATACAGATTTACAGCCTCAGAAACCTCATGGGGTGGTTCTACACTGTCCTGTGGGGTTGCTATGAGTTGGAATTGACTTGGAGACAATGGGTTTGGTTTTTCATATTAATACGTCATAAGCCCTTGGGTGGTGCAAATGGTTAAGCACTCAGCTACTAACTGCACGCTTGGCAGTTTGAATCTACCCAGAAGTGCCTCAGAAGAAAGACCTGGCAGCTAGCTTCCAAGAGTCACAGTCTCGAAAACCATATTGATCATTTTGATTCTGCACACATTGGGTTGCCATGAGTTTGAAATAAACTCAACAGCTACTGGCTTTAGTTTTTAAAAAAAAAGAAAAAAAGTTCAAAAGTCAGCCATCAGCTGGAAAACTGATGCTTACAGTTTTCTGGGATTCTCATGGGCTGGTGTTGGAACACCATCAAGAAAAAGGTTTAATAATCAATGGCGTTCATTACAGTGAGATGCTCACGGAAGTGCCGAAACCTAAACTTCAGTTTAAACAGAGGACTGTTATCCAAGGGCATTATGATCTTGCATGACAACGCACATCTGCACACACTGTTGACACTCTGCAAAAACTTTGTTTTAAGGTGTTGAAGCATCCTCCCTAAAGTCCTGACCTTGCTCCATCAGACTTTCAACTGTTTGTCCTCTGAAAGCAGCCCTTTGAGGACCAAGATTCATTTATGACAAAGAAGTGAAGACAGTGGTACATTTGTGACCCACAGCTCAGCCTAAATATTTTTAATAAGGTCATAAAAAATCTTATTGATAGATGGACAAAGTGTGCTGAAAAGCAAGGAAATCATGCTGAAAAATGACACATTTGTCTTTTCTAAAAGTTGATTAAATTCTACAGCCAGAGTGCAGATACTTTTTGACTCACCCTCATATAAGAACAAGAAGGAACTCATACTATGAAGCCTATTATACTTCCTAGATTTTCCAAAAGATACTGATATCAACTACTTGGTCGTGTTTTTTCCATAAACTACCAAAATTCTCAACTGGAATCTAACATTTATCCTTCTAATGAAATCTCCTAATCTGCTGTTGGGTAATATTAGAAATCTGTCATTTAGCATTCCAATGTCTCTATAATTATGAGGTTCAAATGAAACAGTACTGGTGTAGTGCTGTGGGTTAAGTGCTGGACTGCAAGATTGGTTTGAACCACAAGGTTGGAGGTTTAGGCTCACCAGCCGCTCCTCAGAAACCCTATACAGGGTCAGTATGAGTTGGAACTGACTCAATGGTACTTAACAACAACAACAGCATGAGAAATATACCTTGTGAATAAAATCACTGTAGAAATTAAATATTTCATTACATAAGCTCTAAAAACAGTTATAAATCTATTCATAATATGGTAGGTAATTATGAAATGATTAAATCATAAAAGTATTAGTAAAGCTAAGGATAGTTAACATGAATAAAGTTAAAATGTCCTACACTCTAGAGATACATTCCGAAAAGAAGCTAAGTTATATCTTAATATTTTCTACTCTTTATTGCGAGTGTTCAATTTTTTTCTGCCAAACATAGCTGTTATTTATCACACTGGTTTGTCATTTATGAAAGTTCCATGATTTAATGAAAGCCAGAAGCTGTCATGTATGAGTGCATTGCAGGGTGTTAATAGTCACTGACAAATAATGCTAATCACACTATGTAAACAGTTTTAAAATATCATCCAGTATTTGTGGATCACTTTCCAATGACTCCAGTAGTCTCATTCTAAACATCATTTCTAATATTATAAAACTTAACACTTAAAGTCCATTTTATTATACACAACAGAAACTTAATGATAAAACACTGATACAGAAAAGTGCTTAAAATCACAAATGCATGTATTGTCTTAGTAAGAGATTATACTTGTGTACATACAGGAAATATGTAGATAGTTATGAAAACTATATATACACACATACTGTTTGATATTTTTCTATTAGATTATTGTTTTTCAAACTCAGGATTTAAAGTTATCAAGACTGGAGTACAGAAATTGGCCTTGTTGCTTCTTATGATAGCAGCTAAGTATGGTTTATATGCTAATATGAACAGATGGTATACCTATCCTCTGAACCCTTAAAACATATGAAGATGCCAAAAACACCTTGAGATTAAAATTTTGGAAATGACAGTGCCAGATGATGTATACAAATGGAATATTTTTCCCATGGTGGATAAAATATTTTTTAAATGGTAATAACAAATAGGTTAGTAAAATATAAGCACTCAAGCATAATAAAGACTACCTTGTGAACACCAAGAAAAATATATTTAGTTAAGAATCTTACCTAGGATGGTATAAGATGGAAAGGCAATAAATAAAAAATAAAAATAAATTACAACTGAAGAAGAGAATATTCTGCTAATCTTACAATTCCATTTCTATTTAAAAATTAAAACCACAAATTCCTCTAATAAAACAACCAAAAAATGTTTAAAAATACTTGGGAATAGTTAAAATGGAATAAAGTGAAGCTATATAATTTATTTTAAAAAGCTAAAATTGGAAAATTTCTAGAAATGTTTATTAGTGAAATGGTTAATCGACAGTTATGTCATCAGGGAGACACACTCTCAGAGTGAAAATCCGTAACAGACAGCTATGTAATTTCTACATCTTTTAGAAGCAAAGTGTGGCTCAGTAGAGCAAATGGAGAGCATCTGAGACTATGAATGGACTGTATTGTTCCTTTGTTTTTAATCTGATCATATTTATTCACAAGGCTGCAGGTAGCAAGACTGGCTAAACAGTGTTGCTATTATAACATTTATAAAACTGAAGTTATAGAACTGTTTAAAAAAAAATGGCAGAAACACAATTCCTTAGGACTTCAAATTAGTGAAAAACGTAGAAGTATGGCATTTTGCAAGAGATGAATATACTGAATAAATCTATTCTAACTTTTATGTGATTATAATAATAATGTAACATCCTGATTTTTTCCAGAGATGTTAAACTTCTGCTTCAGGTACATTCATGTTTCAGTACTGTAGAAAAGTCTTTTTTTTTTTTTTTTTTTAAATTATCTAGGTAGCTGCTGAAACAGGTGTTTTTAAAATCTTTGGGATGCTTACCTCCAAATTCGAAAGAGCTGAGAGGCTCCTGCTGCTCCCACAAAGAAGTTAACAGCAAACAGACTCCAGTTTTTTGGAATAATGACAAGTGAGTATCTTGACCAAATAAGCCCTGTTTGAAAAAAAAAAAAAAAAAA
>NW_006408725.1:591463-592005 GCF_000296735.1 Chrysochloris asiatica
AGGATGGCCAAACTTGGTCTCTCATACTTGGGACATATTCCCAGGAAGGACAAGTCACTGGAGAAGGATATCATGTTTGATAGGGTGGAGGGTCAGAGAAAAACAGGAAGACCCGCAACAAGATGGATTGGCAAGGTGGCAGCATTGATGGACTCAAGTGTGGCAACAATAGTGAGGTTGGCCCAGGGTCGGGCAGTGTTTCATTCTGCTTTGTATAAGGTTGCTATGAGTCGCTACTGACTCGATGGCACCTAACAACAAAAATTTCACTCAACACAATGTCCTCAAGGTTCATCCATGTTATGTGATAGTTTACAGCTTCCTTGTTGTTCTTCAACGTAGCATAATATTCCATTGTGTGTATGTACCACAGTTTGTTTGAACATTCTTCAGTTGATGGGCACTTAGGCTGTCTCCATCTTTTTGCTATTGTAAATAGTGCTGCTGTGAACATTGGTAAGGAACTCTGGTAGTGTAGTGGTTACAAATCGGGCTGTGAATTGCAAGGTCTGCAATTCGAAACTACCAGCTGCTTTGCGGGA
>NW_006408725.1:607879-621377 GCF_000296735.1 Chrysochloris asiatica
TTGTTGTTGTTAAGTGACATCGAGGCAGTTACAACTTATAGTGACCCTATAAAGATTTCCCAAGGAGTGCTGGTGAGCTTGAACTGCTAACCTTATGGTTCAAACTGACTTTGCATTACCCCACAGTGCCACTTGCACAGTTAATACTAAACTAATTATAAATGAGAATATGACAATACTATTGTAGGATGACAAATAAATGATATACGCTGAGTTTTCAATAAAGTCTAATTCAGTGTTACACAAAATACTCTATTCTTACATTAAAGGGGACTCTTTAAACTGTATTTTAACTGCAACATTTTTTACCCTATTTATAAAATATGCCTATGGAAAAACATGGAATAACAAAACCCACTCAGAATTTCACTATAAGTCTCCTTTGTCCCCTCCATCCATAATTCACCAACATCCTAAAGGAAACCCTATCAATATGTGTGTGTGTTCCAAATACTAAACTGTTCAATAAATTGATATAAAACCAAACAATGAATATCCCCTATGGAACATTGATACTTATTTAATTTACCTGTAGCCATTAAAACAGCAGATTGAGCTGTGCTGAGTTTTTCTGCAGGTCTGGCCATGTCAGCCAATCCAGCACACACCAATCCCTGGGGACAGACATTAGGAAAGGGGGGGGGGAAAGCACCATGAATATGCTATTAAACTAAAAATAATTCAGAGATTTCCAAAGTTACTACTATAGTTTCAGTAACAAAGCATTAAGAAAATGTGTATCTTGACCACCCCCAACAAAAAAAAGGCCACAATGAGCTCAGAAATGCTTTGCAAATTAACATGTGTTTTATTCATCACAGTGGATAGGAAATAAGAGTTGACGCTAACTTATGGTCACTTTATGTATAACAGGAGGAAGAGCTGTCCTGTCTTTCCCCATCACCCTGATCACTGGCATGTTGGAATCCATCCTTGTGGCTACTGTGCTAATCTATCTCATGGAAGCTTTCTCTGGTCCTCACTTGCCCTCTAGTCACCAAACATGATGCCCACACTCTAGTGACTGAGTCCTCCTGATGATGTGTCCAAAGTTAAGTCAGCTGGACACTATTTTGTTCTGATCAAAACGCTTTTTGGTGGCTAATTTCTGGAGGAAGATTTCCTTTTTGCCTGGTCCCTGCCTGTTAATCTGGAAAGGTCTGCTGAAATTTGCTCACCAGGGGTGACCCTGCTGGTGTTTGAAATACCAGTGGCATAGCTTCTCGGACCACAGCAACACCATGCCCCCACAGCACAACAGACAGACAGAAGGGTAGAGGAAACATATTAAGCAGCCTCATGCATTTGAAAGTTAGTTTTATACACACATATATACAGTATGTAAGAAATATAAATATACATAAATATTTGGTCTACAAATGATGCTTCTTTTACATATGCATTTATAAACTAAATTCATATGCTGAGAACCACTGGTAGAGTAGATGTTTGAAAGCTGTTTAAGATAATTTATATAAATTCTTCTTTTTATGTTTTCTATGTTTTTTTTTTAAAGTACCATAAAAGCTGTGTTATAATTTTATTTTTTGGCTAGAGAATTTTCATTTAATGTTAAGGTATACATGGTCATTTCTTCTCTGCTATGTTTAAACAATGTCTTTTATAAAATCATCCCATTTATAATCCACCATGAGCAAAACTCAGAAAGTTTAGTAATGAGTCTTCATTAGAATATTTCGATAGCAGAAATGAGAAAATGTATTCAAATTAGTATTATGAAAAAAACTTCAACATCATGAGAATTGCACAAAAACTGTCTGTACAAAATATTCAGTTCACAAAATGCCCAGTCCCCAGAATCAACAATTATTGAGATGTTGCCACATTTATTTGACCTCCATTCCTTCATTTTCCTTTTATCTTTATTCAAAAACTGTAAAGGAAATCCTAAGTATGTAATTGCTGGTGGTGTTCTGTGCTACTGAATTAGTGCTGACTCACAGTGACCCTATAGGGTTTCTGAGGCTTTAAATATTCAAGGAAGCAAAAAGTCTCATTTTTCTTTTGTAGAGCAGCTGTTGGGATCAAACCACGGACCCTGTGGTTTAAAGTTCAGTGCTTATAGTATGGAGCCACCATGCTTGTAAGTATGTATTTAGAGTACATGTTTTTAAGAAATTATTTATGTTTTAAGTGTTACACTTTGCATAGTAAACACAAATCAGCAAAGGTTTTTTTTTTTTCCTCCCCTTAAAACAGAACATAAACAAACCAAATCCAACTGGTTTTGAATTAATGAAGTTACTAGTTCAATAAAGCAATAATTCTGGTCTTAAAAGCGGTAAGTGATTAAATTGTTGCTGTTAAGTACTGTGGAGTTGGTTCTGATTCACAGAAAACCTGTATAGGGTTTCCGAGTAGCAGCTGATAAGTTTGAACCACTGACCTTGTGATTCACAGTCTAGTGCTTATCCTATAGTGCCACACCAAGAGTCCAAGTGGTTAAATATAGGCATATGTTGTTGTTGTTGTTAGGTGCCATCAAGTCGGTACCGACCTTATGCACAGCAGAACAAAACACTGCCTGATCCTATAATTAGAGGTAAATCATCGCCAACACTGCTTTTCTTTTTTTCAACTTTTATTCTTGATCCTGTGTTTTTTTTTTTTTTCTTTTCTTCCAATTGTTACCCTAAACATCCCTCCTACATTCTTCTAAATTTCAATGCACATTTTCTAGTCAGTATTTGTTCTAACTCTTCTACAGGGAAAAAAAAACTGCCATTACATGGGAGGAAGAAAGTGACTGATTTCTGTTATTATTCCAGTGGGTTCACATATTATATAAGGCATGCCGATCATATCCATAAAGACTGTATAGGCTATATTATAACACTTTCTTTGTGAAGATGTGAGGGATCATGACTTTGTTTTATTCTCCTTGTACACACTTAACTTTCCTGGGACACTTTAGTAATTCTTCTCTCCCACAAAGATCTTGAGCTTCCTTCCCTCTGATTTTTCTTGAAATCCCTTTCTACTTCTACATCATTATAACTTCATCTAAATTATATTACAAAATCTATTTATGAATTAATCTGCCACTTACTAGCTGCATAAGTTCATTTAGAATACATGAACAATTTTCTTAAATTCTCATGTAAAATAAAAAATATTAATACCAATTCCTGTATGATTAAATGAGATTAATATGTCTTAAAAGTATTTCGCACACAAGGTGGGGCAAGATGATAGACTAGGCAGATGGTAGACAGAAGCAGATGGCAGCCCTGGAATGCTGATGTAGGTTTCAGATGAAGGCACAGAGAAGAAGAATGGATGCTTACTGGAGAAAGAGTTGAGCAGATGCAGCAAAAAAAGGAAAGACTGATGACTTGTGGTGGCCGGCCAGATGTGTCACAGCCATCTTAAACTTTTGTGAATAGTGTCAGAGACAAGAATGCATTGGGGTCGCAAAACCTACTTGTGGCCCACAGCAATAAAGTTGCGATTTTTTTTTTTTTTTCTTCCTCACAGTCCCTTGGTGACCAGAGGCACCCTGTATTCAGAGCCACAGGGACATGAGCAAAACAGTTGTGAGCCCCATTAAAGATGGGGGAGCTATTTGCATTGACCCTGTTTGGGTACCACCACCAGACCCTAGAAAAGGACATCATGCTTGGTAAAGTGGAGGGACAGCAGAAAAGAGGGAGCCCCTCAATGAGATGGACTGGCACAATGACAGCAACAGTGGGCCTGAGCATAGCAGCAGTCATGAGGAGGGTGCAAAACCGGGCAGTGATTCGTTCTGTTATATGTAGGGTCACTATGAGTCAGAACCGATTTGACAGTACCTAACAATGACAGCAACAGATGGCTGACAGAAAGGTCAGGGGAAAAAAGAAAGAATTCAGGAAAGCACTACAGGAATAATCAACCAAAACAGATAAAGGACTGGAACCAAAATAAAGCCTGCAAATAGAAATCCAGAAGATTAATACTAAGATATCAGAATTGGACAGTACATTGAAAGAGCAAAGGAGTAGATTTGAACCGGTGGAAGTTCAAATTAGTGAACCTGAAGATAAATCTCTCAATGCTGGTAAACTAGAAGAACAATCAGAAAAAAACAATAACTTACGGGTGACTGGAATTCCAGAACAGGAAGAGGCAAAGAAAAGACAGTAGAAGAGCTGTTGGAAGTAAATTTCCCAAACATCATGAAAGATGAGAAGATAAGCATTCAAGAAACTGAACAAACCCCAAATAGGACAGATCCCAAAAGAAAATCACTAAGACTTATCATAAACCTATTTTTCAAAATCAAAGACAAGGAAAGAATCTTGAAAGCAGCTCGGGAAAACCAAAATGTTATGTATAAAGAATAACCAAGAAGATTAAGCATTGACTTCCCAACAGAAATCATGCAGGGAAGAGGGCAATGGAGACATATATACAAAACTCAGAAAGAAAAATATTACCAACCAACACTCATATACTGAGGAAACTGTCCCTCAAATATGACAGTGAAATTAGAACATTCCCAGATAAGGAGAAATTATCCTTTAGAAGTCTTAACCAAAGCTGTAAGGCAAGAAAAGGAAACTAGAGGCATCCAAATTGTCAAAGAAGTAAAACTCTATTTGTATATGATATGACTTATATGTAGGAAATTCCAAAAAGTCAGCAAGGAATTGGAACTCACTGTAAGATTCAGTAAACTAGCAGGGTGCAAGATCTATTACAAAAGTAAGCTGAATTCCTCTGTCCCACCCTGAAAAGGAAATTATGAAAACAATACCATGTATAGTAGCTATCCAAAAGATACACCACTCGTCTGTCAGTTTGTCATACTGTGGTGGCTTGTGTGTTGTGATTCTGGAAGCTATGCCACCAGGGGTATTTTAAATATCATCAAGGTCACCCATGGTGGACAGATTTCAGCTGAGCTTTCAGACAAAGACAAACTAAGGAGAGATGGACGACATCCAAATATTTTGTCACTGAAAACATTATGAAGAGCAGTGGAACACTATCAGCACCAGAATATTGAATATTGAAAATTCTTTAAAGTGTTAAAGAACAAAGATGCAAGTTTGAGGACGAAGGTGCACCTGATCAATTGTCTCTTACGCATGTGAAAGTTGGAGAGTGAATAAGGAAGATGGTAGAAAAATTGGTACATTTGAATTAAGTTGTTAGAGGGAAATATTCAAAGCACTATTGACTGCTAAAAGAACAAACAAATGTATGGGAAGAAGTACAACCAGAATATTCTTTAGAAGCCAGGATGGCAAGACTTCTCATACTTCAGACATAATATCAGGAGGGACCACTTCTTGGAGAAGGATATCATGTTTGGTAAAGTGGAGGGTTGGAGAAAAGAGGAAGACCCCCAATGAGGTGGACTGGTACAATGACAGTGGCAATAGGCTCAAACGTAGCAAAGATTGTGAGGTTGGTGCAGGACCAGGCAGCGTTTCATTCTGACGTGCATAGCATTGCTGTAAGTTGGTACTGACTTGATGGTACCTAACAACAACAACACCCAAAAGATGAAACACTTAGCAATAAATCTAACCAGAGTAACAAAAGACATATACAAAGAAAAATATCTATATAACACTACTATAAGAAACCAAGAGACTTATAAAAATGGGAGAATATACCATGCTCATAGATAGGAAAATTTAACATTGTGAATATGTCAACTATACCCAAAGCAATCTAGATATAACACAATCCCAATTCCGATTCCAATATAATTCTTTAAAGAGATGCAAAATACTGATCACTAACTTTAACTAGAAAGGAAAGAGCTCCCGGATAAGTAAAGCACTGCTTAAGAAGAACAAAAAAGTTGGAGACTCTCCCTCCCTAATCTCAAATTTCACTACATAGCCAGTGGTCAAAAGAACCTGGTACTGGTACAATGAAAGATACACAGATCAATAGAACATAAATGAGAACCCAGAAGTAACTCCATCCACATAAAGTCAGCTGATCTTGATAAAGTGACAAAACAGATTAAATGGGGAAGAGATAGGCTCTTCAACAAATGGTGTTAGCAAAAGTGGAAATCCTTTTCAGAACAATCAAACAAGACTCATATCTCACACCATATGCAAAAACAAACTCAATGTGGATTAAATACGTAAATGTAAAACTCAGAACTATAAAGATCATCAATGAAAAACTAGGGAAAACTGTAGAGGCTCTGATACATGCATAAATACACCATTAAACATTACTAAAAATACACAACAGTAGAAGACAAAATAGATGACTGGGAGCTCCTAAAAATTAAACACTTATGTACATCAAAAGATTTTCCCAAAAGAGTAAAAAGGGAGCCCACAGACAGAGAACATTTCTTTTGCAAGGACATATCAGACAAAGGACTAATCTCTAAAATTTTTTAAAAACCACAATGCCTCTACAAGAAAAAGACAAACAACCTGATTAAAAAATGAGCACAGGACATAAACAGACAGGTCACCATGGAAGATATTCAGACAGTAAACAAACAAATGAAGAAATGTTTACAATCATTAGCCATTAGAGATGTAAATCAAAACAATGAGCTATCATATCACACCAGCATTAATAGTAAAAGTAAACAAACCAGAAAGCAACAAATACTGGCAAGGGTGTGGAGACACCGGTACCGTCCTACATTGCTGGTGGGGCTGTAAAATGGTATGGTGCTCCCTCAGAAAGTGGAAACAGAAACACTGTATGACCAGCAATCCCTTTACTTGGTATATATCCACAAGAAATAACAGACAGGTGGCAAGTAGATATATGCACATCGCTGTTCATCACAGCACTATTCATAATAGCAAAAAGATGGAGATAGCCTAAATGCCCATCAATGGAAGAGTAGATAAACACACTTTGGTATGTACATTAAAATGAAATAGTATGCAGCACTGAAGAATAAAATGACTCTGTGAAACAGTTCATAACATGCATGAACCTGGAGGCATTATGCTGAGTAATATTAGTCAATCACAAAAGGGCAAATACTGCATCAAACCATTATTGTAAAATCTCATGAAAAAGTTTTTATATTAAAATAAACATATTTTGATGGTTACCAGTGGTAGAAGGAAAGAAAGAATAATTCACTGGCTAGAAGGTAGACACATGTTAACTCGGTTGATGGGGAGAGTAACATACAAAAAGAGGGAGGTTGGCAAATGAATGATGAAGAAAGGTGAAGACACAGGGAGAAATACACGGGTTAAAGGGGCTAGCAGTGAATAGTGTTATTACACAACCTTGGAACAACAGTTTTCTACGGGTAGACACATGGACAGAGACACAGGCTGAATGGGTATGGGATGAAGAGTGGGAGTGTATCCATAGATACATAAGATTTATCTGCACATGGATATTTACTTTTCCTGCAAACACAACTATGATTATAATGGAGCATACAGCGGGCAAAATGATGAAAACTTCTTAGATATTATCAAACATCTTAAGGTAATGAGTTCCTGGGCCTGAGGGCTTGGGGCTATAGTCTTGGGGACAACATGATCAACTGGCAAAACACAGTCCACAAAGACAATGTTCTAGTTCTTATTTTCATGGGTAATATCTGAGATCTTATAAACCCATGAGTGGCCATTTAAGGTGCAGTTACTAGTCTTTCCATACTTGGAAAAAAGAACTGAAGATGCTTGGAATCAATTAGTCCAATGTACTAATGGAACATGAGAACATCAGTCTCACAACTGTTAAACCAGAAGCTGAGTAGCTTACCAATACCTCTGAAAAGGATCACATTAGAAGATTCTGGATAGAGATGGACAAAATGAGGAACAAAAATCAAAATTATAAATAACGATAAAAAAGAAAGGCTTACTGATCAGAAGAGACTAGAAGAACCTGAAATTATGGCCCTACACCACCTTGCAGATCTGGAAAGGAACCTACCTTCATAGCCCAATTTTCAGCAAAGCAGTAGATAGGTACATACGAGGAGAACAATATTAATAAGGTATGCCACCATGGAACGGTCAGTGATTTAAAATCAAAAGAGCATGCAATGAAATGCAGACGGGTCTCTTGTGACACAACAGTGAATAATTGTTATCAGGACTGATTGTGAGGGTTGGAAATATAAAGGTAGACGTTTTATAGCAAGGAGGGGAGTGATTAACTTTTCAGTCTAGGAGCGGAGGTCCCTAGGACCATCAAGGGAGAAGAGCAGAGAGCGGAACCCTACCCAGAGAAGCAGTGATGCCTGAAATGGAGCCAGAGATGATGACATGGAGCAATGGAGCAGCTGGAGACTTTAGATCCAGACAGGGAGAGCAACTGTGTGCTGAAGACCTGGGGGGTACGGGGGAAGGATTGCATGGAGGGGATTGTAACCATGGCAATGATACGATATACAATAGAATGAATGTAAAACTAATGTTCTCCTATGTAAACTATCACATAATTCACAATAAAACATTTAAGAAAAGAAAAAAAAAAATCTCAAGAGCAACAATTACCTACAGACAAAGTAGAAAGGACAGGAGGTCGGTGGAATAGAAATAGGACCACAAGGAGGAACTGGGATAACTATTGTTGCATGGAGGGGTTTACAATCATTGAGATTAAACAAAGTATAAGATTTATTGAATGTACAATTGATGATCTTGTCTGTAAACCTTCACTAAATTCATAACAGCAAGTTAAGAAAAAAAAAAAAATGTATTTACCATAGTACCTAGAAACCATTAACAATAAAAATTATAGTAGCTATGTGGCGCTGTGAGTTAATGCACCAGACTACAAAGCCGTTTGAACGGCAAGGTTGGTGGTTCAAGCTCACCAGCTGCTACTTGGAAACCCTATACAGGGTTGCTATGGGTTGGAATTGACTCAAAGGAACTTAACAACAACTCTAGAGCAGGATAAATAAAGAAAGGTTAGACTTTGTACTCTTATGAAACTGCATTTCTATCTTCATGATAAAGGAAGGCAGTCTCTGTTCCTTTTTATCTTTACTCAGAAATGCATGAAAATAATAAAACATAAATTCAAGTAGTACTTAGATTATACATAAGAGTGTAAAATATTTTTAAACTTAGTAAGTACCATTTATAGCTAGATCCACGTGACTATAAGCCCTGGTAAGTAGTATAGTGGATTATGAGCTGGGCTGCTGACCTCAGGACCAGCAATTCGAATCTACCAGCTGCTCTGCAGGAGAAAGATGAGATTTCCTGCTTCCATAAAGATTTACAGCCTCGGAAACTCTATGCAGGGTTGCTATGAATCAGAACCAACTCGGTGGCACACAACCAGTGTCACCATCTAGAAGTATTTAAAAGCATAAGCTGTGGAAGTCAAGTAGACGTAGAGGTTCAAATACCAACGACCTACTTACTGCTTACTAACAATAGCATGACTAGGATGTCACTTATTCTTTGAATCTCAGTACTTTTATATTTACTTCTTAGATACTTTGCTGGTAAGTAAATGTGAGATAACATGTTTTGCACCCAGCAGTACTTTCAAAATTAAAAAATATTTTTCAACTATCTGAGTCCAGATTTGTGATTCTTTCAGGCATCTGATGATCTCCACTGGTGTTGAGGTAAATACTCAGGTAACAGTTTAAAACATTATATACTTTCATTTTCATTTCATTTATCTAAATATTTTCTACTTAATTAAAAAAATATGCATATAACACTTCTGTAGAAGGAGTGCTTTAAAGAAATGAAATGCCACCATTTGCATTCCAATTTCAAAATACTTGGAGATCACAAAGCCCTCCGTATTTTAAGCTGGAAATTTAATCTACATAAAAATTCCAGCTGGCAAAGCAAGTAGGTATTAAAAATCTACAAGTATATAGCCTTGAAATAGTATGAGTTATTCCTAAGGAGAAAAGAAACTGGAAAAATTAACTACCTTAACTAGTATATTGTTCAAGAATTAGGTGAAACAGTGCCATGGAAAAAAAGGCTGTAAACAACAACAAAAGCAGCTTTCTTAACTGACCTTCACATAACTGTTTTCTCAGATTAGCTAAAGCTCTCTGTTCCCTGTGTAAACAAACTAGCAGATGCCCAGGGCATGCTGAATGCTTATGGTTAGTGTTTTCTAGAATGCATTTGTGTATGTTTGCTCCTACCAGTTGAGATGTATTTTTATCAAGTTACTATTTGTTTCCAAACCAGTTTTTAATCCAGTTTTACTTGTTAATGTAATTGATATAATTTAATGAACTATTGGGTAAGTACATGGAATTTAAGGTGGTTGTGGCTTTGGAAAATTTCAATAAATGCAAGTTGCTAAAGTCTGCAGTCAAATTAGGTGTAAACAAGATAAATATAAAAAGGCTGGGGAAACAAAAATCATAAAAATATAGCAGAATTAGGTGCTTATACTGTTGATAAAGTGCCTATAAAGTTGCCATGCATTAAAGAAAACTAATCCAGAAAAGATGGAAGATGTGAAACTCAAATTAGTAGACCCCAAAATGAGTAAGAGCTTTCTCCTTATTGCCGATAACTGACAAATGAATTATCTTCTTTAGGTTAAAATAAAATGTTTAAGATATATACATTTTAAAAAGCATTATCATCCAATTTGACTTATATGGTTATTTGGTTTCAGCTAAAGTGGCTAAAAAGGTTCTTAAAAACAAATAAACCAAGAACAAAAATCAAACCCATTATTGCTGTCCTGTTACTTCTGACTCATGGTGATCTCATTTGTGTCCATGTAGAACTGTGATCCACAGGGTTCTCAATGGCTGTGATCTTTCAGAGTAGATCATAGGGATTTCTTCCAAGGTACCTCTGGTTGTATTCGAACTACCAACGTTTAGGTTAGTAGTAGAATGTTTAATCATTTGTACTGATTAAAAGGACGCTGCCACAGTTAAAGGTCTGAAGACATATGGGCTCAAATTCTTAAGACAAGACATATGAGTTACAGCACCAACTGTTACACGTCATGTATAAGCTACCAGAGATTGATTACCAAATGCTCTAGGAGGGAAAAACACTTAAATATGCATAAAGTAAATGTCTAACAAAAGAAGTCTCCCCCATCAGAGAGTAAAATAGAAGTTTCCAGTGCTGTGCTATCATCAAGAGACTATGTGTGATTTCAACATGAACTTAAAATAGATGTTTCTAAAGGAGACAGAGACAGTCAAGAAGACACTTATGAATAATATACACAATCAGTCTTCAAAACACTAACTGATTATATTAAATATCAAAGCTTTTGATAAAGTGAATAAATTCCTAAATTTGGACCCCCAAATTTATTGTAAATGATTATCCATTTAATGCTGAACTAAAAACAGTACTTCAGCAATTAATCCTACTTTATAGATAAACAATTACTGTATACTTTTAAGTGCAGATATAATGTACTTTTTGTACATTATGAGAATTCTTTTGTTTTGCTTTTAACATTATATTGTTTTTGAATGCTGAGAGTGAGCAGAATCATTAGATATAATTTCTTCTTCTTTTTTTTTTTTTTTAAATTGATGGGATCCTTTTATTTTTGTATCAAAATCTTATGTGGAAACCTAGTATATAAAAATGAAAAAGATGAGCATATCACTAGTTTTCTATAAACTATAGCTACCAAACCACCAATCTACTCTATTATTTTATAGCTGAAGAGACAAAATGCCAGAGATATAATTTGCTTAAATTGAGGCACAGATTAATATTCTTACAGGATCACTATGAGTCAGAATCAACTCGAGTGTACTTAACAACAACAATAATTTGGGTTTATAACTGCGTTTCTGAATTGTTCCAACAATTTAAAATAATACATTAATGATAATTAACATAATCTACAAACCAGTAGTTCTCAAATTTTAGAAGGTATCAGAATCGCATGGAAGGCTTATTAAAACACAGAGGATGGGGCTCCTGTTTCAGGTTTCTGAGTCAGATGATCTGAGATGAGGCCTGAGAATCCGCATTTCTGACAAATTGCCAGGTGAAGTTGATGCTTCTGGGGTGGGGATAACACTTTGAGAATCATTGCTGTAGACTAAAATCAATGACTTGCTGTGTTACCACAATTATTTCTTTTTAGGCAAATGAGAACTTAAGAAAAGGGAACAGTGGCTATAGGGAAAAAAAAAATCACTAGCCATGGACTCTAGTCTTGGCTCTATTATTTGCTAAATATTAACATATAAACTAGGATACATCCTTCTACTCTTTGAAACTAACTTTTTCATCTATACTTATTTTGGTGTTAGTATACTCAGTTCTCATAAGTAAATTAATAAAAAGGTCACCCTGTATAGGGTATCCAAGAGGGGCTGGTAGGTTTGAACTGCTGACCTTGTGGCTACCAGTCCAGTGCTTATCCTAAGTGTCATCCCAGTACTCCCAGTTATTAAATTTTAGACCAGTATTTTATGTTCCTAGTGCCCTTGATTATAAATTTTTTGAAAACAGATAGGTTACCAGGAAGACTTTTATCTAAGGAGTTCAAAATATCTAATGTGTACTTTATGTAACAAAAATAACACACCTGAGAATATTTGCCATGAAATTATTTAGAGGCATGCCATTAACATTTTAAAGTACACACCCATAAAAAATGTCACTTCAAATTAATAAATTCCTATTAAGGAAAAAAATGTTTTCAGTGTCTTTTATAAAAACTCAGACTTACCCATTTCATAATAGGAGCCCAGAAAAAAACTGTTCTGGGACCTGGAAAAAGAAACAGAAAAAGAAAAAAAGTTCAGAACACCACCATATATTTTATATTTTATACACGTCTTTTTTTTTTTTTTTAAGCTTTTATTGTGAATTATGTGGGTTTACATGGGAGAACATCAGTTTTCCATTCATCCTATTGTATTTCATTTCATTGCAATGATTACAATCCCCTCCATGCATCATCAAATAACCAAAGAGTACACCCCACCGGCCCGTGCCCCAGCCATCAGCACATGGCTCCTCTCCCTCCCTGAGTTCAGTGTCCCCAGCCGCTCCATCTGTCCACGACATCATCTCTGTCTCCATCCTTGGTGTCACTGTCTCTCTGCTCTTCTCACTTGATGGTCTCCGCTCTTCTCACTTGATGGCCCCAGGGACTTCAGCTCCTGGGCTGCAAAATCAATCACTCCCCTCCTTTTGTCAAAAAACATCTACCTCTATATTTCCTACCCTCACAGTCAGACCTGATGGCAATTACTCACTATTGTACCACAAGAGTCTTATCCCATTTCCTTTTGCCAGCCTGGTATACATGTCTTTTAAAAAGCTACCACATTTCAAAGAATCACAGATTTATCAAACTATTTCTAATTATTCTACAATGCTTTCTGCATAGTTTGCATTTATTTTACATAAAGTTAAAGGTATCATCATATCACAGGATCAATCCTTCATATAAATAATTTTGATCTCCTTGTTGAACATACCACTTACTGTTTGTTTGTTGTTGTTAAGTGCTGTCGAGTCAGTTCCAACTCATAGCGATCCAGTATAGGGTTTCTGAGGAGTGGCTAGTGAGCTTGAACAGCTGA
>NW_006408725.1:630615-631705 GCF_000296735.1 Chrysochloris asiatica
TGTTTTGATCATGGTGGTAGTGGTGGTGCTGGTGTGCCATGGAGTCGGTCCCAACTCATAGTGACTTTGTACAGGGTTTCTGAGGCTGTAAATATTTATCGGAGCCAAAAGCCTCATCTTTCTCCTGTGGAATGGCTGGTGGTTTCGAACTGCTGACCTTGGGGTTAGCAGCTCGACTTGTATGCTATCAGAGCATGGACACCCTTAATCCTGAAATTCTAGCTATCTAATGATCCCCTTATTTATCTTGAGCAAGATAACAAAAACAGCTTTCTTTTTCCTTAGTTAAGACTAGGTTGAATGTTCAAAATAAATGTTTACTAAGGGAGTAAAGGAGGATAAAAGAAAATAATGACAGCAAGTTTCAGAATACGTATTTTGAATCATAACTAAATTTTAGCTATAGATGTGGTTCTCAACATGCCCCTCACCACCACCCCCAGGGTATCTGGCAACATCTGCTGACAATTTAGTTATAGCAGCTGTGGATGGAGGGTGGGGGAGAGAGTAGTGCTACTGTTATCTAGTTATAGAGGACTGTTGTTTCTGTCAAGTACCATCCAGTCAGTTCCGATACATAGGGACACTATATAGGGTTTATGAGGCTTGTAAATCTTTGCAGAAGTAGAAAGCCTCATCTTCTCCACGTGGAGCAGATGGTGGACTCGAACCACCAATCTTGTGGTTAGCAGTCCAGTGCTTATCCTATAGAAAGCCACATGCTCCCCTAGGATGCTGCTATAAAAAGGGGCTTCAAAAACTGTGGAAAAATGGAATTAAAAGAGAATGGGATTTTTCTATGAACTTTTTGTAGCTCCCTCATACATCTTATAATTCATTAGACAGTTTCCAACAATAGAGCTATCTACTCTCAAAATGTCAATAGTGCCAAAGTTAAGACACCTGACAGATGGATTAAATGACTAGACACAACATTCAAGTAGTTTTATGAAGTCCTGGTATGGGGCTGTAGGATAAGCACTGGACTGCTAATCACAAGGCTGATGGTTCAAATCCTCAGAAACCCTAGATGAAGTTACTTTGAGTCAGAACTGACTCAACGGGACTTAACAACAACAACAATGGCTCT
>NW_006408725.1:633080-634191 GCF_000296735.1 Chrysochloris asiatica
CAGCACTTAACAACAACAACAACAATGGTATAAAATGAGCCATTTCACAGCAGGATTCGAGATCTTACAACCATTAAAGTAGAGTCAGGAGTGGACCCCGTCCTTTAGACCCTGAGATCTGTGCACACCATACCTCCCTGACCCAACGACAGTTGTGATACTGGAGTCATGACAGAGGAGCAGCAGCAGCAGAACCAAGAGCCAGAGCATGAGGCAGAGCAGCGGGCTCCCAGCCCACAGAGCAAGTAGAAAGTAACTTGGGGCAGGAGACCTGCTTGCAGAGTGGGGTGCTCTGGGCATTTAATTAGGACAGCTAGGTTTGCTGACCCATTGAGCTACAGACAAACGTCTTCAGGTGGAGGCATATAGAGGAGCCCTGATGACTTAGTGGGCTATGTGTTGGGCTACTAACTGCAAAGTCAACATTTCATCAGAAAAGGCTTTCTGCTCCCATAAAGAATTACAGCCTTAGAAACCCTACACAGGGTCACTATGAGTGAGAACCAACTCAATGCTATACAGTCAGTCAGTCAGTGTGCCCTGTGGGCATTTGTCAGTAGCCTTAAAAGAGCTCTGTATCATTGCTGGAGCAGGGCAGGGGCCAGGCCAAAGGGCTGAGGGCCAGAGAGAGGCCTGTGTGTTGGCACGGCAGAGGAGAGACTGCCCTGACTGGAAGGACTGTGTCCTGAACATTTCTGGTCCTGAATTAAAACCTGTTAACTTCCCTTATAAACCCCACAACTGTGAGTATGCTGTCTGAGTTCTGTGTGGCCAATACACTGAACTATTGAGCCCATCTGAGGAGAGTGTTGTAGGAGGGAAGATGGCTTGTGACTATTTTTGCATATAATTATCCCATACTTGGGTCTTGAAATTTCCCCCACTAAGTATGATGCCATAATACACTAATTCTAAAAGTCAATCATCTCAAATTCTCTGGTACATTTCTTTATCTTGAGCTTCTGGATTTTCTATCATATCCAGTTCAATTTTCTTTGTCTTATACAAGTCCACAAGAGCCAAAATATGACCTTGAACATATCCAAATGAATTGAGAGACCATCACCAGAAGAGATTTGATGAATCAGACAATAATGAATGGAGACCATAG
>NW_006408725.1:635541-639119 GCF_000296735.1 Chrysochloris asiatica
GCATCAATGGTCTCAAGCATGGCAACAGTAGTGAGGTTGGTCCAGGATCGGACAACGTTTCATTCCGCTGTGCAAAAGGTTGCAATGGGTCTGTACCGACTTGATGGCACCTGAAAACAACAAACCTGACCAAATGATTGGAGGAGATCCATATTGGTGCCCATTCCAAAGAGACGTGACCAACCAAAATGCAGATATCATCGTACAAAGTCATTAATATCACATGCAAGTAAAATTTTACTAAAAATAATTTAAAAATATTTACAGGGAAACACTAGAGGTTCAAGCTAGATTCAAATGAAGATGGGGAACAAGGGATATCATTGTTGACATCAGATGGACCATGGCTGAAAGCAAAGAATAGCAGAAAGATGTCTACCTGTGACTTATTGACTATGCAAAGGCTTTTGATTGTGTGGAACACTTATATGTGCTCATGAGGAAGCTGTACGTAGACCAAGAGGCAGTTGTTTGAACAGAACAAGGGTCCACTGAATGGTTTACAATTAGAAAAGGTGTGTGCCAGGGTCATATTCTTTCAACATACTTAGTCAATCTTTATGCTAAACAAATAATCTTTATGAAGAAGAACATGGTATAAGGACTAGAAGACTCATTAACAACCTGTAATATGCAGGTAATACAACCAAGCTTTCTGAAAGTAAAAATGACTTAAAACACTTACTCACAGGATCAAAGAACACAGCCTTCAACATAGGTTCTACCTCAATGTAAAGAAAACAAAAATCCTCACAACTGGCCAATAAACAACATGTTAAATGAAGAAAAAAATGAAGTTGTCAAAGACTTCGTTTTGCTTGAATCCACTATCAACACTCATGAAAACAGTAGTTAAGAAATCCAATGATGTATTGCATTAGGCAAATGTGCTGTATAAGACTTCCTTAAAACTGTTTAAGAAGAAAGCTATCAGTTTGAGGACTAAGGTATGTCTGACCCAAGCCATCATATGGTTCAGCTGCCTCATATGCATGTGAAAATTGGATAATGAATAAGGAGGACCCTAGAAGAATTGATGCATCTGAATTATAGTATTGGGGAAACATATAGAAAGTACGACAGACTGCCAGAAGAACAAACAAATCAGTGTGGGAAGAAGCACAGCCAGAATTACAAAGAATTAGAAGCTAAGATAATGAGACTTTGTCTCTCATATTTTGTATGTGTTACCAGGAGGGACCAGTCCCTGGAGGAGGACATTAAGCTGGAAGATCCCCAACAAGATGGATTAGCACAGTGGCAGTAGCAATGGGCTCAAGTGTAACAACAATTGTGAGGATGGCATAGAACCAGGCAGTGCTTCATTCTATTGTGCTTAGGTTATCTATGAGTTGGAATTGACATGACAGCACATAACAACAACAGTTTATCCAAGAGTCGCTGAAACTTGCCCTTGAGCAAACAAACAGCAGTTAAATCAAATGAAAGAAAAGATAGGTAAAAGAGCTGAAGAGAAGATTTCAAAGGGTAGCTCAAGAAGATAAAGAAAAATATTATAGTGAAATATTCAAGGACCTGGAGCTAGAAAACTCAAAGGGATTAATATGTTCCACATTTCTGAGGTTGAAAGAAGAAAAAAAAAAATCAATCCTTTAGCTACAATATTGAACAAGGCAAAAGTATCAAAAGAAGATGGAAGGAATCCACAGAATCACTGTGCCAAAAAACCAGGTCCATGTCCAACTGTTTTGTGAAGTATGATCAAGAACCAATGGTACTGAAGGAAAAAAATCAAGCTGAACTGAAGGCAGTGGTGAAAAATAAGACTTCAGGAATTGACAGAATATCAATTAAGATGCTTCAACAAACTGATGCAGTGTTGGAAGCATTTATCCTAGGACAATTGTAAGATAGCTACCTGTCTAGCCAACTAGAAGAGATCCATATTTGTCCACATTCCAAAGACAGGAGATCCAATAGAATGTGGAAATTAACATTTTACTGAAGATAATCCAAAATGTTTGCAGCAATACAGGGAACTGCCAGAAATGCAAGCCAATCAGAAGAGGAAGTGGAGCAAAGGATATCATTGCTAATGTCAGATGAATGTTGGCTGAAACCAGAGAATACCACAAAGATGTTTACCTGTGTTTGATTGACTATGCAAAAGTATCTGTGGATCATAATAAATTATGGGTGGCACTGTGAAGAATAGGAATTCCCGAACATTTAGAGAAGCTGGGTTAAATGAAGAAGAAATGAGGCATCAGAATTGAAGAAGACTCATTAACCTGAGATATGCAGATGACATAACCTTGCTTGCTGAAAGGGAAGAGGATTTAAACACTAACTGAAGAAGATCCAAGAATACAGCTTTCAGTATGGATTACACATTAACATAAAGAAAACAAAAATCCTCACAACCGAGCCAATAAGTAACATCACAGTAAACAGAAAAAAATTGAAGTTGGTAAGAATTTCATTTTACTTGAATCTAGAACCAAAGTTCATGAAAACAGCAGTCAGGAAATCAAATGTATTGCATTGGGCATATCTGCTGCAAAAGAACTCTTTAAACTGTTAATAAAAAAAAAAAAAGCAGTATGTCACTTTGAGGACTAAGTTGTACCTGACTGAAGCCATGGTGTTTTCAATCATTTCATATGTACATGAAAGCTGGACAATTAACAAGGAAGACTGAAGAAGAATTCGACACACTTGAATTATGGTGTTGGCAGAAAATGCTGACTATGCCATGGACTGCCAGAATGCTTTTTAGAAGCAAGGATGGTGAGACTTTGTCTCATGTTCTTTGGGTATGTTATAAGGAGGGACCAGTCCTTGGAGATGGAATCATCATGCCTGGTAAAGTCAAGGGCCAGTGAAAAAGAAGACTCTCAATGAAATGGATTGACACAGTGGCTGCAACAAGTGCTCAAACACAGGAATGATACTGAGGACAGTCCAGGACTGAGCAATGTTTTCTTCTGTTGTGCAGAGTCTCTATGAGTTGGAACAAACCTGACGGATCTTAATAGCAATACAAAGTTCATAGTTTTAAATTATTAACTGTTCCTTCCCTATAACCAAATCATGCAAACAAACAAACACTTCAAACATGGAATTATAGTTGCTGAAAAGTGGACCAAGAGAGGTGTGGATATTTTAGGTAATGAATAATTTTAAACTACAAATTTGAAATAACTTTAACCATTGCCAAGCAACAAATAGACAAATACCAGTAGCAAATATACTTGTTTGTTAACTAAAATACCAAGAACCTTATGGAAACATCTGGGACAGAAGGTGAAAGAGATAAGGATCTACTTTCCTATAGAGCTGAGAGAGGGAGATAGATGCCTACCCTGCCAATGCCCTGAATTTGGACTTCTAGCTTCTAAATATGTGAGATGAAAATTCTTGTCCTTTAAAGCCACCCACTTTGTGGTATTTTTTTTTTTTTGCAGTAGCACTAGGGACTAAAATAATTTTTTATTGTTTCAGAGTACGAGTGTGCTCTATAGGGTTTTCAATGGCTATCACCATTTAGAAGTAGGATCAGCAGGCCTTTCTTTCAAGGTGCCTTTTAAGTGGACTTGAACCACCAACCTTTTGGT
>NW_006408725.1:639564-652011 GCF_000296735.1 Chrysochloris asiatica
GCCAACCTTGTGATTCAAACCAATCTTGCAGTATAGCTCATTAACCCACAGCACCATACTAGGACTGTAAAATCAGATTAGTGGACAAAAATTGTTAAGTGTTATACTAACAACTACAGTATGGATTGTATTCTTTTTATCTTCTCTTTGGAGATTACCAACTCTCTGTGGAACAGGGTTTTTACTTTATTCACTAATAAATCACCACAAGTGTCACAAAAGCACCTAATATATAGTTGTTGTTAAGTACATAATAGGCCCTCAATAAAGATAAATATTGAATAATTCTAATTTCTATTTGGCTGTTTCAAGACATGGATAATCTCTTACGATTGTATTTGAAAACCCCAACTTTTGATTTCAGTTGTCATCCTTCAATTTTAAGGTAACAGGTTAATTACTTATACATTCTGTGACTGGCATTAGAAATTTTCACTGATAATACCTGTCCCAAGAAAATAAGTTGTTCTACAAAGATGTCAAAGAATTGTGTTAATTCATCATTGATACATTTATACTGATTATTTGAAGCCCTGGTGTGGCACTGTAGGAAAGCACTGGACCATAAGGTTGTTTGAACCACAAGGTCAGCAGTTCAAACTCCACGGTTCAAACTCACCAGCCACTCCTAGGAAACCCTGTACAGCAGCACTATGAGTCGGAACCTGCTTGATGGCCCTTAGTATTTAATTTTGAATTTTCACAATAAAGACAATCCTTCAGAAACACTGTTAATTGTGGATTTATTTCAGATGTCCTTATTTTTACAACATTCTCTGAATCTTTAAGATAAAAAAGAAATAAACTGAGGAAAATTGCAACTCTCCTTGTAAAGAGCTGACTTAAAGTAACTTTCATGCATCTTCACAGAAAGGATATCACATAAGTAAAGAATGATTCTCTCAGTAGCAGTACACTAAGACTGCAACAACTTCCACAGACCAGTTTTTTAAACTTCTCTTCCACTTATGCCACAATGTAATTCAATAGTAGCAAAGCTATGGTGAACTAAATTGATATGGTTCAGATGGCAGGTTGTTTTCTGTTCTCAATTCACTGAAGGATAGTTTTTAGACTTAGAACTATGCTCTCCAAACTTGTTTTGAACACATGTCCCAACATTTAGACAATTTTGAGCAAACACCATACTCTGTAAATTCATAAACTACATACATATAGGAGTCCTGGTGTGGCGCTGTAGGATAAGCACTGGAGTGCAAAGTTGGTTTGAAAAACAAAGTCGGTGGTTCAAACTCACCAGTCACTACTTGAAAACCCTATACTGGGTCAGAACCGATTCAACAGCACTTAATAACAACAGCAACAACAATGTATTACTGTACTTATTTTTGTACTACAAAATATATATACATTGGACATTTTAAAAGGATGATATAAATGCCTAACATTAATAATAGTTTTAAAGTTTTGTTTCTCTACTTCTTGTTTCATTTGGTACATCCCTTGGGAAGACACACTCTACTTTGAAGATCACAAATACACTCTTTCATTAATGGCTTTTTTTCAACTAGGCTCTTAAGTAAATGATTTTTAAGTAAACATCTCTGTCCTGCAGAGTTCCTGGTAAGTTCCAGTAAGCAGTCAACCTAACAGTTAGCAGTTAAGTGTTTCAACCACTATACCACCAAGGATACTTCAAAATCTGCGGTTGCTGTTAAGTGCTAGTTGAGTTGGTTTGACTCATAGCAACCCTGTATAGGGTTTCCAAGGAAGGGCTGGTGAGCCTACTGCTGACCTTGCAGTTCACACGGACCTTGCTGTCCAGCTCTTTACCCCGCAGCGCCACACCAGGACATGATTTCAAGGTTCTATTCTCACAAGTACCTGAACTATAGCTACAAAGCTGGATAGTGCCGAGTTACATACTTTTATAGGTTATGGTGGGGAGAGGGACAGCGTCTTAGGCAGGTTAAGGAATTGAACTAGAACACACATTTGGTTAGCATTCTGTTGTCCCTCTACAGAGGTGGGTCACTGAGGTGCCTGGAACAAAGAACAGGGATGATGAAGGCTTGATCTGGGCCATAGTTCATAGATGAGGTATTCTATATTTCTATCTAAAGACATATTCTTGCTATATCTAGACATTTGCCAATACATATGATTTCCAACTGGTAATATCCAAGTTTACAAATAGTTTTTTTTTTTTTTTAATCCCTTATGTGAATACAGTGTTTAAATGGTGGTGATTAAATAAAAAAATACATTGTTGTTTCAGTTAAAAGACCATTGATTTAACCACTGAGCTACTAAGCTTCCTCTTACAGCTTTGGAAACCTGATGGGGAAGCTCTTCTTTGGTCTATAGGTTGAGTCGGAATCAACTCAACAGCAAAAGGTTTGGTTTGGGTTTATGGATGTAATTCTTTCAATCCACAGATGGCCTAGATGAGAGAGAACTAACAGTTGGGAAGAGTCTACATGCAAACATGGTGCTTTGGGTTTTATAGACATTATACCAAGTACTTTTCAAAGCATTCCTTCAATAGTGATCATTATTATCCACATTTCATAGATTAGAAAATGAAAAGTTGGGGAGCTGGGGAGTCAACATCAAGGTCACAGTCAAGACTCAGACCTAAGAATGTTGCTTCAAAGCCTAGATTCCTTCCACTGCACTGGAAAAGGGGATAAAATAACTAATCCAAGGGCATTCAGATGAAATGCAGTCTATAAATCAACTAACTGCTTTTAATTCTAAAAGTTGAATAAAGTATTATAAGTAATAATTACAGGGGGTAAAAGCGAAAACTTTGGAATAGATTAAGACTTCTCTCCAGTTCTGTATTATTTTCAATAGTTCAAAACTGTTCCCCCTTTCTATTCCCTTTGCCTATACCCCAAACACAAAGACTAACAGAGTCAGAGTTGACTCCACAGAATGTAATTGACTGCTATGCTTGGATCTTTATCAGAGCATTGCTCAACCCTCCCTCCTACTAATCTTTGCCAGAAAACAGCATAATTCCAAAAGACTCTTAATAGAACTGAAAGTAAACAAACTAAATAAACATCATAAATAACTCCTCCTTAAAGCTGTGTCTTTAAGTTGAATTTGTAGGCTAAGTCTGAACAGGTACACACGGTTCTTATTTGTTCTTAATTTAGCACATGATTTTAAAATTGTAGGTACAAGTGAAGGTGATTGTGATGAAGAATTCACTGTGAGAAGGCACTGTAGGGTAAGTACTGGGCTGCAAGGTCGGCAGTTCAAACTTATTAGCAGTTCATTGGAAACCCTATACAGGGTAGCGATGGGTCAGAACTGATTCGATGGCACTTAACAAGAAGAAGACGAAGAATAACAACAGGGGATGATTCAAGGAGCATTGGTGGTGCAGTGGGCTAGGTGTTGGGTTGTGAACCCCAAACTCAGCAGTTCAAACCCACCAGTAGTTTGAGGGAGAAAGATGAGGCTCCCTGCTCCTGTAAAGATTTACAATTTTGCTGAGTCAGAATCGACTGGATGGTGGTGGGACTTTTTTTGGATGGCTTGGTTCAGTTGTTTCAAAATAAGGGCAAATTTACGTAACATTAAACGGCAAGTTCAGAACTGTCAGTCAATTAAGTTTTTCATAGGGGGCTGTGGGAGGAATTTTACCGCAAATAGTTGTTGTTAAATGCCATTGAGTCAGTTAGGACTCTAAGGGCTACAAAGGAGCAGCTGGTGAATTTGAACCACCAACCTTGTGGTCCAGTGCTTATCCTACAGCACTACACCAGTACTGTAAATAGCTCTAAGGGTTAAACTAAAGTATACTTCCAAAATACAGTTAATTCCATTAACAAACTAGAAATCAGATTTCATAATCAGCTCAGACTCCATATCTGCTTCAGAATCAGATATGGGGGAACTAGACAACCTTCCAAGAAGCCCTGAAGGCATAATGGGTTACATTTTACGCTGCTAACCACAATGTCAGCAGTTCGAATCCACCAGGTGCTTTTGGGGGGTGGTGGTGGTGGAAGATGAGGCTTTCTGAACCATAAAGATTTACAGCCTCTGGAACTCTACTCACGGTCACCGAGTCTGAAACTGACTTGACAGCACACAGCTAGCCAGACAAGCTTCCTAATAACAAGAACTGCAAAAGACAGATTTAACTATGTTGGGGGAAAAAAAGGCCACTTTTGGGGTAGTACTTTAACCTTTCATTTAAAATAACTTATCTCACTTGATACTCTTAGGCTTGAACGATACCTCAAAAGATCATTGATTTTAGCCTCCAGTCAAGTATTACTGCCCATTTATAGGTGATGTGCCTTGGAGTAGGTTCCGACTCAAGGAGACTCTTGACTAGGGTTCTCGAGGCTGTAAATCTTTATGGGAGCAGAATGCCTCATCTTTCTCCCGCGGAATCGCTGGTAGTTTCTAACTGCTGACCTTGAGGTTAGCAGCCCGATTCCTAATCACTACGCTACCAGTCAGACCTTCTTTAATAAAAGTTGGAAGGATTGCCAACTTATTTTTTCCAACTAGAACACTTATAACATTTACTAGGTATCCTCTAAGAATCAAGCGCATGCTATCTTTAACTCTCACATGACCACCTTTTTACAGAAACTAAGTCAGAGATCTATGTAGGATTTCGCCCAAGGTCATACCTATAGGAAGTGGCCGAGCAAAATTAAAATCCAGGTCTGTCTACACATTAAGATCCAAGTAGAGCTTGCTTAGTAACTTCATAGATAAGGTTAGATTTAAAGAAGTAAAAAAGCTATGGGATGAGGAAAGACTCACACCATCTGAAAGCCGGGTAACCCTTGCAGTTTGCGGGAGGGCTCCATCTGCAGGCCTCGGTCAGCGGCGCTAAAGGAAGCATGACCTTTACTCCAAGCCCTCCAGTTCCACTGGCCACCTAGCTTGCTCTGCTCAGCGTGGGCAAACACACCACCATTCATGACGGGAAAACGGGAGAACGAAAGGTTTCGAAGCCGACCAGGCACTTTCGTCGGGGCAGAAATTGAGAAGGATCAAATTCGAAAACTCGTCTTGGTTTGAGTTGTGCATTAGCAAAGGATGCAACAAAGGCCGGGAAGGACGCTGGCTTTAGAACAGTTGGGAGAGATGTTGGAGACGTCGAAGTAAAATACAGCAGCTGGGAGGGTATACGGACGGGTTCATTTGGGGAGAGGGGTTGAGGGGCTTCAGGGACTGCCTCTAGCCACAGAGTTATTAGTGGACAGCTACTGGCATTTCGGAGGGAGAGGAAGGGAAGGTCTCGGTGGGGGCCATTCTGGCACCATTACCTGCCGGGTGGTTGTACAATGGCCTCAATTTCTCGGGCAGCATCAGCTCCACTTTATCCAGAACCCGATGGTAGGTGGCCCGCAGGCCTCTGGCGCCGGCGGCCGCCATCTAGTAATTGTGGGCAGCCGGAAGGAGGACTCGCTGTGTCCTTCTTTATGGTTGACAACGAAGGGCAGCTCGTCACTTTCCCCTGTCACGGCGTGTCGCGTCCTCCTCTCCCCTAGGGCGCCTTTACTGCGGTGCAACTTGCTCCCTGCCCGCCACCCTAGGGACCCGGCTCAGCAAAGGCTGAGGGGGAGGAGGCTCCGAGCTGGTCCGCCCCCGGTCCGCCTCCTGCCCTGGGTAGGGGGAGGAGTCATGGCAACAGGTGTCAAAGACATTGCCTCATCAAGTCACCCAGAGTACTGTTGGCTGCGCGCTTGCGCAGACTAAGGTACCCTCCGTGATTGGCCTGCTCCGCGGCTCTGGCAGGGTCGGGCGGGAGCGTCCAACTTCTCCTTTTTGCCCTCGAGGCCATGTTGAAGAAGGGAAAATGAAGCTGCATCCTGCTTCTAATCTCCCTTCACTTTGCTTTAAGGAGGCCCATAGTTGAAAATGGGCTTTTCGGGACTTTCGTGCCCTAACTAAAGATGACGCCGCACTACTCTTTTCCTTCTTTTGACATGAGATCCATGTGCAAGAGACTACAGACCTCAGCTCCCTGTTTCTTCACTCCTTGTTTTTACCAATAGAAAACTAAAAATGTTGCTAGAACGGCCTGAAACCACTTTCCTAGGGTGAGGGCAGCTGTGGCACACACTTGGCCTCAGTCTCGGCGGCTGTCGTTATCTCGCGAGAAAGACTCGAAGGGGAGGGTGTCGAAGGGGAATGGGAGGAGCCCCGGTCACCTCCGCCCCCTGTTGGAGGGGGCCGGGGGAGGGGACTGTTGCTGATCTCTGGATGTTCTAGGTAGTCTGAGGAAGAGTATGAGGCGAGCTCCGGCCCGGGTGCGGCCGGGCTTCGGAAGCGAAGCCGCCGCTGCCACCATCTAAGTCGCTGTGCCCGCGAGGGCCGGCGCGCGGATGGTGCCGGTGCGGCTTGGGTGTTGATCCGCGTGTCCCCTCCCTCTCCTCCCCTCCCCCACTCGAGGGGGGGGTCTCCCCTCCAACCCCGGCTCCAACAGAGCCATGTCTCGGGGTGGCTACTGCCCACACCTGTTGTGGGACGTAAGGAAAAGGTCCCTCGGTCTGGAGGACCCGTCCCGGCTGCGGAGCCGCTACCTGGGTGAGCGGGGACCCCGGGGCGGAGGCGCTGAGGTCGCCGCCCGTGTTGGGGGAGGGGGCTGCGTCGTGGGGGCTGTTGGAGGTGGGACTGCGCCTTAGCAGGGGAGCCCCGGAGTCTCGGGTGCTTGGTGGGACCCTGATCGACGGACCCCGATCTTGTGTCCTTCTAAGACCAAGCCCCCGTTTCATGCAGCCAGCCAGCCGCCGCCCTTTCTGGGTTTTCCTCGGGGAAGGTGGTCGGGGGCGGGCTACTGGCGAGGAAAGGTGTTAGGGTCGGCTTCTCGGGTGGGGTTCCGGAGGGCTTGGTCAATGTCACGGAGCTGTTACGTTTGGAGAGAAAGTTGGCTCTTTTTAGCTCTTCTCCTTTCTCCCGGCTTAAGGACCCAAGTTTTTGTTGATCCCCCTCTCCCCTCCGTCTCCGGAGGATTTGCGTCGGCTGCGACTCGTTCACTACCCTCGGGGACTTCACGGTCCAAACAGACTCCGCGAAAACTGTTCTCTGGCTCTCAGCCCAAACCGAAAAGTGATAGCTGAGCACTGTCTCCACCCCCGCGCACTCCCCCAGTGCCACTCTGCAGTTCAGTTCGGTTTGACCGCCCTAAGGTGGTGTAGGGTTTCACGTTCCTATTCCCACTCCCTTAAAACACACTTGGCATTTTATGTTTCTTAATCAAGCTTTCTAAAAACAACCCTCAATACTTGAGGGAACAGCCTTCTACTATTTTTCGTTTTCAATACCCTGTTTTTGTGACAATTCTGGGTCACGCCTGAGCTAACTTTAAAACGTCCAGTTTCTTAAAAAGGGAACATACTCAGTAAGGATCTTTTTTCAGTAAGGACAGATACAGTAAGTTTTTTCTTTTATTCTCTTAATATCAGAGTTTCAGTCTCCACCCCTGCCCAGTGCGTATGTGTTTATTAAGATAAGACGAACAACATCAAATGAAATTTTTTTTCTTTGCAGTTTTGCCACTCTTTGCTATTTGTGGCTATCATTTTGTTTTGATGTCAGTAGGAGAAAATGAAATCTAATTAACAGTCACCAGTTATCTGCTGACTGAATATTCTTTTAGACCTTTTTCTTCGCAAACTTGCAAGGACGTGTGTACTTACGTTGAATGTATGTGTGTCCTGCATACATGGTGTTATATTGTTAGCCTTTTTTTCTGCCATTGCTTTCCTACACTTCATCTTAGAAAGCTTTCCATGGCAGTTAAAACAGATTTTTAAACTATTGTATAGTATTTAGTAGTGCAGTCAACCTTTCCACTTAAATGGACATTTGCTATTACCATTTGCATTGCACGGAACATCCTTGTACATACATGCCTTTTGTCAGTTTGTTAGGAGCTCTGGTACCATAGTGGTTATGTGCTGTGACGTGACGGCACTTAACAACAACAAGTACCTGGCAAGTACCTGGTGGTGGTGGTGGTTATATGCCGTGGAGTTGGTTCCAACTCATAGTGACCCTGTACAGGGCTTCCGAGGCTGTAAATCTTTACTGGAACAGAATGCCTCATCTTTGTCCAGCGGAACAGCTGCTAGTTTCGAACTGCAGACGTTAAGGTTCGCAGCCCGATTCGTAACCACTACACTACCAGTTGTTGTTAAGTGCCGTCGAGTCGATTCCAACCCATAGGGACCCTGTACAGGGTTTCCGAGGCTGTAAATCTTTACGGGAGCAGAAAGCCTCATCTTTCTCCCGCGGAACAGCTGGTAGTTTTGAACTACTGACCTTGCGGTTCGCAGCTCAATTTGTAACCACTACACTACCAGAGCTCCTTACTACACTACTAGAGTGGTGATTAATTATTTTCATATTAAAATTTAGAATTATAGTGTGTTTTTTTTAACCATTAACCTCAAAGCTGTTTATTATTCAGGGGCTTCAGAAAGTTCTTGGGAAAATTCTGTTATCTTTTAATTCCATTTTTCCACGAATTTTTTGACGCCCCCTCATATTTCTTTTAGAATTTACTTTTTTAGAAGGAACTTAATTTTAGATTAATAAAACAACCTTTAACACTTTTGCATGAATTCTTAATTTACTCCTTTATCTCTGTATTGACAGTTTAAGGAGCTCTAGTAGAGTACCAGTTACAAGTCCGGCTGCTAATCTCAAGGTCAGCAGTTCAAAACTACCAGCCATTCTTTGGGCTAGCTGTTCTTTCTATCCTACACAGTGTCACTAAGAGTCGGAACCAACTCCATGGCACATAACCACCACCACCACCCATAGTTTAAATTAGTATTTACTTTTAAATTTATATATTTTTCTTCTATTTCAGTTTGTGCCACTGTCTCTGTGATCAAGTTCATTAAAATATAACGGGATTTCACCTTTTCTTTTTTTCTTTCCCATTCAAACCCCTTAAAAGGAGACCTAGTGGTAAAGTGGTAAAAGCACTTGTTTCCTAACTGAAAGGTCAGTGGTTCCAACACATGAGTTGCTCCAAGGGAGAAAGAGGTGACACTGCTTCTGTAAAGATTTACAACCCAGGAAACCCTATGGGGAAGTTCTGCTTTGTCATATAAGGATGCTATGAGTCAGAATTGACAAGATGACAGTGGGTTTGGGTTTTTTCTTATACTCTCCAGTGAGGTGGAATTTATGTGTTGGGTAGGGGGCAACTGAAGATGAGGTTTTCTGCTCCTGTAAAGATTCACAGCTTTGAAAATCCTATACAAGGTTGCTATGAGTAGGAATCAACTCCATGTTAGTAGGTTTGAGTTTTTGGTTTGTCACAGTGTTGTTGTTGCTGTAAGGTGCTGTGGATTTTATTTTGACTTTTAGCGACCTGTGCACAACAGAATGAAACATTACCGGTTCTTGTGCCATCTTCACAATTGTTGCACTTAAGCCCATTGCTGCTGCCACGGTGTCAATCCATCTCCTTGGGGGTCTTCCTCTTTTTCAAAAAATTATATCCTTCTTCAGGGACTGGCCCCTCATGGTAACATATCCAAAGTATGAGAGATGTCTTGCTATCCTGGCTTCTAAGGAGCATTCTGGCTGTGCTTCTTCCAACATTGATTGGTTTGTTCTGGCAGTTCATGGTACTTTCAGTATTCTTCTCCATAACTCAAATGCAACAAATCTTCCTTATTCATTGTCCAACTGTAACCTGAATATGAGGGTGACCATGGCTTGGATCAGACACACTTTATGAACAATTGTCTGTGGACAGGTTCCTTATGAGTAGTGTTCTGGAATACCCATTCTTCACAATATTATCCATAGTTTGTTATGAACCACACAAGTGAATGCTTTTGCAAATTCAATAAAGCACAAATAGATATCTTTCTGGTATTTTCTACTGTCAGCCAAGACTCACCTGGCACCAGCAACCATGACCCTCATTCATGTGCTTTTCTGAATCTGACTTAGATTTCTGGCAGCTCCCTATAAATGTACTGCTGTGACCCTTTTTTAATTATTGTCAACAAAATTTTACTTGCATTTGACATTAATGATATTATTCAATGATTTATACATTCCTTTAGGTCACCTTTCTTTGGAATGGGCAGAAATATTTAGGAGAAAGGATATGAATGTTTACTTGAAGCCTCCAGATTCACAAGATTCACCTGAGCATATAGATTTTGACATAGTCTGCATTTAAGGGAAGTTAGGGTTTGTAATCCTTTTTGTTTTTTTTTTAAGTAATATTTTATTGTGTTTATACAGAAAATTAGCTATCTTTATGAGCTTGATCTGTGTTCCTATATAGGATTTTCTTTTAAGTAATTATATTGTTTGGAGTCAGTGACAACTATAGGTTTAAATGTTATTGTGTTTTAGGTATTGTATGATAGTTTCAGGTTAGTGCTTGTAATTATTCAGTGATTATTATAATTTATTGTTGTTGTTGTTAAGTGCCACTGAGTTGGGTCCTACTCATAGTGATCCTGTATAGAGTTTCCAAGGAGTAGACGGTAAGCTTAAATCACCGACCTTACAGTTCAAACCAACTTTGCAGTCCAGCGCATCAATCCACATTGCCACACCAGGACATGTATAGCATATATATGTAATTTTATAGAGATAAACATTGCTTATAAGAGAAATATAATTTCTGTATATTTCCCTTGATTCTATATATAGTCTCATTTCTCTCATTTTTTATATTCTTGCCTACATGCTAGAATTTAAACTTTCTAACCTTTCTGAAGTAAGAGAAGGCACAAGAAGGTAATGTAATTAAAATTTTGAAGGGAGTTTGTTTAGTGTATAAAATGCTTAATGTGAAATAAAAATGCCTAAATTATGATTAGTAGGGATTGAATAATCTCTTATAATGACTTTGGAAGTCAGTGTCCTTTGAATAACAGTATGTTGTTAGGTACTGTGGAGTCAATTCTGACTCATAGTGACCCTGCACAGGGTTTCTGAGGCTGCAAATCTTTACGGGAGCAGAAAGCCTCATCTTGCTCTCCTGGAACTGCTGGTAGTTTCCTGTGAACTGCTGGCCTTGAGGTTAGCAGGCTGATTCATAACCACTACACTACCAGAGCTCCATGAATAACAGTATAGTCAATATGTATTGAAATACGATTTTGCATTTAAATTACTTTTTAGCATATCCAGAATACATCTGCATTCTAAATTACAGTTGCTTCATAAAGTGTTCCCAAATGAAGGGTCAGTAAGTTCTGACTTTTTGCTACTGGCAGAAAGTTAGTGGAATATTTGTGTGTGTGTGTGTGTGTGTGTGTGTGTCTGTGTGTGTGTATGTGTTTATCTTAGTCTTGAAATTTCAATGAAAGTTGAATTATGTAGGCTTTATTGGTGAAAATAACTGTCAATTACAACAAACTTATAAAATAGAACATACACTGATAATCTTTTAAAATTGACCACTGAAAGACTGCTATCAGACCTGACAGCTGCGGGCGATGTGATAGCTCTGCTGTGGATTTCATTAAGTTAAGGAGCCCTGGTGCTTCTGTAGGATATGCACTAGATTGCTAACTATAAAGTCAGCAGCTCAAACACACCGGCCGCTTCTTGGGAGAAAGATTTATAGACTCAGAAACCCTATATAGGGTCTCTATGAGTAAGAATTGCCTCAATAGCAGTGGGTTTAGGTTTTGATTAGGGTGAATTGAGTTGAAAGTGCTTAGAGAGGATAGGAGTTTCTGAAAGTGTGGACTTTAGGTTAAATAATACATTTTTGGTCAGTGTTTTTCAAACATCTAGTCTGTGATATGCAATAAGTATACATTTGCAAGGCAAGTCATAATATACACACAAGACAAATAAAAGATTCTCCATAGGTACTTGGCCTTACTGGATGGAATGGATGTGCATTTTATTCTGTATTGTATTGTTAAGAATGTTGGTGTTGATGCAATGGAATTACCCACTCATGAGTTTGAGATTTGCAAAACTGTTGTAGATGGTTTCTATAATTTACAGTTGAAAGTGAATATGGTTAATTTAAAGATTAGGGTGGGTGGGGTTCCCAAGTACTTGAAGCTGATTTTGCTTTCTAATTTTTTTAAAGCATTTTTCATGGCTAACTAGGAAGATTCAGATAGAGAGACTTTCTTTTTAATTATGTCTTGGAAAAACTAGGGTCGGACATTTAAAAATAATTTCGTGTGTAATACTTACAGTGTAAATGCTGGATTGTATGGTAAGTGTATAACTTTATAAGAAGCTGCCAGATAAGTAGTGTATGAGAGTTCCAATTTCTCTACACACTCACAAGCACTTGGCATTGTAAGTTTTCTTCATTTTAGTTTTTTCTAGTATACACCCTGGTATGGCGCTGTAGGAGAAGCACTGGACTGCTACTTGCTCAGTTGGCAGTTCAAACCCATCAGTCACTTCTCAAAAACCCTTTACAGAGTTGCTGTGAGTTGGACCCAGCAGTACATGTGTAAGGACTCCTGGTGGCACAGTGCT
>NW_006408725.1:654827-670650 GCF_000296735.1 Chrysochloris asiatica
TGAGGAGTCCACCTATGGTCTTATGTAATGCAAAGGATCTGTAGGAAGCCTCCTTAACTGGGTACACTGTAGCCCCATTTTAGGTAGCGTAATGGTTACGAATCGGGCTGTGAATCACAAGGTCAGCAGTTCGAAACTACAGGCTGTTCTGCTGGAGAAAGACGAGGCTTTCTGCTCCTATAAAGATTTACAGCCTCGGAAACCCTGTACAGGGTCGCTATCAGTCAGAACTGACTCTTCGGCACATAACAATCAGTTATAGGCAGAAGACGGACTTACGAGCTATCTATGGTGATATTTCTGGCTGTTCATTTCTCTCCCCTTCAAATGTCTATCTTATAATGGTATGCAAGGGAAACCAAGATTCAAAAGACATGATTTGCCCCCTTTTCCCCATTCCAACCATGTCTCATTCCCTGTATCCCAGAGCCCTGTTGTTCCAAGGTTGTGCATACATCATTATTTACCTATGTCCCACTTAGCCCATGCAAACCTACCTGATTGTTCGCCCATTCTCTTTGTTCTTCTATTCCCCTCCCCCTTCTTAGCACCCAAACTATCCTGTGTCTATTCCCTACCCTGTGCTCCACCTTCCCCTTCCTCCCCTTACTGCACCCACCCACATCCCAGTAACCAGCATCCTTTGATTTCTTGACTGCTGCTTCCATGAGTGTTGATAGATGATCCAATAAGAATGAAGTCCTTGACAACTTCATTCTTTTCTCCATTGATAAGAATGCTGTTTATTGATCTAGTGGTGAGGATTTTTGTTTTCTTTACATTGAGATGCAATCCATACCAAAGGCTGTGCTCTTTGATTGTCATCAGTAAATATTTTAAGTACTCTTCACTTTCCGCAAGTTTTTCTTCATATAACCCAGCTTCTCGGATTATTTGCTCAGCAAAACAGGTTGAATAAGTATGGTCAAAGAATACAACCCTGTTGCACACCTTTCTTAATTTTAAACCATTCAGTGTTCCCATGTTCTGTTCGAACAACTGCCTCTTGGCACAGGTACACATTCCTCATGAACACAATTCAGTGTTCTGGAATACTTGTGCTTCGCAGTGTTGTCCATAGCTTGTCATAATCCACACAATTAAAAGCCTTTGCAATTTAAGCTTTGTAATAAAGCAAAGGTGTAAACATCTTACTGATATTCTCTGCTTTTAGCCAAGATCCATCGGATATCACCAATGGTATCCCTCGTTCCACAGCCTCTTCTGAATCTGGCTTGAACCTCTGGAAGTTCTCTGTCAATGTATGATTATAGCCGTTTCTGTATTATCTTTAGGAAAACTTTACTTGCACAGGATATTAAAGAGATTGTCCAATGATTTCCGCATTCTTTTGGGTCACCTCTCTTTGGAATTGGCACAAATATGGATCTCTTCCAATCAGTCAGCCAGATGTCTTCCAAATTTCTTTGCAGAGATGAGTGAGTGCCTCCTGTGCCGCCTCACTGTCTTGAAAGATTTCAGATTTTATTCCATCAATTCCTGGTGCCTTGTTCTTTGCCAATTCCTTCAATGCACCTTGGACTTCCTCCTTCAGTATCATTGGCTCTTGATCATATGCTACCTCTTGAAATGGTTGAACATTAACCATATCCTTTTGGTACAGTGACTCTGTGTATTCCTTCCATCTTCTTTTGATGCTTTCTGCATCATTCAATAATTTGCCCAGAGAATCTTTCAATAACGAAAGTTGAGGCTTGAATTTTTTCTTCAGTTCCCCCATCTTAAGAAATGCTGAGCGTGTTCTTTCTTTTTGGTTTTCTGACTCCAGATCATTGCACATTTTTTTTTTTTTTTTTTTTTTTGTAATATTTGACTTTATCTTCTCTAGCTGACCTTTGAAATTTTTTGTTAAGCTCTTGGACCTCCTCATTTCTTCCATTTGCTATAGCATCTCTATGCTGGAGAGCAAGTTTTAGTGTCTCTTCTGACATCCATTTTGGTCTTTTCCTTCTTTCTTGTCTTCTTAATGACTTTTGCTTTCTTCTTATATGATGTTCTTGATATCATCCCACAACTCTCTGGTCTCTGTCTTTAGTGTTTAATATATCAAATCTTTTCTTCAGATGATCTGTAAATTCAGGTGGGATATATTCAAGGTCATATTTCCGCTCTCGTGGACTTGTTTTCATTTTCTTCAGCTTCAGTTTGAATTTGTTCATTTCAAATACCTTCTTTAGACAGCTAAGAGATGACCTCACTGCATGGAATACATAGAAATCAAATTGACTACTTCTGTAGAAAGAGATGATAGAAAAACTCCATATCATCAGTGAAAACAATGCCAGGGGTGTATTGTGGAACAGGACTCCTATAGAGCAGTTCTATTCTGTTTGCAGCCATGGAAACCCTAGGGAACAGTTCTCCTCTGTCCTGTAAGTGGTCTCTCTGAGTCAGAATCTGTTCCACTGTCTAGTGTTTAATTTAGTTTTTGAATGATAATGATGCTGAGCATCTTTTCATCCATGTTTTGGTTCAGTGTTCAAATTTGCTTTCTTAATACTCGTTGTAATATTTCTTTTTATTTCCTAAATGGTGGTGGTGGTAGTTGTGTGCCATTGAGTCAGTTCCGACTCATAGCAACCCTGTGTAGGGTTTCTGAGGCTGTAAAGCTTTATGGAAGCAGAAAACCTTATCTTTCTCCCATCGAGCGCCTGGTAGATTCGAACTACTTGACCTTGTGGTTAGCAGCCCAACTCCGTAATCCACTACATTACCAGGGCTCCTTATATTTACTAGATACAAGCTCGTATCTGATAAATACGCTGCAAGCATTTTTTGCCAAGTCATATCTTATCGTTTTCTTAATGGGGTCTTTTTATATTCAGGTTTCCCATGCTTTTTGAAAGTTTGCTTTACGCCACTTCACTTTTACGAAAAAACTACATGGTACCAGTTTTTGCTAACTGATATAAATCCAAACAGGATATTTGCTGATACAAAAAAAATGGCAAAACTCACATTCAGCATTTGTTTTGCAGCGAACTGTTAAAGGCAGTGCACACCCTGAGTGTTGTGGTATTCTATGGCCTTGTTCCTTTCCTGGGAACTACACTCAGCAGCAAGCTGCAATAGTGGTGAAGTGTGTCTGTGAACACTATGTGTTAGTGTTATTTTAGGGTTTATGTGTTATTTGGTATGATTTGGTAGGGCAGTTTTTAGATCTAGGAATGCTCAAAAATTTTTCCCATGCAAATTAATGGCAATTGCTTTGTCCCTTACGCCTTTGAGACTTAGAAAGGTTTAATAGGCGTGTTCTACTTTCAGATAGAACACGCCTATTAAACCTTTTTAAGTCTCAAAGGCGTAAGGGACAAAGCAATTACCATTAAAAAGGAGCTCTGGTAGCATAGTGGTTAAGAATCAGGCTGTGAACCTCAAGGTCAGCAATTCGAAACTACCAGCTGTTCCATGGGAGAGGCTTTCTGCTCCTGTAAAAATTTACAGCTTCGGAAACCCTGCTGTTGTTGTTGTTAAGTGCCATTGAGTCGTTTCCAACCCATAGCGACCTTGTACAGGGTTTCCGAGGCTGTAAATCTTTACGGGAGGAGAACACCTCATCTTTCTCCCGCGGAACAGCTGGTAGTTTCGAACTGCTGGCCTTAAGGTTTGCAGCCCAATTCGTAACCACTACGCTACCAGAACTCAGGGTCGCTATGAGTCGGAACCGACTCCACGGCACATAACAACAACAACAACAACTTTCAGATAGTAGGGGAAACCTATAGTTCATGTGTTTGTCTTCTTTTTGTGACTCTTTACTGAATCTGAGGTCACAAAGATTTCTACTATGCTCTCTGGTAGAAATTTTCTATTTAGCTCATATGTTTAGCTCTATAAATAATTTTTAATTAATGTTTATGTAACCTGTCAGGTAAGGGTCAAGATTCATTTCCATTCATGTGGATTCAGCACTATTTGTGAAAAGGCTGTCCTTTCTCTTTTGTTGAAAATAGGTCAACTATATGTGTGTATCAATTTCTGGACTCTTAAATTTGATTGATCTAGGTGTCTGTCTTTTTGGCATCTTTATATTAAATGCTAAAATCAACTGGTATGATATTTTGAACTTGATTCTTTTCATTCTTTCTTTCTTCTAAATTGCTTTGGCTCCTCTGGTCCTTTACAGTTCCATATGAATTTTAGAATCAGTTTGCCTCCCCCCCTCTTTTTTTCCCCACTATAAACTTTGTTCATTATTTTTCTTTTTCCCTTTTTAAAAAACTTTTTATTATGATTTGGGTGAAAATTTACAGAACAAATAGGTTTTTCATTTAACAATTCATACACGTCATTGACTGCATTCCCCACCATGTAACTTTACTCTTCCCACTTCGTCCCTGTGTTTCCTGTTTCCATTCACCCTCATTTCCTAGCTTGCCTTCTGAGCTATGTTGTTGGCGTTAAGTGCCATTGAGTTGATTTAGACTCATAGCGACTCTTTATAGGGTTTTCAAGTAATGACTGGTGAGTTTGAACTACTGACCTTGTAGTTCAAATGGACCTTGTGGTCCAGTGCTTATTCTGCCGTGCGACACTGTATACTGGAGTCCTGGTGTGGCACTGTGGGTTGATGCGCCAGACTGCAAAGATGTTTAAACTGCAAGGTCGGTGGTTCAAGCTCACCAGCGTCTCCTTGGAAACCCTATACAGGGTCGCCATGGGTCAGAACTGACTTGACGGCACTTAACAACAGCAACACACTGTATACCTGTGCAAATGCTGCCCTTTTGGTCTTGGGTTGATTGTTCTAAGGAGTGTGTGCTTCTCTAATGATGTTCACGCTACAGGCCTATCTGTTGTGTGGCTGAAAGTTGTGCTATGAGGGTGAGTTTAGTTACAGGGTGAAGGGTGACTAAGGACCTTAGTCTTGGGATTCCACCAGTTGCTTCCTTTGTATTTCTGATCCTTTTTATTTCTACATTTTCTGTCATTCTATCTAGGTTATTCTATTGTGATCCCTTTCAGAGCAGTTGACAGTGGTAACTAGACACCATCTAGTTCTGATGATCTGAAGGTTGTAAATGCTGGATCTATCAGTCCTCTGAACTAGTTGTTTCCTTGCATCTTTGATTTTCTTCATTCTTCTTTGCTCTGGATGAGGAGACAACAGTAGTTGCACCTTAAATGGTCACTTGCAAGTTTTAAGTAGGATGTACAACATTGTCTTTGTGGACTGTATTATGCCAATTGACTTTCTTATCCTTGAAACCATGGTCCTGAGCTCCCAGGCCCAGTGACTCATTCCCCTCAAGGTGTTTGGTTATGTCCAAGAACTTTTCATAATTTTGCTGCTCTCTGTGTGCTCTACTATATTCAGGGATGTTATTACAGCACATAAAAAGTTGTTGTTGTTGTTAAGTGCTGTCAAGTGTATTCCTACACATAGCTACCCTATTTTGGGTTTCTGAGGTTTTAAATCTTGATGGGACCAGAAAGTCTCATCTTTCTCCTACAGAGAGGCTAGTAGGATTGAATTGACCACCTTATGGCTGGCAGTTAAATGTTTATCATATGGAGCCACCATGCTCCCACACATAAAAATACATATCAAACCTGTAGTGGTAGCATAGTGGTTACGAATTGGGCTGCGAACCGCAAGATTAGCGGTTTGAAACTACCAGCTGCTTCGCGGGAGAAAGATGAGGCTTTCTGCTCCCATAAAGATTTACAGCCTTGGAAACCCTATATAGGGTCGCTATGAGTCGGAACCGACTCCACGGCACACAACAACAACATATTCATGGGTGTAGTCTCATTCTCTTTCCCTACCCTGTACAGCTGAAATATCTATGTATGTATATATTACTGTATAGTGTAGTAGCTGTTATTACTACTATATTGTTAATATTATGTACCAAAATAGTATTTATCCATGTTGCCTTTAACTCTATGTCCTTCCTTCTAGTATCTTCCTTTGCCTTGATCATTATTGTATATTACCTTTTACCTGATCCAAGTTAAGTTCTGGTGTGGTGCTGTAGGATAAGCACTGGACTTCAAGGTCTGTTTGAACCACAAGGTCTGCGGTTCAAACCCAGCAGCCACTCCTTAGAAACCATATATTGTTGTTGTTAGGTGCTGTCGAGTTGGTACAGACTCTTAGCGACTTTATGCACAGCAGAATGAAACACTGCCTGATCCTGGGCCAACCTCACTACTGTTGCCACGCTTGAGTCCATCAATGCTGCCACTTGGCCAGTCCATCTCATTGAGGTGGGTCTTCCTCTTTTTCTCTGACCCTCCACCTTACCACCTTCTCCAGTGACTGCTCCCTCCTGACAATATGTCTGAAGTATGAGAGACAGAGTTTGGCCATCTTGGCCTCCAAGGAGCACTCTGGCTACACTTCTTCCTATACAGGGTCATTATGAGTTGCAACCAACTCAACGGCAGTTAACAACAAACCTCTAGTTGATGATTTTTCTTCTCTTCCCCTGATAACCATCAAAGATCGATTCTTTCTAGCTGTAAACCTTTGCTTTTTACAGACTGGTCTCATATAGTATTTACCACTTTGTGATTGACTGATTTCAGCATAATGTCCTCCAGGCTCATCTATGTTATTAGTTATTTTCCAGCAGCTTCATGTTATGTTGTTAATGTTAAGTGCCGTCTAGTTGATACCAACTCATAGTGACCCCGTATATGGTTTCCAAGGAGCAACTGGTGAGCTTGAACCTCCAACCTTGCGATTCAAAGCAACCTTACAGTGAAGCAATTTAACCCACAGTGCCACACCAGGACTTCAAGGTGTTCTGTAACATTGCTTAATATGCTAGTGTTTTATATACTATCATTTGTTCATCCATTTATCCACTGATGGGCACCTAGATTGTTACCATCTTTTTGTTATTGTGAATAAAGCTGCAATGAGCATGGGTGTGCATATTCATTTCTCTAGGATATATACCTAACAATGAGATTACTGTGTTACATGGTATTAATGTTTCCAGTTTTTAATGATGTATCTTGCTGTTCTCCACAGTGGCTGCACCATTAGCTTGACCTGCTACAAAAAAGGAAAAAAGTCTCCTGGAAGGGAGAGTGAAGGAAACCAAAGACTCAATGAAGAAATTAGTCAGTAGTAGTATTCTCATTCCCACAAATACAAAACTAAGCCTCTGAGAACTTAAATAATTTTCCCAAGGTTTATGTGTTAAATGCTGTCAAGTCTATTCCAACCCGTAGCGACTTTATATAGGGTTTCCAAGGAGCATCTGGTGGGTTTGAACCTCCAACCTTGTAGATAGCAATCCAGTGCTTATCCACAGAGCCACACCAGGACCCCAGAAAGGTATATGTAGTAAGTTTCAATTTAGGTATATTATCTAACATTTAGACATTTCTTGTCCCAAACAAATTTAGTAAAAAAGTAATATTTGAATAGATATTTTACAAAGCAATGTGTTAACTTATACAGCCATTAAAAATGAGCAGTAGCTCTGCATTTGTCATTGAAAGATATTTCACTATGTATTGCTGAGTGAAAACACAGAACACAGAAGAGAGTGAATATTATGAACACATTCATTTACTGATTCAGCAAATGTATATTGTGGGCATACTTTGTGTTAGGCACTATTCTAGGCAACTTGGATACTTGTTGGAGCAAAGCAACATTCCTCTTCTAATGGAGCTTATGAGATGCTCTGGTGGCACAATGGTTAATTGCTTGCCTACTAACTGAAAGGTCACTAGTTCAAATCCACCAGGAGTTCTCAGGGAGAAAAATACTGGCATTTTGCTTCTGTAAAGATTGTTGTTGGTAAGTGCCATCGAGTCGGTTCCGACTCATAGGACCCTGTATAGAGTTTCTGAGGAGTAGCTGGTGAGCTTGAATGGCTGACCTTGTATTTCAAACCAACCTTGCAGTCCAGAGCATTAACCCACAGCACCATACCAGGACTCCATCGGGGCAGTTTTACCTGGTGGTGCTGTGGGATAAAGCACTGGACTGCAAGGTTGGTTTGAACCACAACATCAGTGGTTCAAACTCACTAGCCACTCCTTAGAATCCCGATACAAGATCATTATGAGTAGGAAGCAACTCAGTGGCACTTAACAACAACAAATCCTGGTGGCACTGTGTGTTAGGTGTTGGGCTGCTAACTGCATGGTTGGTGGCTCAAAATTCCTGCCTCTCTGCAAGAGAAAAATGAGCCTGTCTATTCCTGTAAATATTTATAGTCTCATAAACCCTAAGGAACAATTATATTTAGTCCTTATCTAGGAGCTCTGGTAGCGTAGTGGTTACGAATCGGGCTGCGAACCTTAAGGTCAGCAGTTCGAAACTACCAGCCGTTCCGCGGGAGAAAGATGAGGCTTTCTACTCCCGTAAAGATTTACACCCTTGGAAACCCTGTACAGGGTCGCTATGGGTCGGAACCGACTCGACGGCACTTAACAACAACAACAACATCTAGGTCCCTATGAGTTGGAATAGACTCAGTGGCAGTGGTTTTTGGTTTTAGGATCTCTAAGAAGCCCTGGTTATCTATTGGATTAAACATGGGCTGCTAACCACAAGATAAGCAGTTCGAACACACCAGTCATTCAGTGGGAGAGAGATGTACTTTCTGTTCCTGTAAAACTTGGCAACCTCCAAAAGCCTATGGAGCAGTTCTGCTCTGTTCTATATGGTTGCTAAGGGTTAGAATAGTAATGCTATCAGTATTGGTTAATCAGGAGTCCTGATGTGGCGCTGCAGGGTAATGTGCTAGACTTAAGGTTGTTTTAGACTGTAAGGTCGGTTTTGCTCCTCAGAAACCCTGTGCAGGGTCGCTATGAGTTGGAACCTACTTGATGGTACTTAACAACAATATTGGTTAATCAGTTGCAACACATGTGCTACACCAATACAAGATGTTAATAATAAGGGAAACTGGTCCATAGGAGAGGAAGGGGTGTGTGGGAACACTGTTCTTTCTGCTGTTTTTTAGTTTTTTTTTTTAAATCTGTAGACCTGTTAATTTAAAAAAATTAATTACGTAAAATATAACCACCAAATTCAGGAAAATGCTTCACTGAATGCCTCAAGGTTGTTTTATTTCAATAAATTTAGGAACCACAGATTATTATTCTAATATTGCAGTGTTTATTTTTCTAACCATCCCTTAACCTAGTCTGTTTAAGAATTATTAATAGGGACAAAGGAAGTAAAACATATTGGCTTCAAAAAGATCTTGATCTTTTACATTGACTATTATGAAAGTATCATTGAAAAATCAGTCCCTTGTGTATGACAGTATACAGCGAATAGTCAAATTTAACTTTGAGTTCTCATCAGCCTGATTGCTTAGCTAATTATGGCTCTTTGTTATGAACTCAGCTTCCAGTACAGCTTCTGAATAAATATACTATAGTCAAAGTGATTTACTGCAATTTATTTTTGATATAATTCATTTCTTAAAGGGAAACATATTCCCTTTTTCAAAGAAAGGGTGTTTCTTTTTTTCTTCTTCAATATTTAAACTATTCTCTTATTATTGTACATTTAGACAGATTGTGATTTTTTTTTTGCCTTATTTCATCTTTTCTAAAATGAACTTTAAAATGTTTAAACAGTTTTGATACTGAGGTGTATTTTAAGATAGAGGATATCGTACAATCACTGTTTGCCTTTCTAGTTAAAATAATAAATTCTGATTGCTATGAATTGGAACTGAATCGGTGGCATGCAAATCCCCCCTGCGCACCGACCTCAAGTTCTACTTCAACCTCTCACCTACAAGCCTTTCCTCACTTCTTACCCTGCTGTAATTTCCCACATAACACTTTTATCAACTGACATACAATTTACTGTATGTCTTCCCTCACTAAGGGTAGAGATTTTTTTTCTGTTACAACTATATTCCTGCCTCTTAGAACATTACATGAACAGAATGTACACTCACTAAAAACTTACTGAATGGGTTGATGAATGAAAGAACATGTGAGTATGTACTATGATCTAGACAGTATGCTAAGCCCTTTCTGTTCTTTAAATCATTAAATTCTTTCAACCACCACACAAGGATCCCTGGTAGTGCAATGGTTAAGTTCTTAGCTGCTTACCAATAGCTTGGCATTTTGAATCCACCCTCAGCATCACAGGAGAAAAGACCTGGTGATCTGCTCCCCTAAAGATTATTGCTGTTGTTAGGTGACATAAGAAAGTTCTGATTCATAGCGACCATGTATAGGTTTCTAAGACTAAATCTGCACAGGAGCAAAAGCCTCTGTTTTCTTCCATGGAGTGACTAGTGGACTTGAACTATGAACCTTGTAGTTAGCAGTACAGTGCTTATCCTAAAGTGCCCCTGAAGATTACAGTATAGAAAACTCTGTGGAGCAATTCTGCTGTTACTGGGAGTTGGAAATGACTTGACAACACACAACAAGGCTTAGAAGGAGGAGGTTGTTGTTGTCAAGTGCTGTTCAGTCAGTTTTAGCACATAACAACCCTGTATGGGGTTTCTGAGCAACGGCTGGTGGGTTTGAACTGCTGACCTTGCAGTTAGCTGTCCAGTGCATATCCTACAGTGCCATGTTTGACCAATTATCACTCAGTTTATAAATAGTGGGTTAGATACTGGACTGCTAACTACAAGGTTGGTGGATCTGAGGGAGGAAGATACGGCTGCCTGCTCCTGTCAAGATTTAGTCTCCAGAACCTTCTATATAGGGTTGCTGTGAGTCAGTATGGACTTGATGGCAATGGTTGTTCGATTTTGACTTATAATGACCCTACACGCAGTACAACAAAACACTGCCTAGTTCTGTGCCATCCTCACAATAGTTGTGTGAATCTATTTTGTTAGCACTGTGTCAAACCATCTCACAGGGGCCCTCTTCTCTTTCACTGACCCTCTATTTTACCAAACATGATGTTATCCTCCTTTGATTCGACCCTACTGATTGTTGTTGTTGTTAGGTGCCGCCAGATTGGTACAAAACATTGTCCGGTCCTGCACCAACCTCACAGTCATTGCTGCACTTGAGCCCTTTGCTGCTGCCACTGTGCCAGTCCCTCTCATTGTGTGTGTGTGTGTGTGTGTGTGTGTGTGTGTTGGGGGCAGGGGGAATCTTCCTCTTTTTTGCTGACCGTCCACTTTATGAAGCATGATGTCCTCCAGGGAATGGCCCCTCCTGGTAATGTCTGAAGTATGGGAGATGAAGCCTGGCCATCCTGGCTTCTAAGGAGCATTCTGGCTTTACTTCTTCCAACACAGATTGGTCCCTATTGGTAACATGTACAAAATACATGAAAACAAATTCTCACCACCCTGGCTTCTAAGCAATTGTACTTTTTCAACACAGATTTTGCTTGTTCTTCTGCCAGTCCATGATACTTTCAATATTCTTTGCCAATACCATAATTCAAGTGCATTGACTCTATGGTCTTCTTTATTCACCATCCAACTTTCACATGCATATGAGGCTGTTGAAAATACCATGGCTTGGATCTTGCTCACCTTAGTCCTCAAACTGACATTTTAGTTCTTGAATACTTTAAAGTGGTCTTTTGCAGCAGATTTGCCTAATACAGGATGTCCTTTGATTTCTTGACTGCTGCTATCATGTTCTTTGTATATTCAAGCAAAGTGAAGGTTTTGACAACTTCAATCTTTTATCCATTTACCATGATGTTACTTATTGGTACAATTGTGAGGAGTTTTGTTTTCTTTATACTGAGATGCATTTCATTCCGAAGGCTGTAGCCTTTGATTTCATCAGTAAATATTTCAAATCGTTTTCACTTTAAGCAAGCCAAGTTGTGACATCTGTGTATTGAAGATTGTAAGTGAATCTTTGTCCAATCCTGATACCATGTTCTTCTTCACATAATGTATCTTGGAGTATTTGCTCAGCATACAGATTGAAAATAAGTATGGTCAAAGGATACAACTCTGCCACACACCTTTGTTGTTGTTAAGTGCCGTCGAGTCAGTTCCGACCCATAGCGACCCTGTATAGGGTTTCCGAGGGTGTAAATCTTTACGGGAGTAGAAAGCCTCATCTTTCTCCCGCGGAGCGGCTGGTAGTTTCGAACCGCTGACCTTAAGGTTCGCAGCCCGATTCGTAACCACTACGCTACCAGAGCTCCTTGCACCTTACCTGATTCTAAACCATTCAGTATCCTCTTGTTCTGTTCTTAATAGCTGCTTCTTGTTCTACATACAGTTTCCTCATGAACACAATTAAGTGTTGTAGAATACCCTTTCTTTGCAATGTTATCCATAGTTTGTTACGATCCAAACAATTAAATACCTTTGCATAGTCCGTAATGCCAATGGTTTATAAATAATGGTGATTATGTGCCGTGGAGTCGATTCCAACTCAGTAGCAACCCTGTATAGTATTTCCAAGGCTGTATATCTTTATGGGAGCAGAAAGCCTCATCTTTCTCTCACGAAGTGACTGGTAGATTCAAACTGCTGATCTTGTGGTTAGCAGCTCAGCTCATTATCCACTACGCTACTAGAGTTCCTAATGGCTTATAAATAGTGGGGCTGAAATTAGAGCTTGGATCTGCCTCATGGCAGATTCTAGGGTCTTAACTTTAGTGTTTGTACTTATGGATTTTCCTAGACAATATTTTTAGAACAGTTTTAGGTTTACAGAAAAATTAAGCAGCAAGTGCAGAGGTTTTTCCCAATTCTGGTACCAACATCCTCCATTCCTGTGGTTAGAATTAATGAGCCAGTATCAATATATTGTTATTGTTAAGTCCGTAGGTTCAGTGGTAGAATCCTTGCCTGTCGTTGGGGGAGATCCTGGTGTGATTAGTGGCCATTGCACTTCATGTAGCCACTATCTGTCTGGTGGCAATGGATTGCATGTTGTTATGATGCTAACCAGGTTTCAGCAAAACTTCCAGAGTAAAACAGAGTAGGAAGCAAGACTGGTGATGTACTCCCAAACATCAGCTCATGGAAACCTTATGGGTCACAATGGTCTGGTCCACAACCAATTTTGGAGATGGTATAGGAACTGGCAACCTGTTGTTCTGTTGCGCATGGTGTCATCCTGGGACAGGGGCTGGCTCAACAGCAGCTAACAACATAGTTTACCTCAGGGTTCACTTTGGCTTGTACAGCCCTATGGGTTAGTCCTGTGTCTATTATTCCAGTTTTCCACAGATGATTTTCACTGTCCTAAAAATGCCTTGGGCTTTACCTATTCATCCTTTTCTGCCTCCCCCTGACCCGCTGCCCACCACTCATATTTTCACTATCTTTATTGTTGGTGTCATACAATACATAACCAGTTTGTGTGTGTGTGTGTGTGTGTGTTTTTCACTTAGCAGTATGCATTTAAGGTTCCTTCATGCCTTTTCATGACTCAAAAGTTCCTTTCTTTTTATTGCTGAATAGTTCATTGTATGGATGTACCACAATTTGTTTACCTATTCAACATTTGAGGTGAGTCTTCTAATTTTTGGAGATTCTGAATAAAACTACTGTGAGTAGTTAAGTCGGACTTTTCTTTTAAACTTTTTTGTTGTGATTTGGATGAGACTTTGCAGAGGGAATTGTTTTTCATCCAGCAATTCATGCACAGTTTTGTTTGATGACAATAATTGCAGTACCCCCAATGTAAAAGGACTCATCCCATTTCTTGAGTTTCCAGTTTCCATTCTTCTTTCTTTCCTATCCTTTCCTGTCTCCAGAGTTATATCCTTGGGCAGATGCTGCCCTTTTGATCTCATGTGGTTGGCTGTTCTTAGGAGTGCAACCTCCATGATTAAGCTGAAAGTTGAGCCACGGAGGTGAGTTTAGTTCCAGGTTTGAAGAGTGACTAAGTGCCATATAGATGTGGGGGTTATATCAGTTCTGATCTTTTATGATTTTGAGCTTTGCTCTACATTTTTCTCACACTATTTAGGACCTCCTATTGTGATCCTTTTCAGAGTGGTTGGTACTGACAGTGGAACACCATGTAGTTCTTTTGGTTCCAGGTGTTTGGAGGCTGAGGTTTGTGTGGTTCATTAGTCCTTTGCAGTAGTTGTTTTCATGTGTCTTTGGTATTCTTCAGTCTTCTTTGCTTCGATGGAGAGAAAACAATAGTTAGCTGCTCACAAGCTTTTAAGACCCCATGGTGGACATATGTTTTAATCTCATTTGGGTCAATATCTAGGAGCAGATTGTAAGCCTTTGTTGATCTTTGTAAGAAGCTGCCAAACTGTCTTTCAAAATTGCTGTATGATTTTGCATTGCCACCATCAGTGAATGAGGATTTCTGTTGATCCATGTGCTCACCAGCATTAATATTAAGGGTTTGAATTTTAACCATTCTAGTAAGTATGTAGGAGTTGCTGGGTGGCGCAAATGATTGACACAGTCAGCTATGAACTGAAAAGTTAGTTTAAAGACACCCACAGGTGCATCAAGAAAATGGCCTGACAATATGCTTCTGAAAAATCTTATGAAAGATAGTTCTACCCTGACACACATGGAGTTGGAATTGGAATTGATTCAGCAGCAACTGATTTTAAAAATAAGTGGGTAAAAGTATCTCACTTCTGTGTGGATTTGCAATTCTTTATTGACATATATTATTGAGCATTTTTTTTCCGTATGTTTATTTGCCATCTGTATATCCATGTAGAGGTATCTGTCATGATCTTTTGCCCACTTTTTAGTTGTGTTGCTTGTTTTGTGGTTGTTGAATTTTAAGAGTTCTTTCTACATCTTGGATACAAGTCCTTATCAGACATGTGTTTTGCAAATATTTTGTTTCGGTCTGTGGCTTGTCTTTTCAATTTCTTGCTAGTGATTTTTACAGAGCAGATGTTTTCATTTTGTTGAAGCCACCAACTTAGGAGAACTTTCATTTTTTTTTAAATGGATTGTGCTTTTTATTTTGTGTCATTGCCAAACCCAAAATTGTCCAGTAGGTTTTCTCCTGTATTATCTTCTAGAGGTTGTACATATATATATATACATATTCTATAATAATAGTGCATTTTCAGTGAAAATTTATATAGCAAATTAGATTCCTGTTTAACAATTACTTCACATATTATTCAGTGACATCAGTTACATTTTTCACATTATGTTCACATTCTCATTAACTCTCTTCTGGTTGTTTTGCTTCCAGCAATCTGCTTTTTCTGTCCCCTTCCCTCTTCATCTTTGATTTAGAGTAACTGCTGACCTTTAGTTTTCAATAGATTTATTTTTTTAAGGTGCACAGTGTTAATTGGTAGTGTGCTTTAAGAGGCAATCTGTTATTTAGCTAAAGGTGATCTCAGAAGATAGTTTTAGTTCCAGGTTTATAGAGTATCTCAGGGCAGTAGTCTTGACGAGTCCTCTAGTCTCAGTCAGTCCAGTCAGTCTGGACTTTTTGAGAATTTGAGTTCTGTTCCACATTGTCCTTACATTCTATCAGGATCCGTCTTGTCTGGGTCTTTGGTTTCCTGATTTTTCTTGTGCTCTGGATGAGAAGAGACCAATTGTTGTATCTTAGATGGCCGCCAGGGAGCTTTTAAGACCCCAGACACTTGTCACCAAGCTAAAATGTAGAACATAACCTTAGTCAACTATATTAATGCAGTTGACCAAGTTGTCAGACTATTATCTATCACTTAAGGTGTCAAACCCAGGAAACATATCCTGCGAGGTGTTTGGTTATGTCTAGGTAAGATCTGTAATAGTACCATATATGTATGTATATATACATACTTACATATATATATATATAGTTGTTGTTGTTATGTGCATTGGAGTTGGTTCTGACTCATAGCGACCCTGTACAGGGTTTCCGAGGCTGTAAATCTTTACAGGAGCAGAAAGCTTCATCTTTCTCCCACGGAACAGCT
>NW_006408725.1:671217-674876 GCF_000296735.1 Chrysochloris asiatica
GGAGCAGAACACCTCATCTTTCTCCCACGGAACTGCTGGTAGTTTCAAACTGCTGACCTTGAGGTTAGCAGCCCGATTTGTAACCGCTACGCTACCAGAGCTCCTTATATACATATATATGTATGTGTATATATATATGGTACAAAGAAGCTCTGGTAGCGTATTGGTTACGAGTTGGGTTGCTAATCCATGGTTAGCAGTTTGAAGCTACCAGCAATTCCTCAGAGAATGCAAAAGGCTTTTTGCTCTGGTAAAGATTTATAGCCTTGGAAACTATGCAGGTTTCCTATGAGTAGGAACTAACTCCATGGCACATAACGACCACCATATATATATATAGTCCTGGTATGGTACCGTAGGATAAAAATTAGGTTGCAAAGTTGGTTTGAAATGCATGGTTGGCAGAGTAGACTCAGCAGCCGCTTCTCAGAAACTCTATACAAGGGTTGCTATGAGTTGGAGCTGACTTGACAGCATTTAACAACAACTACATATAGCCATTCTCTGGTGATGGACACTTAGGATTTTTCTGTCGTTTTGCTTTTCTGAATACTACTGCAATGAACATGTTGTTAGGTGCTATAAAGTTGGGCCCGATTCATAGTGACTTTAGGATAAGACACTTAAGTGCTAACTAAAAGGCTAGCAGTTCAAACAAACTAGCCACTCCTCAGAAACCACATGCAAGGTTGGTTTGCATTGGAACCAACTCAGTGGCACTTAACAACAACATGTCTAACAGAACAAAACACTACCTGCTCCTGCACCATCTTCACAATTACTGTTGTGTAAGTCTATTGTTGTTGTCCCTGTCAGCTCATCTCCTTGGGAGTCTTCCTCTTTATCACTGACCCTTCACTTTATCAAGTATGATGTCCTTCTCCAGGGACTAGTTCCTCCTAACCAGATGTCCGTTTATGAGAGACAAAGTCTTGCCATCCTTATTTTTATGGAGCATTCTGGCTGTATTTCTACCAAGACATTTGGTACTTTTTAGTATTCTTCACCAGCACCATCGTTCAATGCATTGATTTTTCTATGGTCTTCCTTATTAATTGTCCAACTTTCACATTCATATGAGACAACCGAAAATACCATGGTTTGAGTCTTGCCCTGCCCACCTTAGTCCTCAAACTGACATCTTAGTTTTTGAACACTTTAAAGAGGTCTTTTGCAGCAGATTTGTGTAATGTAATATAGCTTTTGATTACTGCTGCTTCTGTGAGCATTGATTGTGGATCCCAGAGAAGTGAAGATTTTGTAACTTCAATCTTTTCTCCGTTTATCATGATATTCAATCCTGCAAAGAACATAGGTGTGCATATGTCTGTTCCTGTTACTTCTATTAGGTCTCTCAGCTGTATTCCCAGGAGTGGAATTGCTGAATTACAAGGTAATTTTATTTCCAGTGTTTTGTTTGTCATCAAATTATTTCAACTCATGGCAACCCATGTGTGTTCCCTATGGTTTTTGTTTTGTTTTAACTTTTTATTATGAGTTGAGTGAAGGTTTACAGAGCAGACTATTAGTTTTATATCCAACAGATCACATACTTTGCTTCATTCCAATGATTGCAATCCCTTCCATTTACCAACAGTTAACAGTGTTTGCCTCTATTCACTGTATTGCATTCCTCTCTGTGTTTCCTGCTACCTTCATCTTTCCTCTGCTAACCTCCTTCTTGTTGTATATTGGCTGCCCTGTCACCTGTGTTAACATATGTCTACCCTGTGGTCTGTAAATAATTCCCCCCCTCCCCTATAACTCTCACAGATTGTTTCTTTTATCAAAAAAACTTTTTCTTAATTTTTTACAATATTGTTGTTGTTGTTAGGTGCCATGGAGTCAGTTCTGACTCAACCCTGTACAGTGTTTCCAAGTCTGTAAATCTATACGGGAGCAGAAAGCCTCATCTTTCTCCCATGGAACAGCTGGTAGTTTCGAACTGCTACAATATAGGTTTCATATAACATTTGTCCTTTTGTGATTCACTAATTTCGCTCAGCATAATGTCCTCCAGGTTCATCCATGTTGTTACGTGTTTCACAGATTCCTCCTTACTCTTCAACATTACCCAGTATTCTATCGTGTGTATGTACCAAAGTTGTTTAACCATTCTTCTGTTGATGGGCATTTAGGCTGTCTCTATCTTTTTGATATGCCTCTTGTAGACAGCATATTGCAGTATCTTGTTTTCTTGTCCATTCTGCTCTCTCTGTCTCTTGACTGGTACATTTAATCCATTTACATTCATTGTAATTATCAATAGGTGTAGGAGTCTTGGTGTGGCGCTGTGCACTAATGCGTCAGACTGCAAAGTCATTGGAACTGCAACGTCAGTGGTTCAAGCTCACCAGCTGCTCCTTGGAAACCCTATACAGGGTCACTATGGGTCGGAATCAACTCAATGGCACTTAACAATAACAAATGAATTACTGTCATTTTGTTGTGTTGGGTTTTTTTTTTTTTTTTGGTTGTTGTACTGCTGTTTCTTTGTTCCACATAATTTTCTGCACTGAGTTCATTTTATTTATGGGCTTTCTATGAATTTTCAATTCTGTTGTGTTAATGCTTACTAAATCTTCTTGACTTTCCTTTTTTTATTTTGATGTGCAGGTGTATTCATTATCTTTTGGTTACTCTGCACTTTATTACTATTTTTCCCCATTTAAAAATCTGTTTTATCTTGAAATCTATTTTAATTCCTTGCCTTTTATAAGTTATGATTCTACATTAGTCCTTCTTTATGCTTTGTAGTTGAGTTCATTATAAATTGATATCTTTGGTTCTCTAGGTTCAGTCTTGTAGGTTTGTTTTACTTTTAATATTTCTAAATAATGAGCACTGGACCGCAAACCACAATATCTGCTGTTCGAGTCCACCAGCCACTCCACAGGAGAAAGATGAGGCTCTTTGCTCCCTTGGATATTTAAAGCCTTGGAAACCCCACACAAGGCAACCATGAGTTGCAACTGACCTGACAGCACTCAGCAACAACAACATATCTGAATTGAGTTCTGGGCGGTGTTGTCATGTATGATAATCTCAGGTTTTTGTTTACTGTTGGTTTTTCTCAGTTCAAAGATCTTCCTTTAGCATTTTAAAAATAAAGTTGGACTTGTTATCACAAATTCCTTTTAATTTCTGTTTATCAGGAAATGTCACATTTTCATTGTCGTATTTGAGAGACAGATTTGCTGGGTACATGATTCTTTGGCTGGCAATTTTTTTCTTTAAGAGTTTTGCATATGTTATCCCCTTGCCTTCTTGCCTGCATAGCTTCTGTTGAAAAATCAGAGCTTAATCTTGCTAGTTTTCCTTTGTTAGATAACTTTTTGTTTTACCCGAGCTACTCTCAGTCTTCTTTCCTTGTCTTCGGTTTTGAAGAGTTTGATTTTATGTCTTGGTGACTTTCTTTTGGGGTTTGTTCAGCTTCTTGAATGGTTATCTTCTTATCTTTTATGATGTTAGGGAAATTTTCATTCCACAACTCCTTGACAATTTTCTCTGTGCTTTTTATTATCCCTTCCTGTTCTGGAATTTTGATCACCTATAAAGTTGTTTTTCTTTATGGTATCCCACATAACTCTTAGGCTTTCTCTTCAGATTTTTTCATTCTCTTTTCTGATTGTTTTTCTTGAATTGTTGTTGTTGTTGTT
>NW_006408725.1:675466-675982 GCF_000296735.1 Chrysochloris asiatica
GAAACCCTGTACAGGGTCGCTATGAGTCGGAATCGACTCCACGGCACATAACAACAACAACAACAACAACTTCTTGATCATATGTGTACCACTCACTCATTTCTTCATGTGAGCTAAAGTTGTATGCTGTTTCCTGGGCATTGTGGGATAGTCGTATCTGTATTTAATTGATGATTGTATGTTGTTATGTTCTCAAGCTGTCGCCAACTGTCTCTTGTGAGTGTAGTTAGGGAATGGAGACATGTACACTGTTCTTGTTCACTGTTTATGCACCTCAGCATAGGGTGGGTTTGGCTTCTTGAATGATATTGGCTATTGTCTGTCATTGATCAGATGGTTTAGGAGCTGGTGGTCTCCATTGTCCAGTGGGTAGAATGCAGAGAGATGGATGTGGTTGGGTTTTATTGGCAAGGTTGCTGCCCCCTTATTGGATGCAAAAGAGAAAACCACTCTCTCCCCCCAAGAAAACAAAAGAGAATAAACAAACAAGTTACCAACAATGGAAAGGGAAAATAG
>NW_006408725.1:678527-697591 GCF_000296735.1 Chrysochloris asiatica
CCAAATTTTCTAACTACTGGTCCTTCCTCTTTGCTCCCAACCTTTGCAAAGACAAAGACAGACTGGGAAGAAAGAGTGACAAACTACTTCCGAATCGCTAGTCACTGAAAACTCTTAGGAATAGCAGAGAAACATAAAGACATAGAGGAACAGTAAAATGGAGCTGTAAGAGAGAAAATAAAAAGAAGAAACAAAAATAAAACACTTAGGAATAAATTAGAAAGAGAAGAAGGACTGGAAGGTGGAACTATAGAAGAGATTAGTAAGAGAGGACATAAAAGGAAAAAAAAGAAAAGAGAAACAAACAAACAAAACAAGCACTTAGAATACCCAGGGAGAGGGAAGATGAAAAGAGAAAGAGAGTAATAAAGAGAGAACAAAAGGAAAAGAAGAGGGGAAATGTGAAATGAAGGAAAAAGGAACAGCATTGGAGATAGAAAAGATGTCATTCAAGGGAATGAAAAGAAGAGGAGGAGGAGAAAGAATAAACAAAAACAACAAAACAACAAAAGGAAAAACCAAAAATAAAACCTGAAAATAAAACAAAGGAGCTCTGGTAGCGTAGTGGTTACGAATTGGGCTGCAAACGCAAGGTCAACAGTTTGAAACTACCAGCTGCTCCGCAGGAGAAAGTGGAGGCTTTCTGCTCCTGTAAAGCTTTACAGCCTCAGAAACCCTGTTCAGGGTCGCTGTGTGTCAGAACCGGCAGCACTTAACAACAACAACAACAACAAAACAGTGTAGCTTGGTTTCAGGGTCTGTTAGGACCACAGGGCAGCTAGGAGCAGGGTGATTGGTTAAATGTTGGTCTGGTGGCTGCGGGTTCTGTAGGTCTGAAGCGGAGTCGCCTGAATCCTGATACCAGAGTGGCTCATGGAAGCTGCACAGCTGGCCCCACCTCACATTGGTGTGTCTCCTGACCACATGGCTTCAAACTCCTGGAGAGCAGGGTGTGAGCTGCAAGTGGATGAGGGTGAGGTGACTACACCTTTACACAACAGAGGAACGTGGAAAAAAGAAGCAATCACATTTTCCCCATTTCATATGTGAATCAGTTCTACCAGGCCACCTTCTGTTAACAAAGCTGCTCCCAAGATGTGTCTGTGTCTGACCAGTCTGTCTCCCTCTCTCGCTGTCCCTGCTCAGCTTCTCCTTCCAGTATGCACTCAGTCCAGTTCTCTGTCCTTTCCTCTAAAGTTCAGGGTTCCCGAATTTTCATCTGTATGTTTCATTTGGTCTCTCATATCTTTGATTATAGAGGGTCTGTGCAGTGTCTTTGCCTAGTTAGCCTTCTATTTCTAGTTTTTTTGAGGATGCAGCAGACTGTTTTCAAATGTTGTTGTTGTTAAGTGCTGTCGAGTTGGTTCTGACCCAAAGCGACCCTGTATAGGGTTTCTGAGGAACAGCTGGTGAGTAGTTACACTGTTTTACACTTAACCCAACAGCAGGGTTTTTTGTTTGTTGTTTTCAACCACACGGTATCTTTTAGTTGTTTTGATTTGCATCTGTCCTGGTGTAGCACTAAGCTGTTAACTGCAAGATCAGCCACTCCTTGGAAATCCTATACAGTGTTGCTATGATTTGGAGCCAACTTGACGGCACTGAACAGCAACAACAATGGCTAAAGAAGGAGCCCTGGTGATGCAGTGGTTAAGCACTTGAATGCTATGCCAAAAGATGGACAGTTTTAACTCACTAGCCACTCTGTAGGAGAAAGATGTGTCAGCCTACTTTTGTAAAGATTACGGTCTTGGAAACCCTATCCTGTAGGATATAGCATCTTCATCTTCATCTGGTTGAATTCTGGTCAGCTAGCCCTTCAAACTAGGTCAAATGGGTACTACCTGCAAGTTTGAGAGTTCATGCACACCTCCCTGCACATCAGACCAGCTGACCACTTCACTCTCAGCTATAGCCCTCAGTGGCTAGGTCTGTGACCCATTTTTTTTTTTTTTTAATGTTTTATTGAAAATTATATGATAGTTTACATGGGAGAACTTTAGTTTTACATTCATTCCATTGTATATCATCTCACTGCCATGGTTCCAATCCCCTCCATACATCATCGACCACCTAAAGGGTATATCCCAGAAACCCGCCCCCTACGCTTCCCCCTCCTCCCCCCAGTTTTCGACCCACAGTCCCTTTCCCTCTCTGGGTCCAAAGTCCCCAGTCTCTTCATCACTCCACGTCGTCCTCATCTCTGTCTCCATCTCAGGCATCTCTGTTTCTCTGGGTAGGGTCCTGCTCTCGGCTCTTCTCTGTTTATGGTCCCAGAGGCCTCCGCTCCTATCCTGGAGAATTAATCACTCCCTTCCTTGTTACAAAACTACTTTTGTATTTCCAACCCTCATAATCCGTGTGACCCATTTTTGAGTTAATCTTTGTGAAGATGTAAGTTCTATGCCTAGGCTCGTGTTTTGAATGTGGCTAGGACTCCTGGTGTGGCTCTATAGGATTTGCATTGGACTGTGAACCACAAGGTTGGCAGTTCAAACCCACCAATTGCTCCTGTACAACGTCGCTATGAGTCAGAAGAACAGACTCAATGGCACTTAACAGTTGTTTCAGCATCTTTTGTTGAAAAGACTATTCTTTCTTCATTGAATTGCCTTATCTCCTTTACATTTTTCTCAGCAATAAATTGTAGGATTTCTTTCTTTCTTTTTGCACAGGAAGAAGAGAATTTATCCAAAGATTGAAACTTGAAGCAACCCTGAATGTGCATGATGGCTGTGTAAGTAATAATCGATTCTCAACTAGGAAGTATTTTAATAGTATGTGTTTAAATGTTTGATGAAATGCCTGCATTCCCCTAAAAAGGATTGTAACTAACTATAATAATATGGGAGAATAAAATTTTTACATTAAAACATAGAAAGAATATTTTGAAATCAGTAAAGTCTACAGGAATTTTTTTTTTTAATGGAGATGATTGAAAGGCTTTCATTTCTTTCACTTTGTTGAAACTGATATTGTTAGGCTCATTGGTAACCATCATATGCCTAAATCTAGTGCTCAGTTTTCTGAAAATTTAGACATTGAGCGTATCCTCTTTTCCTGTTGGTTTTTGTAACACTCTCCCTTGCTTCTCTTCTATATCACCGGCTAATTACATCTTTCTTTTCTGTCTTTGACTCTTCAACTTCATGTCTTTCAAAACCTATTTCTCTTCTGGCACCTCCCAGGCACCTTCTTCTCTATCTCTGTGTGACCCTACTTAGTTCCATGGCTTAAAAACCATGACGACCACCTCTTTCTAGAACTCCAGATTCATATATTGAATTCTTTATTTACATTTCTACTTGCATTTTCTAATGTTGTTGTTGAGTGCCGTCGACTCGATGCTGACCCAAAGCGACCCTGTACAGGGTTTCCGAGGCTGTAAATCTTTACGGGAGCAGAAAGCCTCATCTTTCTCCCACGGAGCAAGATGGTAGTTCCGAACTGCTGGCCTTGCAGTTTGCAGCCCAATTCGTAACTACTATGCTACCAGAGCTCCTTGCATTTTCTAATATGCATCTCAAATTCAACAAGGCCAAAATACCCGTTTTAATTTTCTTTAATGAAACTTTTCAAACATACCTCTCATGTATTCATTGACTTGATACAATTATCAAGGTTTTATTCATTTCTTTATTTTCTTTTATTTCAAAAGGTATTTTAAACATCAATCCAGATGTCTTAGCATTTCACACCTATATGGCAACCTAACAACTATGGACATTTCCTTATATAATCAAAACACCATTTTATAATCTTGAAGAATATCAGCAGTATTTTTTTGGTATCATCTAATATTCAGTTCATAATCTAATTGCCCTGATTAAAAAAACAAAAAAAACTTTCTATTGTTTGTTTAAAACAGGATCTAAGCAAAACCTGTGAATTGATTGCTGTGCTTCTTATCTAGTCTTCTCCTTTTTGACCCCTGCCATTGGCTTGTTACAGAAAGTGAATCACTTTTCCTATAAACTCTCTGACATTCTGGATTTCTTTGCTTGTTTCAATCTTGTAGCATCATTTAACTTATTTCTGTAAACTTGGCATTTTCTGTAACTGGAATTTACTCCTGAAGACTTAATTTGGCTCTTATTTAACTTTTTGCAGGAATACTTAACAGATGATAGTATATCACATAAGGAGGCATACAGGGTCTGGTTTTCCTATATTTAATGATGATAAGATATCACTCCTTGTTATCTTAATACTTGTCCCTTAAATCTGTACCCTTAGGGTTGTAAGACTTATAGTGTGGCTGACTGAAGCAGAATGGGAGAGAAAGGTGTTTACTTTTACTGAAACAAACCCTATGATCTGAATTTGCTAGGCTGCTGCTGGTGGTGGTGATGGTAGTGTTCCACCCAATCGATTCCGACTCAGCTATCCTGTATAGGGTTTTTGAGGCTGTAAATCTTTATGGGAGCAGAAAGCCTCACCTTTCTCCTGCAGAGCAACTTGTAGACTTGAACTGCTGGCCTTGCAGTTAGCAGCCCAAATTATAATTCTATCTGTTACCAGGGCTCCCTAAGTAAGGACTAGTTATTACTGAAAGTCAGTATATTCATTTGTATTCTCAAAGTACCATTTCTCTTATATTGGGATATTCTGTTACATTACAGAAAATGATCTAACATTGTACTTTTAAACATACCTTTTGGAACACATTCTTCCCAAGTGTTACTGTTTATTTTATAGGGTTGTCTATTATTTAGCTGAAAGGTGGTCTCCAAGAGTGTCTTCAGTTTCAAGTTAGAAGATTGTCTTAGGGCAATAGTCTCAGAGGTTCCTCTAGTTTCTAGTAAGTCTGATCTTTTTGTTTTGGCTTTGGTTCTTAGTTTGAATTTTAAGTAACATTTGGGAAAAAATGTGTTCCTTAGAACAATCAATTCTATCAGACCAAAAGGGCAGCACTTAACTAAAACCAAAGATGAGAAGGCAGTAAGTAACAGGCAAACTTGATGAGTGGGAGCGGATGAATCAATCAGTGATTTGAAAAATAATATACTATTATTTTGTTAATAGCACCATCAACTTCTCTTACTTTAGACTATGTGTGGAATGGGTTGCATCTGGCTGGCTATATAAAAGGATAAAATTATTTTCTGTCTTTACAATCTCTTTAGGGGATTGCCTATAATACTCACCATATTCAGGTTTAAGGCTTTGATGTTGTTTAGTGCTGTCAAGTTGGTTCTGACTCATGATGACCCTGTATAGTGTTTCTGATGAGCAACTAATGAGTATATTATTTATTTTAAAACTTAATTTAAATCTTTTTTTTTTTTTTTGAGTCAAATGATTACACCATTTAGTAAACTTAACATAAAATGGATCATTGGCCTAAATAATAAGAACTAAAATCATAAACTCTCATATAAGAAAACATAGAGATACAGCTTCAAGATCTTGTTTTTGACAATGGATTCTTAGCTATGACACCAAAAGCACAAACAAAAGACAAATAGATAAACTGGACTTCATCAAAATTAAAAACTTTTGTGTATCAGTGGACCTGATTAAGAAAGTGAAAGATCCACGTTACAGAACAGGAGAAAATATTTGGGAATCATATGTCTGATAAGGGTTTAATACCACCTACTGCTATTGTTGGAGAAGGATATCATATTTGGTAAGGTGGAGGGTCAGAGAAAAAGAGGAAGACCCCCAATGAGATGCATTGGCCAAGTGGCAGCATCGATGGACTCAAGTGTGGCAGTGGTAATGAGGTTGGCCCAGGATTGGGCAGTGTTTTGTTCTGCTGTGCATAAGGTCACTATAAGTTGGTGCCAACTCGACGGTGCCTAACAACAACAACAGCAACTGCTATTGAGTCAATTTCGACTCATAGCTACCTTATAGGACAAAATAGAACTGCTCTATAGGGTTTCCAAAGTTGTAAATGTTTACTGAAGTAGACTGCCACTTCTTTCTCCCATAGAGTGGCTGATGGGTTTGAACCACTGAATTTTTGACCAGTAGCTGAGTGCTATAACCACTGCATTACTACGGCTTGCTAAGGGTTTAGTATGCAAAATATGTAAAAGATTCATACAACTGTGAACAACAAAAAGGCAAACCCAATTAAAAATGGTCTAAGGATTTAAATAAGTATATTAAAAGATGCTTAATGTCATTAGTCATTAAGAAAATAAAACTCAATATCACAATGAGATAACACTTCATACCTACTAGAATGACAGTTATCCCCCCCCCCCCAAAAAAAAAAAAAGAAAAAGGTAGAAGACAAATGTCGGCAAGGATATGGAGAAACTGGAACTGGCTGCCAGAAGGTTGGCAGTTGAAACCCACCAGCTACTCCTTGAGACAAAGACCTGGCATTCTCCTGTAAAGATTATAGCCAAGAAAATCCTTTAAATCCACTGCCATTGAGTCAGTTCTGACTCATAATGACTCTGTATAGGGTTTCCAAGGCTGTAAACCTTGACAGGAGCAGTAAGCCTCATCTTTCTCTCATGGAGTGACTGGTAGGTTCGAATTGCTGACCTTGCCGTTAGCAGCCCAGCTCATAATCCATTATGCTACCAGGGCTCTCTGTTGTTGTTGTTGTTAAGTGCTGTCAAGTCAGTTCTGACCCATAGCAATCCTGTGTAGGGTTTCTGACTGGTGAGCTTGAACCTCTAACCTTGTGTGGTTCAAACCTACTTTGCAGTCCAGTGTCATAAGCAACCTGCTTAAATATTTTCTTTTGTCATGTAGAGATACTACCTCTTGAATCCTCACTATGTATGATGTTTTCAACTCCCATCCATCTTCCTATATCTTTCTATTTTACATCTGTCAGCTGTATCTGCTTTTATATTGTCAGTATTGGCTATGTTATTGTTGTTGATAAATGCTGTCAAGTTGATTGTATGCACAATAGAATGAAACATTGCAGGGGCCTGCACCATCTTTGAAATTTTTTTTATGTTTGAGCCAATTCTTGCAGTCACTGTGTCAGTCCATTGTGTTGGAGATGTTTCTCTTATTCGCTGACCCTCCGCTGTTCAGAGGATGATGTACGTCTCCAGGGTCTGGTCCTTCCTGATAATGTGTTCAAAGTTTGAGAGACAAAAGTCTTGCCATCCTTGCTTCTAAGAAGTATTCTAGCTGTACTTTTTCCAAGACAGATTTGTTGGTTTTTATGACAGTCTGTTATACTTTTAATATTTTTCTCCAACACCGTAATTCAAATGCATCCATTCTTCTAAGATATTCCATATTCAACGTCCAACTTGCACATGCATCTGAGGCCATTGAAAATACCATTTGGTCAGGTGTACCTTAGTCCTCAATCTGACATCTTTGCTTTTGAAGCGCTTCAAAGAGGACTTTTGCAGCAGATTTGCCTAATGCAATACATCGTTTGGTTTCTTGACTGTTGCTTCCATGATCAGTAATTGTGGACCCAAGGAAATTGAAGTCTGTAACAACTTCAGTCTTTTCTCTCTCTATCATGATGCTACTTATTGGTCCAGTTGTGAGGATTTTTGTTTTCTTTACATTGAGGTGCAATCCATACTAAAGGATTGATCTTCTGTAAATACTTCAAATACTCTTTCCTTCCAGCAAGCAAATTTTGTCATCTTCATATCACAGGTTTTTAATGATTCTTCCTCCAATCCTGTTGCTACATTCTTCTTCATATAATCCAGTTTCTCGGATTATTTGCTCAGCATACAGACTGAATAAGTGTGATAAAAGGATTCAACCCTGATGCACAAGGGTGATAGCACCCCTATATCCTAGTCCCAGTTTTCATAGTTTCAGAGCTTAATTTCAGCTGGTGTTTGATTCCAATTTGCAAACCTACCTCATGTCATAAAGATGTGTGGTATTTTTTCCTTTGAATAAAGGTAATTAAGAAACACAGGTGGGTATTTCAGTTACCATGTAAATGTATATGAATTATATATAACAAACAGTACCATCAACTTCTCTTACTTTAGACTATGTGTGGAATGGGTTGCATTTGGCTGGCTATATAAAAGGATAAAATTATCTTCTGTCTTTGCAATCTCTTTAGGGGATTGCCCACAATATACATCATATTCTGGTTTAATGCTTATTCAACAATAAAACGGTTTTCTTTCTCTTATACTTTTTTGGAGAGTTTGTTTGGCTTGGCAGAAAATGTTTTTTATTGTGCTTCCCAACAGTGGTAAACCTTTTTAAGTTGTAAGATGATGCATGTTACTTGCTTTGGTAAAACAAAAGAGGCACTGTGCCTTTTGAGTTCAACTCACAATGTAATTGAGTGCTTTTTTCATGGTCTATTTAATGTCACCTTTCCACATTTTTGTACTTTCTGTTGGTGATTTTACTGTTTAAAGTGACCCCCAAGTGTAGTGCTTGTTGTGCTGGGTAGTGTCCCTAAGCACAAGAAGACTGATGTTGTTAGATAAGCTTTGTTCAGCTATGAGTTAAAGCTATCTCCTTTGGACTAATTGGCTGTGAATCCTAAGTTATTATCAGCAATTGAAAAGAGACTTCAAAAAGTTCATGGTAAAATTCCATTTTTTCCACAATCATTTTGAAGCTCCTTCATATTTTTTAATTTATTTATTTTTTCCCTCATATATTAATTATATAAAATATCTCTAAATAGAATAACACATAACACAGCTAGGTTGTATTTTGATCTGTTGATGCAAAGTGACCAGAAACTTTCAGGAAACTAATCTTGTGGATTAGTGTGATTGGAGTAATGTGATTCAGTATTCACTTCTTCTGTGTTCATGGCAACTTTATAGAACATAACTGCCAAGAATAATGAGAAATGACTGGTTATACCTTATGTTTGTTGATCTGTTGATGACCGTATTGTTTTTTCCCCTCACCTTTTAGCTGGTATGTTTAGTGATGCTATGAACATGCCTGTGCATGTGTGTGTTTGATAGCTGCTTTCATTTCTTGGGGTACAGGCATACCTTGTTTCATCGTGCTTTGCTTTATTGCCCTTCACAGATACTGCATTGTTTACAAATTGGTTTGTGGCAGTCCTGCTTGGTGCAAGTCTGTCCTGGACAGTTTTCCAACAGCTTGTACACAATTTGTCTTTCTGTGTAAACTTTTATTTTTTAAAATGTTTCACTGTGATTTGAGTAAACATTTACAAAGCAAATTGGTTTTTTATTCAACAGACTACATGTTTTATGATGTTGATTGTAATCCCCACAGAGCAACTACACTTTGCCACTTCCTTTGTGAATTTGCTGTTTTCTATTTGTCCCTGGGTTAATGTGCCAGACTGCAAACCTGTTTGAACTTCAAGGTCAGTGGTTCAAGCTCACCAGTCACTCCTCGGAAACCCTGTTCAGGGTCGCAATGGCGCGGAACCGACTTGAAGGCACTTAACAACAACAACATTTGTCCCTCTTACATGTCCCTTCCTACTTTCTGAATTTTATTCCTGGGCTAATCTGCACTTTTTGTCTCATCTGGCTGATTGCTGTAAGGAATGCGTACTGTCCTGGTGTTATGTTTGCCTTATAGGCCTGTCCATTGTTTGGCACAAAGCACAGTTCCAGGCTGCAGAAGGGGGTCCCACCAGTGTCTACCAGACCAATAAGCCTGGCCATTTTATGAGTTTGAGTTTTTCCCACATATCTTCCCACTCTATGTGGGAAGTCATCAGAGGCATCAGTGGTAGGCAGGTGCCATCTAGTTCTTTTGGTTTTAGGGTTGTGGAGGTCTGGGTTCATGTGGTCTGTTAGTCCTTTGGATTGTTTCCTTGCATCTTTGATTTTCTTCACTTTTCTTTAATCTGGATGGGGAGAGACTAGTAGTTGTACCTTAGATGTGTCATGTTTTGATAAATCTCACAATACTTCAGACTTTATATTGCATACTTCATAGGCGACAGTATGGATAAGCATAGCCTTTTTGCCCTGGGCAACAACAAAAAATTAATGTGACTCTTTTTATGGTGATTTATTGTGGTGATATGAAACTGAACCCACAATATCTTGGAAGGATGCCTGTATATACCTAGGAATAGGGTTGCTGGGTTACATGGTAATTCTATGTTTATTTTTTGAGGAACTACCAAAATGTTTTCCAAAATGGCCAAACCAGTGTAAGGATTCTAAGTTCATCAAATTCTTGCCAACTCTTGTTCTTTTCCTTTGTTTTTAAATTTTAGCCATCCTAATCACTGTAAATGTGATTATGAATCGGGCTGTGAACTGCAAGATCAGCAGTTCAAAACTACCAGCTGCTCCGTAGGAGAAAGATGAGGCTTTCTGTTCCCTTAAAGATTTACAGCCTTGGAAAACCATGTTCAGGGTCGCTATGGGTCGGAACCGACTCGACGGCACTTAACAGCAACAACAACAATCACTGTAAAAGGAGCTCTGGTAGCGTAGTTATGAGTCGGGCTTCCAACCTCAAGGTCAGCAGTTCGAAACTACCTGCAGTTCCGCGGGAGAAAGATGAGGCTTTCTGCTCCTGTAAAAATGTACAGCTCCGGAAACCCTGTACAGGGTCACTATGTGTCAGAACTGACTCCAGGGTACTTAACAACAGCAACAATCACTGGAAAGTGTTATCTCACTGTGGTTTTGATTTGCATTTCTTCTGATGACTAATGATGTTAAATATCTTTTCATGTGGCTTTTGGCCATTTTCATTGGATAAAAATCTATGCTATTCATTTGTTCATTTTCATATTGTGTTATTTGTCATGGTTTTTAAGTTGTCGGAATCTTTATCAGTTATTCTGGATATTAGACCATTATCAGATATCTGACTTAACAGATGTTTTCTCCCATTCTGTAGTTGGTTTTTTCATGTCTTGAAAATGCCCTTTGATAGACCAAAGTGTTTAATTGTGATGAAATCCAGTTTATCTTTTTTTTTTTTTTTGTAATGCTAAAGTTTTTTTCAATGTCATATCTAAGACTCACCAAATTCAAGGTCCTTAAGACTTTATTTCTATGGTTTCTTATAAGAGTTTTGTGGGTTTTGTTCTTATATTAGGTTGGTTGTTTATTTTAAATTAATATTTGTATATGGTATGAGGAAGGGACCCAACTTTGTTTTTGTTCTTGTTGTTTTTATGTGCATATTCAATTGTTGCAGCATAAGTTTTATTAAAGATTGGTCTTTTCTCATTGAAGGGTCTTGACACTCTTAACTGTATATATATAAAATATTTGGACATATATGTAAGGGTTTATTTTGGGATTCTCACTTCTATTCTGTAGATCTGCATGTCTGTCTTTATACCAGTACCAGAGAGAACATTTATTACTACAGTTTTGTACTTAAGTTTTTCTAACCCCTTTTCCAGTGACCTGTTTTATATTTTTGGATATTTGATTTATTAGTTATAATGAACTCAGACAATGAAAGTTAAGAAACACTTCACATTGGGAAATTTCAGGACATTGTGCTTGTTAAGTGTCAGTCACTACTATTTTCAGTAAATTGGTAAATAGTGTCTATCACCAATGTAACCGTACTAGTGAAACAAATTTTGACCCATCAGGTAATGGAAGATGGCATTTTATGTCCAGTTTCCTCAATATTTTTCTGTTTTCTTTTCAGGTTAATACAATCTGTTGGAATGACACTGGAGAATATATTCTATCTGGTTCAGATGACACTAAATTAGTAATTAGTAATCCCTACAGCAGAAAGGTAAAGTAGTTTAAAAAATCAATTTTATGTAAGAAAAAAAAGATATGCTAAAAATCAAGCAATTGCAAATATTCATTTGCAATAGAGCACCCTTCTTTTCTAAGGTTTCTTGTATAGGCTGGAAGTTATTACATGCATCTACTTAACTTCCTTATGAAAACATTATATTTAACTCAGTCTTTAGACTCTCAAAACTATAAATATATTTCACTTTATACAAATGGGTAGAATCAAAGAGATGGAAACACTGACTTCAGAAGTATATAGATAGACCTGGATGGAGAATGTATTGAGAAACAATAGCTTTACATTTTGATAATTTTTTTGTTGATTAAAGTTTTCTATGATTTAGTAGCAATACCTTTGGGCTTACCCTTCGTTGCATGTGTGTGTGGTTTTTTAAGTTAATTAATTAATGTTTGTATACTTGGAGATGTGTTTTCTAGGTAAATTCCTAGAAAGGGATTTGCTTGGTGAAAGGATAAATGGTACATCTTTGTGAGATAACATGAAATTTCTTTCTATTGGCATCATGCCATTTAGCACACCACCAGCAATGTATAATCACCTATTTCCCCTTACCCTCACTTACAAACAATGTTGCCAAGTTTTTTAATTAGTGCCAATTTGATAAGTAAGAAACAGTATCTCAGAAAAGCTTCCGATTGTGTTTCACTTACGGACAACATTGAATAATTTTTGCTGCTTTTTAAGGGCCATTCATTTATTGGTTTGGGAGCTCAGTGGCTCTGTATGATAGATATTGAACTGCAGAACCACATGGTCCTGTGGTTTGAGCCCACCAGGCCTTTCATAGGAGAAAGGTGAGGGCCTCAGAAATCTTATATGGGATCCAATTCAAAGGCACTTAATAGCAGTACATTCATTGGTTTCTAGATTGGTTATCTGTTGGTATCTTTTTTTCCCTATTACATTTTAGTCTTTTCCCCCAATTTTTACATGTTCTTTATATATTAGAATTAACCTTTTAACTGTGATATATGTTACACTTATTAGAAAACAAATTTTAAAGTTTATTTCTGTCACATGAATTTGGTTTTTATGCATATAATTAAGTAGTTAGAAGTTGGGACTTCTTTTATGTCCTTGCTTATATCATTTCATGATTTTTATTTTATGAGTCATTTACATTCAGTTTATTTATTTTTCACCATGAAAGGAAATAACTAAAATAATCATAGTAAATAGTCAATTTCAGAAGTCAATCATATTGGTTCTTTACTTACTAAGATTTTATCAAGGAGTCAGAAATACCAAATAGGTAGAAATGGACATATTTGATTTTTATACCACTATTTTTTATAATGGAGTCCTGGTATAGTGCTGTAGGGTAAGCACTGGACCACAAGGTTGGTTTTAACCTCAAGGTGTCGGAGGTTCAAACTCACCAATTGCTCCTTAGAAATCCTATACAGGGTCGCTATGAGTCAAACCCAACTTGATGGCACTTAACAACAACAACAACTTTTTATAACACTGTTTCTAAAAAAGAAAGAGCAAAAAGGAAATGTGAGATCCTGATTTATTTTTAATAATAATAATTCAGAATAAAATTATAAATCTTTATTAAAATGCAAATATTAATGAGAGTTTATTATTGGCTATGTTTGTAAATACGAGCATTTCATTCCAGGAGATAATAAATCACCAAGAACTACTTTCTCTTTATGTTTCAGGTTTTGACAACAATTCGTTCAGGACACCGAGCAAATATATTTAGTGCAAAGTTCTTACCTTGCACTAATGATAAGCAAATTGTATCCTGCTCTGGAGATGGGGTAATATTTTATACCAATGTTGAGCAAGATGCAGAAACCAATAGGCAATGCCAATTTACGTGCCATTATGGAACTACCTATGAGGTATAATGTGATTATTTATGTATATGTAAACATTTTTGTATAATTTAGTACACAAGTGTCAGTAGATTTGTTTATGTATGTTTATATCTGTATATGTACATTGGTGTGTCTATACAAATGTACACGCACACACACACACGAGGGTAAGTAAAAAGTATTGCTATAAAATCATAGAAACCTTTATTAAACAAAAATATCAAAATATAAAGCAATTGTTTCTTGACGTAGCCTCCATCTGTGTCTATGACACACAGCTACCATGTCTGTATGCTTCTCTCTGACCCTTCCCTGAAGAATGCTGCACACTGGTTTACACTATGTCAGAATGTTTGTTTTGGCAAACTTGAGGGACTCAAATCATGTTCTTTTTAAATTTTCCTTGAGTTTGGGAAAACAAAATCTGAAAGTACAAGTTCAGGGCTGTAATGTGGACAAGTTCAGGGCTAAGGTTTCCCAATGAAATTTTCACAGAATAGCCCTTGCTCTCCTCAAAGAATGAGCAGGTGCATTGACATCATGGAAACAAATTCCGTGGTGTAACTTTCCTGGTCTTTTTCTCACCAATGCAGTTTTCTATTTTTTTTTTTTTTAAAAAAACTTCTTTGTAACAGCCCCTGTAATCAACCTGTATCCTTTGAGAAAATCTGTCAAGATTACTGTTTTGGGATTCCCAAAAAAGTCTCCAGAATCTTCTTAGCAGACATTTCTGCCTTGTGTTTAACTACTTCAGCAGACCCACCTGAAGCCACTTTTTTGATTGGACCACTTTTTGTTTTTAAGACCTTAATTAATGAGTGGCAATGTGGGTTAATACGCTGGACTGCAAAGTCAGTTTGAACAGCAAGGTCGACATTTGAAGCTCATCAGCTGCTCCTTGGAAACCCTATACAGGGTCACTGTGGGTCAGAACCGACTCAATGGAACTCAAACAACAATGAGACTAATGCAAGTATACTACTGAAGGGACTTCTGGTGTGGCGCTGCCGGTTAAGGCGGTGAACTCCAAAGTCTGTTTGGGCCATAAGGCCGGCAGTTCCAACTCAACCAGCTGCTCCTCGGAAACCCTGTACATGGGACTCTGTACAGGGTCGCTATGAGTCGGATCCTGACTCAATGGCAGGTAGAAACAAGTAACAACAACTGAAGGAACTTGTCTGTACTCATGCACTGATTGCAAAGACATGTTTAAACACATTTTGTTTCAATTAAACCCATGCATGAATGAACTAATAGCATTACTACTTTTTGACTCATGTACAAAGAAATGAATACAGAATATCTAGATTTCCATAAAGCATTTGAGAAAATGTATTTTGATGTGTTTGTGAATAAAGGTAAAGGAAAAATAAAGAGGTCAATAATAGTATTGTTAGATGGACTTTGCTTGACTGATTATGTTAAAAGAACAGATGCCAACCTGAAAAGATAGTTCTGTTGTTGGACTGCCTGACTTTGTAGTAGTTGTTAACCTCTTAACCATTCTTTATCACTGACTTGCATTTGGTGCTGCCATACTTTTCAAATGTTCACATGTTGGGAGGAATACTAGTACACCAGACAAAAGGAGCCAGATTGTAAAGGATGTTAATAAGCTCAAACCCTGAGATGAATTGAATGGGGTGAGATGAATTTAAGAATCAATTGTAGGCTTGTTGTTGAATTGTTTATACTGAAGAGTGCTCTTTTAAAATATTTTCATGTTATTCCCTAGCATGAAATTATTCAGTGTGACTTCTCATTCTTTGTGTAAACCTGGTGTATCTTTTTAGATATTCTTTCACTTTCATTTCCTTATACTGTCATGTTTTGTTGTGTACTTATGTGAATACTATGAATTCATGTTGTCTTATTTGTTCTCAGAATTTTAACTTTTAAATGGAAATTTGAGACAATTTATTTTATTGTGATTACTGTCTGTGTATATGTCTCCTTCTTCTTCTTGTGAGGTGCTATTGACTTGATTCCGATCCATAGCGACCCCATATAGGGTTTCCAAGGAGCTGCTGGTGAGCTTGAACCACCAACCTTGAGGTTCAAAGCGACTTTCCACTCCAGTGCCTTAACCTACAGAGCCGCACCAGGACTCTGTGTATACATCTTAAATGCTTTTTATTTGTGGTGTTGTTTTGTTTTGACTTCTCTCTATTAATCACCCTTCCACCACCACATGCACATCTTTTGAATTAGTTGAAGGTTTTGCTTTTTGTCTATTTTCTTCTTCAGCTCTGGGTATTTATTCACCACTTATCTCAGGGTGGATTTGGTGGAAGGGTGGACACAAGTCTCTTATTGCTGATGGTACTGAGCAACTGAGGGAATGCTGGGAAGGTGTTGGCTATTGCCTGTCATGGAGTCAGTGGTGCTGGAGCAGGTGGTAGATCTGGCCCAGTGAGTGGGACCTCAGGTGTAGTGGGTATGGCTGCATAGGGCCGCTAGTTCTTGAGTGCTGGGTAAAGATAGAAAAACAGTATGGGAAAGGAGCGAAAAAGAAGAGAAACAAACGGTGGGGTAAGGGAGGAATTTAAGAAAGAAAAAGAATAATAGAAAAAAAAAAAGTAGCGAAGCATGTCTTAGTTATCTAATGCTGCTTATAACAGAAATACTCTAAATGGATGGCTTTAATAAATAGAAATTTATTCTCTCACGGTTTGGGAGACTAGAAGGCTGAATTCACAGTGCTGACTCTAGGGAAAGGTCCATGTCTCCTTTCAGCATCTATAGGCCCAGCTTTTTAACATTAGTCATTCCCTGGATTTAGGAGCTTCACATTGCAGGGACCCAGATCCAAGGAATGCATTCCACTATTGGCTCTTCTCTCTTGATGGTAATAGGTGTCCCTTTCTCTGCTCACATCTATAACTGTTATCTCTTATAAGATAAAAGTATCAGATGGCTCTTGACTGAAAGCAGAGGATACCAGAAAGATGTTTACTTTTGCTTTATGACAGAAAGGCTTTTGACTGTGTAGATCATCATAAGCTATGGATAACATTGTGAAGAATGGGTATTCCAGAATACTTCATTGCGTTCATGAATAACCTGTGCATAGAACAGAACAAGGGGATACTGAATGCTTTAAAATCGGGAAAGGTCTGTGCCAGGGTTGTATTGTTTCACCATATTTATTCAGTAGGTATGCTGAGCAAATAATCTCTGATTATTTGCTGGATTATATGAAACTGGACTCCTGGTGTGACACTGTAGGATCAGCGCTGGTCTGCGAACCACAAGGTAGGTAGTTCAAAGTATGAGAGACAAAGTGTGGCTATCCTGGCTTCTAAGGAACTTTCTGGCTGTACTTCTTCCAACATGGATATGTTTGTTACTATATAAGTCCATGGAGTCCTGGTGTGGCACTGTGGGTTAATGCACCAGACTGCAAAGCCATTTGAACTGCAAAGTTGGCGGTTCAAGCTCATCAGCGTCTCCTAGGAAACCCTATACAGGTCACTGTGGGTTGGAAAAGGCTCGAGGACAGTTAACAACAATAATATCAAAGACTATAGCTTTCAGTATGAATTGTACCTCAGTGTAAAAAAGAAAAGTCATCACAACTGAACCAATAAATGCTGGTGGTGGTTATGTGCCATGGAGTTGGTTCTGATTCATACTGACCCTCTACAGGGTTTCTGAAGCTGTAAATCTTTACAGGAGTAGAAAGCCTCACTTTCTCCCGTTGAACAGCTGGTAGTTTCGAACTGCCGTCCCTGAGGTTAGCAGCCAATTTGTAACCACTACACTACCAGAGCTCCTTGAACCAATAAATAACATCACGATAAATAGAGAAAAGTTTGAAGTTTTCAAAGACTTGATTTTGCTCAGATCAACCATCAATACTCATGCAAATAGCAGCAAATAAATCAAACGATATATTGCATTAGGCAAATCTGCTGCAAAAGACCTCTTTAAAGTGTTCAAGAACAAAGATATCAGTTTGGGTACTAAGATGTGCCAGACCCAAGCTATGGTATTTTCAACAGCCTCATATGCTTGTGAAAGTTGGACAATAAATAAGGAAGATTGTAGAAAAAAATTGATGCATGTGACTTATGGTGTTGAAGAATATTGAAAGTGCCATGGACTTCTATGTTGTTGTTGTTAAGTGCCGTCGAGTTGGTTCCGACCATAGCGACCCTGTATAGGGTTTCCAAGGGGACGCAGGTGAGTGTGAACCGCCAACCTTGCAGTTCAAATGGCTTTGCAGTCTGACGCATTAACCCACAGCGTCACACCAGGACTCCATGGACTTCTATAGTAACAAACAAATCCATCTATAGTAACAAACAAATCCATGTTGGAAGAAGTACAGCGAGAAAGTTCCTTAGAAGCCAGGATAACCAGACTTTGTCTCTCATACTTTGGACATCTTAACAGGATCTCTTCCCTGCAGAAGGACATCATGCTTGGTAAAATGGAAATTCAGTGTAAAAGAGGCAGACTCTCAACAAGATAGTTTGGCATAGTGGCAGCAGCAGTAGGCTCAAGCATAATAATTGTGAGAATGGCATAAGGACTCTATGCACAACAAATGTTATGTTGTGTGTAGGGTTGCTATGAGTTAGAACCAACTCATAGGCACCTAAAACAACAAAGAAAAAAACGTGTTGTATGTTTCTCCATTGGTGATCACCATTACATCAGATCGTTACATTAGTCCTCATATTGGCTTATCACATCAGAGCACATCATGAGGGATCATCACAATTGTCAAACCACTGAGAATCTTGGTCCAGCCAAGCTGACACATATTTTGTGGGGCACAATTTAGCCCCCCAAAATACATACCTTTCCAAGTGCAAAAACACTTTGACCCCCACTATATTCTCCCATGGGTCTTCCAAATCCAAATTCTAATTTGGGGCCAGATTTCTCTATCTGGAAATCTAGAGTACAAGTTATCTGCTTCCATAGTACAATGGTGGAACAGGCAACAAGTAGACATTCTATTATAAATGGGAGCTATTGGAGGGAAAGAAGATAAAACAGTCATTGAGCAACTTAAAAACCCAGTTGAACAATTTACATAAGCCTCTCAAGGCTTGAAAGTAATCCTCTGTTCTCTATGACCATGTAGACAGTGACCCTCCCCTCCAGATACTGGGTGTTGGCCAGGCACTGTGGATTCTGGGTAATAGTCCCTCAACCCTAGACTTCAACTCTGCTTTCCAGGCCCATTGAAATGGCAACTCTGCTCCTTTGGCTTTGGACAGCCTCATTCTCCTAGTTCATTGGTGCCCCAACCCTCTTGGCTCCTATAGACACTGTTCTGCCCCCTCTGGTATGGCAGCCCTATCCCCTTAGCTTGGGCAGAGATCCTATTTATTTAATGGCAACCCCACACTCAGGAACTGAGTTGGTAAAGAAGCCTGACTCCTTGTAACTTAAGAAAATGTAGCCCTATGACCCCTTTGAAATTCCAGAGGTATGTGCTTACCTTTTAAGACTGAGGCAGCTCTGACCTGTCAGCCTGGTCTCTGCTTTTCTTGAACAAGTGTTATAAAACTCTCTAGCTCTACTGATAAATGCCAGAGGCAC